>NC_139629.1:37993210-38223210 GCF_964638095.1 Poromitra crassiceps | reverse complement strand
ATTTGACTAACTTAACTTTCCTTTATTTAATTTTTTTTGCAAGATGACACTAGATTGTGAAACACAGATTGGATCGTATAGACAGGCACTGGACAAGTTAGTCATAGTTTTAGTAGGAATTCTAGGCACATATGAATAAATATATATATATAAATATAAATATAAATGAGAGCCCTGTCCTCAGGGCCTAAAAAGTCAGAGCGAGAACAGTGTGTCTGAGATAAGGTTGGTATCAATTTAGGAATTGTCTTGGTTAATTACTCTGAGCCCCTTGTGTATCGCCCTTAGGTCCCACGCTGGCAGCCACCACCGTCCCCACAGCCGAGGACAGGTCGTCCTGTGACAACACGCCCTTTGGCTGCTGCCCCGACGGCAAGACGGCCTCCAGCACTCCAGAGGGCGCCAACTGCCCCTGTAAGTGCCGTCTTCCCTCCTCTGCGACTGCTTACAGCGCTTCTGTGTCTGTCTGTGATATCTCATAAGCCGTAGAGAGCCATAGAACATTTCACTCAGGCCAAAAAAAACACAAAAAAACACGTCTATAAACATTTGTTTTTCATCCGCAAGTTTTGGTCCAAGTGAAATGTTCTATGGTCTCTCCTAATTCTAAATATAAAATATGAATCGCTTGCTTTGACCCAGTAAAACTATTTTTATAAGCATTTTACAAAATGCCTATGGAAAAAAGAATGGAGGATGAAATCCCTTGGTTCATATGCGTAACCCGGAAGAGGGCGTGAGTTTGCCTCTCTATTGTTGACAATGTTGCCGCGTTCTCCATGGAAGCGACTGTAGCAGCTGATGGAGGACAGCTGAGATCACAAACAGATCAAGTGTTCATGATCTACTGTAGTTAGATCTACACGTTGTCACCATGACTGCACAGTGGGACTGTCCTTGTCCTTGTCTCCTACTTTTCTGCTGGGTATTTTCTGTCTTAAATTCCAGTCCGTACACAAGACTCTTCAAACACCGCAGTAACTGAAATCTATGGTGTAAAAAACGTATAAAAAAATTAGACATATGGCCATGACGAGAGCTGTGCTGGGAATGGGTACTCAATACCTTCTTCAGAAACATATCCAGGAAAACTATACCTGCATTCAATCATTTTGTACATTGATCTAGAAAAAAAAGCTATTTGCATGGTTTTGCTCCCAGCCAATCAGCGCAAGCGTTCTTCGATTTAATGTGATGTGTGATTGGCCTACTACGGCAGTAGCTAACACCCATACAGTCTGTGGTGGTGAAGTCGTGCAGTATAAAGCGGTGAGGTACTCTATTGGTATCGGTATCACTTTAAGGCAGTGGGTCTCAAAGTGGTGTCCGGGGGTCCCAGGGGTCCTGGAGGGGGTTCCAGGGCGTCCCCAGCAAAACAGGGGATCATTTATTTTACATTTTATAATAAAACATCTAGAAGCAAAAATATGATCAGATGGGGACTCTGGGACGAAATCGTATCAAATGGGGGTCCATGGTCTAATTTGTGGGAAATTTAGGGGTCCTTGATTTGAAAAAGATTGAGAACCACCGCTTTAAGGATAGGATGTATTGGTACTAGTATCATACGTTTTTAAATGATACACAGTCCTTAAACGATGATGCACAGCGCCAATGACGCTGATGAAGCTTTGAATATGTAACATCGCCCGTGCCAAGTTCAGCTGCACTCAAGGCACGAAGAAGCGACCAAAGAAAGCCAAAGGTCTCGCCTACAGAACTCCCTATTTTTCACGTACGACGCCCAGACTCCCTACGACAACTTGAAAGCTAATTTGTGGAAACATTTGGAATGATTAGAATACTTTTTCTTATTTACCATTGGCTTGAGGAGGAGCGCTGCTGCACCATCTGCCTAAAACAGCAGAGGAGCAGGTGGTATTTTGCTGCTGCTGTGTGCCTTCATGAATCATCTAACCCCCTTATGGAAATGATCATTCTGGCAGGTGGCAGAAAAATACCAAACAACACACGCAGTGATGCTGTGAGATTGACCCTGATAATCTGTCTGTGAATTACAAAACACTATCGGGCACTTAATCCACCACAGCGCCTGTGCCTTTCATTTTCTCTTGTTTTGAGAGTCAGCATGGCTCAAAATCTGCCAATATATAGTATGACGATGTCTTACAAACAGTGTTGGGCAGTAACTTAGTTACAGTAACTTAATCACTATAACTTTGTTACTTTTAATCTAACTAGTAATGTGAGAGCTTAAAATGTCCAAAAAGTAATTAATTACAAAAAAATAACTTCAAGTTACTGCATCAATTCTTGCCTTCTTTCTCTCTATCAGCCAGCACCACGCCTCTCTCTCTCTCTCTCTCTCTCTCTCTCTCTCTATCAGCCAACACCACGCTTCTCTCTCTCTCTCTCTCTCTCTCTCTCTCTCTCTATCAGCCAACACCACGCTTCTCTCTCTCTCTCTCTCTCTCTCTCTCTCTCTATCAGCCAACACCATTCTTCTCTATCTCACTCTCTTTCTCTGCCATCCATCCGGCCCGTACGTCTCGCTCTGGTCTCGCCTCAGTTCATCTCTCTCAGGAGCCCAGCGAGGGAGAGAGAGAGAGAGAGAGAGGGAGAGAGAGAGAGAGAGAGAGAGAGAGAGTCAGAAGAGAGCAGAGGGCCTGGCTAGCCCGGCCGTACCAATCAGCCCCTTCTGCCACAGTCAACTCATAATGATAGAGGGTGTCTCTCTGCCCTTTGCCTCTCTCTCTCTCTCTCTCTCCCTCCCTCCCTCCCCCCCCTCCCTCCGTGCCTCGGTCCAATTCTCCTCGGTATTTGTCCCACAGGGCAGGCCTGTAAATCTGCCTGGCTGTGAGCAGACAGAGGGGATTTTCTCGGGGTCCCTGGGGAGGCCCCGCTCGTGACTGGAAAGAGGCAGGGGCCCACAAATTAGTGCAAGGCGTTGTGTTGGTGGCAGGTCGAGGGCACTGAAGCCTCCCAATAAAGCAGCGCAGTTCACCACCATACACGCTGCAATGTGTTCTGAGGTTATACAGCCGACCTTCGACCCTGTCCATACTCTATCTCTCTCTCATCCACAAGCTCTTTGGCCCACAGACTTAATCGGTCAAATGTTACAGCTGAACGGGACAAACATTAGCCTGGTAAGAACCATCCTGATATCGTCATCTCACTTCCTGTTTCGCTCTACAGTACGTACTGTATCAGTCTGGACTTCCAGCCGTCCATACAGATTTCAGTGGGCGGGAGTACTTGCCTCGACAGACAACTCCTTCAGCCAATCAGCGTTGCCAAAATCCAATCCCAAATCCACACCGGAAGAATGGCGAAAACGCTTTTCCACCAAGAAATTCTACTGGTTCATGTACTCTTGTTCTTGTTTAATTGTTGTTATTGTGTCTATTTCTGTAATAACTGCACTTACTGCTGAGTTTACTTTACGAACGTTAACTAACGTAATGCTTGTTGCTTCAGGAGCCGCCATACTGTGGTGCCAGCAGCATCCCTGATTGGCCAGTTACGTTGTCAACTACGAGGCAGGTCCCTGATTGGCCCGTGCACTTTGTAATTTCTGGAAATGGCTGGGGGCGGGCTGAAAGCCTGACTGATCCACCGAACCAAACAGGAAGTGAGGTCACGTGATCAGTAGGCTAGACAAACATTGAAATGCCATTATCCGCTCGCTCAGAGCGAGCACAAAACCATTCATAACATCCCGCTGCAAGGTAGCACGAGCAACAAACTCTGCTAATCCCTGTAAACGTTTGTGTCAGCCTGAGGCCGACGCTAACACTGACGCCACACCAGCCAATCAATGCTTCATTCAGCTGGAGGGTATCCCAATCAAAGTGTTTGGCTAATCGATCGGCTGGGCTCAGTCTCTCCTGAGCAGGGCTTAGCTTAGCCCATACCTCCACTCATGACTGTTGAAATGACACGTCGGTCTCAGCTCATCCTGCTTTCCACTGGATTGACAATGTGCCGTTCTGTCTCAGGTGGAACGGAATGATACTAATTGCTCTCTTTCTGAATCGTCACGTTGTTGCCTTTATAACTATAAATATCAATATATCCAAATGATGACTTGGCTCAAGGTCTGCGTCTGCACTTTCATACCATCGACATATATAAACATAACTCAATGTTTCATACACCCACCAAGGTTCTGCTGGAAAGACCTTGGCAAGAAAGCATCTCACTCAGCCTCAATGAAACATTTAGTATGTCAACTTGCCATGTTATGAGCTAATACTGTTCATATGGCATCAGAGATATGTTATGAGCTAATACTGTTCATATGGCATCAGAGATATGATATGAGCTAATACTGTTCATATGACATCAGAGATATGATATGAGCTAATACTGTTCATATGACATCAGAGATATGATATGAGCTAATACTGTTCATATGACATCAGAGATATGATATGAGCTAATACTGTTCATATGACATCAGAGATATGTTATGAGCTAATACTGTTCATATGACATCAGAGATATGTTATGAGCTAATACTGTTCATATGACATCAGAGATATGATATGAGCTAATACTGTTCATATGACATCAGAGATATGATATGAGCTAATACTGTTCATATGACATCAGAGATATGATATGAGCTAATACTGTTCATATGGCATCAGAGATAAGATATGAGCTAATACTGTTCATATGACATCAGAGATATGATATGAGCTAATACTGTTCATATGGCATCAGAGATATGTTATGAGCTAATACTGTTCATATGGCATCAGAGATATGATATGAGCTAATACTGTTCATATGGCATCAGAGATAATGGCCAGCGAGTGCTTAAGTGAAAGTTAATGGCACACCGAGGCTCCAGCTAACTGTAAACTCTCCCATATGTGGAAGTCTGACAAATCCATTAGGCTTTACAATTCAATAGCCCTCTTTCTCTCAATCTCTCTCTCACCATCATTCTCTCTCTCTCTCTCTCTCTCTCTCTCTCTCTCTCTCTCTCTCTCTCTCTCTCTCTCTCTCTCTCTCTCTCTCTCTCTCTCTCTCTTATGTCCGTCACGGCAGCGGGCTGGAAAATCACCCTCTCAGTTTGTCTTCTTTGCAGATTAAAAGTGTGATCTATAGCTCCCCTCCTCTCTCTTGTTATCGGCCCAAACCTCGGCCATTTGCCTCTGTTTTATAGCCCCTCGCCATGCGGTTTGAAGCGGCCTGTGTCAGTCAGCGCTCTGGCAGCATTAAGGACACATTAAGTCTATCTTTCATGATAATCATACAAGTGCTCTTCCCCCCTTTCTTTTCTCCCTCCCCGTTGTTATTGCCCAGGCAGGGGCGGCCATGATTGATTTCGGCTATTTGTTCGGCTGATTACGAGCGGCGTGGAACCCCGGCATCAGCGCCTCTACGCTCTCCCTCCCCACACACACACACACACACACACACACGCACACATACACGCACACATACACACAAACACACACACACACACACACACACACACACACTGAGCTTTATGTCAAGCCCTCGCCTCTGGGGTGGTTGGTGGCAGGCAGAGAGCGTATAGAGAGTTGATAGATTTCGGACAACATAACCCCCAAGGTCGCGCGGGGAGCGGGGAGACTCGCTCTCTTTGCCGAAGAGGGCACTTTTGTTCCACTGTGTCTGGGGGTTGGCCATCGAGAACCGCTTCCAAATTGCAATCGCTTCCAAAAAATTCTGATTCCAACGGAATAAAAATTCTGCTGATTCTGCTCATTGATTCCTAAACACATTTTGCATGCAGAACATACTTCAAGTCTGAGTTCACACCCAAACATATTAAGTTACATAAAGTGTTCATTAAAGATTTTATACAAAACATATAAATAAACTGTTGATGTTTACAAAAGTTCATAATAAACGACAAGCAATGTTATGGTAATATGAATATGAATATGAATATGATGGAATATGACTTGTGTAATGGTTAAAAAATAACCTGTTTTGCCCCTCAAAGAATCGGAATTGGAGATAGTTAAGAAGGCATGAAAGCAGAATAAAGTGTGTAAGATTATGTCGTTTTTATATTTGAAAAAGTTGTATCAACCGATTGCAATAATGTAAACACAGGAGACGGAAAGGCAAACCTAAGACAAAAGGTAACATTTATTCATGCTAAACTTGCACAAATAAAAAACTTCTTAGCATTTCTCACTTCTCAGTGATTTCAAAATAATCCAAAAAAAGAAGAAGAATCGACACTTCGGAGTCGTGAATCGATTCAGAATGGTGGGAGATAAGATTTTGTTTGTTTGTTTATTTGTTGACACCCCTAGTGTTCCTACATGTCCTGTATGTGCCTGTCCTAGTGTCCCTACATGTCCTGTATGTTCCTGTCTAACCTATTGTCTCTTTGCTCAGCCCTCCATGCCTCGGCCAACTTTTGGGACGATGGGTCCCGGTCTGGTAAAAGCTGGCCCGTTTCTCCTTCCCTCCTCTCCTCTCCTCTCCTTCCTTCTTTCCTTCCCTCCTTGCTCTTCACAGTCCTTTCATATCCCACAACCCACTCCTTCCACCACCACTCCCTCCTTTTGAAAGGCCAAGATGGCAGCTCCTGTTTGACCCCCCACGACCGCTCCAACCTGCCCGGCCAACGCTCAACAACAACTAACCCTTCCAAAACACACACAGAACATACACTCCATCACTAACCCAAGACTGGCACTACCCCCCGAAAACTGTGTGAGACAGAGGGCGAGTGGGTGGAAAGTTTTGTGCTAGGTTTGACGTTCTGTAGTGGCTTTCTCTTTCTTGTGCTATCTTCCTATGTGTCACACGCGCTCCTCTCCCCCACCAGCAACCATGAGGTACAATGGCTTCCTGCACTTGGATAAGGTGGAGGGCCAAGAGGTCTTCTACACCCCTGAGATGGAGGACCCCAAGTCGGAGCTGTTCGGAGAGACGGCCCGCAGCATCGAGAGCGCCGTGAGTAGCCTTAATGTTACTGTGGCAGCGTTTCACAGTTGTATTGTTGTCAGGGTGTCAAAGCCACTGAAGCAGTTTAGAACATCATGGCACACTGCACTAATGGGAGCTCGGGCTCTGTCTGTCCCACTGTGACATCGTCCGTGACGTCATAAATCCCACTGTGACATAATCAGTGATGTCATAAATCCACGTGACATCATCAGTGATGTCATAAATCCCACTGTGACATAATCAGTGATGTCATAAATCCTACTGTGACATCATCCGTGATGTCATAAATCGCACTGTGACATCATCAGTGATGTCATAAATCCCTGATCCCACTGTGACATCATCAGTGATGTCATAAATCCCACTGATGACATCAACAGTGATGTCATAGATCCCACTGATGACATCATCAGTGATGTCATAAATCTGACATCATCAGTGATGCTGGTCTCATTGGCCACACAGCAGCCGAGCTGCGGGCAAGGCCGCGCAGTGGCCGAGCTGCGAATGCGAGCTGCAGAGCCAGCTTGCAGGACGGGCGAAGCAGCCGAGCGCTCGATTCCTAGTATACTAATTCCAGTATGTATGGGACTTTTTTTGATTAATTATTATTTCTGTCTCCATAATGCAAACTGTAAGACCGAGCTAGTCATTATCTCAGGCTTGCCAAATCTCTTGAGATTTACAAAGAACGAAACCGACAGCCATCTACAGACAGAATTTCCGCATTGATTTAGCTTGACACCATCTACAGACGGAATTTCCCCATTGATTTAGCTTGACACCATCTACAGACAGAATTTCACCATTGATTTCGCTCGCCAAGCACTTGAACAGCCATCATAAAAAGTGCCATCTTCATGCGAGATCGTTATTTCTCCCATATCTGAAACGTCGGCTTCCTTTTGTCTAACTAGCCAAGGCCTCACTCCTCTGATGAAATGGGAACACGTGTGTGTGTGTGTGTGTGTGTGTGTGTGTGTGTGTGTGTGTGTGTGTGTGTGTGTGTGTGTACACAGCATGCCTCTACCAGCTGGTGAATTCGTGTCACTAGCCCCCACTGGGACCCAACGTTTATGGCGTGCGCGTGTGTGTGCTTGTTAGCGCTCTTAGCCTATGCCTCTTAGAAGCCGGTTGTGTCACTTGATAGCCGCCTTCTGGCTTCCAACACACACTGCACACACGCACACACACACACACGCAGGCACACACACACACACACACACACACACACACACACACACGCACACACACACACACAGTCAAGCCACTGCAGCCCTCCTCTCCCTGTGCAGCGACCCGTTACAGTTTGTAAATAACAAGTGAGGAGAGAGAGAGAGAGAGAGAGAGAGTCAGAGACAGAGAGAAGGGGAAGGAGAGAGAGAGAGAGAGAGAGACAGAGAGAAGGGGAAGGAGAGAGAGAGAGAGAGAGAGAGACAGAGAGAAGGGGAAGAAGAGACAGAGAGAAGGGGAGGGAGAGAGAGAGAGAGAGAGCGCTTTCTAGGTCAGTCTATCCATTGGGGGGTAAACTCTGGAGTCCACCACACCACATCAGTGGCCAGTGTTGGGGAAACTACTTTAAACTGTAGTTTAGCAAACTACTAGCGACATCACAATGAAATGTAGTGAAACTAAATCTGAACTACTCTGAAAAATAGCTTGTCAAAGTAAAACTACAGTACTTTCAAAAAGTACTTACAACTACATCCAAACTACATCATGAGAAATGATCACAATCTGAGTCTGGATCTCATAGAGACAGTCCGCATGTCTGGGAATGCCCACAAAATGTAAACGGCTGGCGCGCGAGTGGGGTAAAACCGCCCATATATCTCATGGGCTGACTCACCAAAAGACGGTGCTGCGGCTCTAAACTACATGTTTGGTAGCCTGGTAAACCGCCCGTCACGTGAACTCACATTTCATTTGGTTCTCCGTGACGGTCTGGACCCGCACAGGCAGTTAAGATGATTGGTCGAGCCATGCCAGGACTCGTCTGGGCAAGTAGTGGGTACATGGTCTTTGTAGTTATTTTCACTCTCAACATGGCTGCCGCCGCGGAAGTGACAGGCAGTCTGAATGAAATTGAATGTAACGTTCCCAATTCTATGTATTAAATTCTAAAAAACAACCCTCAACATTTGGGAAGGCTAAGCCACACAACTAGTTCGTTATAATCTAACTAAATGCTTCGAAGGTGACTTTACGACCGCGAGGACTCAATCAATGAATACCACGGAGATCATCCACACAGGCACCTTCGGCGATCTGATTGGTTGAAGTTAACACCCACCAGCGGTGATAGACAGATGGGTCATCCAATCACCTGCCAAGTAGCTTGGACAAAGTGCCCGCCTCCGTCAGCGGGTCTGGTGACTTCATTCCCAGATCGACTGGTTTAGTGAAACCTATGTGGAGCTATACCGTCCATCTGGCAGCGTCAGGTTACATGTTTTGGTTACATGTTTGGGGGTTCTGCCAAATGACGTAATGTAATGTAATGTAATGTAATGTTCTAGAGCAGAACACAAGACGTCTGCTCAGATGTGCGTTTACTGCGGTGGTTAAATCCCCGATCGTGTCTGCCTGAGCTAGGCTATCAGCTAAATTCTAACTTTGCTGAATGGATAGAATGGGGGATTTACCCCACCCTGACCACGCCCCCAGCAAGGCTGAGCCAATAACCCAGCGCCTATTGTGGGCATTCCTAGAGCCTGTATGGGCGTTCCCAGACATGCAGACTGTCTTTATATTGTTACACAGAGGTCCAACTGACCTGACACTGAGTAAAGTGTAGGTGTGTTTGATTTAGGGACCAGGGCAGACCAGACCAACACACACACACACACACACACACACACACACACACACACACACACACACACACACACACACACACACACACACACACACAAACACACACACAGACAAACACTGGATGCGTCAGAAGCAAAACCAATCAGCGGTGCATGTCAGGGTGGCACGACATGTTACCGTCGCATCACCCCAAAACATGTTCCTATAATTAAAGGCCAGTCTTCAGCTGAACGTCAATATGAGCCCCTTTTCCTCTCTGCACCTCCTCATGTGACAGAGAGTCTCTCTCCAGGAGAAGCAGGACAGTCTTTTCCTCCCTGCACCTCCTCATGTGACAGAGAGTCTCTCTCCAGGAGAAGCAGGACAGTCTTTTCCTCCCTGCACCTCCTCATGTGACAGAGAGTCTCTCTCCAGGAGATGCAGGACAGTCTTTTCCTCCCTGCACCTCCTCATGTGATGGAGAGTCTCTCTCCGGGAGATGCAGGCCAGTCTTTTCCTCCCTGCACCTCCTCATGTGATGGAGAGTCTCTCTCCAGGAGATGCAGGACAGTCTTTTCCTCCCTGCACCTCCTCATGTGACGGAGAGTCTCTCTCCAGGAGATGCAGGCCAGTCTTTTCCTCCCTGCACCTCCTCATGTGACGGAGAGTCTCTCTCCAGGAGATGCAGGACAGTCTTTTCCTCCCTGCACCTCCTCATGTGATCGAGCATCTCTCTCCAGGAGAAGCAGGACAGTCTTTTCCTCCCTGCACCTCCTCATGTGATCGAGCATCTCTCTCCAGGAGAAGCAGGCCAGTCTTTTCCTCTCTGCACCTCCTCATGTGACGGAGAGTCTCTCTCCAGGAGATGCAGGACAGTCTTTTCCTCTCTGCACCAGTCTTTTGAATTGGACTCGCCGCTATCACCGCTCATTACTAGCCTCATTTATCATCTGTTCCCTCTCTCTAACACTATCTATATCCCCCTCTCTCCCATTCTCTCCCTCCCATCCCCCCTCTCTCTCTCTCTCTCTCTCTCTCAGCTCAATGAGTTGTTCAGGAAGTCGGAGGTGCAGAAGGCCTTCATGAGCGTTCGTGTCCGCAACTTGGCGCCGAGTTCGTCCATCCTGGCCTTTATCGAGGCCCACTTCAAACCAGGTGAGAAACCAAACCAGGTGAGAAACCAAACCAGGTGAGAACCCAAACAAAGTGACTACGGCCTACGAGCCGGTCATAACACCAGTAAAGCAGCTCCTCCATGGCCAGTAAAGCAGTTCCTCTATGGTCAGTAAAGCAGCTCCTCCATGGCCAGTAAAGCAGCTCCTCCATGGCCAGTAAAGCAGTTCCTCCATGGTCAGTAAAGCAGCTCCTCCATGGCCAGTAAAGCAGCTCCTCCATGGCCAGTAAAGCAGTTCCTCCATGGCCAGTAAAGCAGCTCCTCCATGGCCAGTAAAGCAGCTCCTCCATGGCCGGTAAAGCAGCTCCTCCATGGCCAGTAAAGCAGCTCCAGTAAAGCAGTTCCTCCATGGCCAGTAAAGCAGCTCCTCCAAGGCCAGTAAAGCAGCTCCTCCATGGCCAGTAAAGCAGTTCCTCCATGGCCAGTAAAGCAGCTCCTCCATGGCCAGTAAAGCAGTTCCTCCATGGTCAGTAAAGCAGCTCCTCCATGGCCAGTAAAGCAGCTCCTCCATGGCCAGTAAAGCAGTTCCTCCATGGCCAGTAAAGCAGCTCCTCCATGGCCAGTAAAGCAGCTCCTCCATGGCCGGTAAAGCAGCTCCTCCATGGCCAGTAAAGCAGCTCCAGTAAAGCAGTTCCTCCATGGCCAGTAAAGCAGCTCCTCCAAGGCCAGTAAAGCAGCTCCTCCATGGCCAGTAAAGCAGTTCCTCCATGGCCAGTAAAGCAGCTCCTCCATGGTCAGTAAAGCAGCTCCTCCATGGCCAGTAAAGCAGCTCCTCCATGGCCAGTAAAGCAGCTCCTCCATGGCCAGTAAAGCAGTTCCTCCATGGCCAGTAAAGCAGCTCCTCCATGGTCAGTAAAGCAGCTCCTCCATGGCCAGTAAAGCAGCTCCTCCATGGCCAGTAAAGTAGCTCCTCCATGGCCAGTAAAGCAGCTCCTCCATGGCCAGTAAAGCAGTTCCTCCATGGCCAGTAAAGCAGCTCCTCCATGGCCAGTAAAGCAGCTCCTCCATGGCCAGTAAAGCAGCTCCTCCATGGCCAGTAAAGCAGCTCCTCCATGGCCAGTAAAGCAGCTCCTCCATGGCCAGTAAAGCAGCTCCTCCATGGCCAGTAAAGCAGCTCCTCCATGGTCAGTAAAGCAGCTCATCCATGGCCAGTAGAGCAGTTCCTCCATGGCCAGTAAAGCAGTTCCTCCATGGCCAGTAAAGCAGCCATCTGCACAGCATTGTCTGCTGCACACACACACACCCTCCCCAGCATCGGGCCCCAGAGGCGCTCGGAGCACTTTGTCCTGAGCATGTTCTACCTCTTTGTCTGGCTGGGTATCTATCGCAAGGTCCCCGATTCGATTCGATATGATACGATTCGATGTTGACGATTCAGTTAAGATACCAATTTTGCTTGGATATGAAAGAGATTCTCAAAGAACTAATGGTATGAATTGAACAAGGAGGAACCCTCTAACCTGGTGCATTATTAAAAATATGAATGTGTACAGATGTTTTTACGAGATCTCGTTGCGCTAAGAACCATACCACGCGAGTCCAACGGGGTTCAAGCTTCAATATTGGGCTTTATGAATCGATATCAGTTCCTTCAAATGAATATTGATTTGTTATCGATATATGGATTTGTTGTTTTAACCCAGCCTTACCTCTTGTTTATGGCAGAGACCAGATACACCGTGGAGGACGTTGAAGGGGCCTTACTGAAGCAGCTGAAAGCCTCCAAGGAGACCAGCATCTCGGTGAAGAAGCCAGAGGAGGGCAATGTCCAGTTCACCACCTACGGTAACACAGCCTGGACTCGCCGCCCAGAATTCAGACAATGAAAGGGGTGTTAAGTTATTCATGAGGTGTTTTATCAAAGCGTTTATGGGTCTTGAATGGGACCGCAGGCTCGACAACCTATAAAGGTCCAATTTCATGCTATTTTTAGCTGTTTAAAACATGTCTCATGGGCCTTTAAAACAAGGTTAGGAATTCTGTTAAAAACTCAAATCTAGCCCCTTTCACGACTGTGTTGTCACTCCGCTCCTACATAGTCCACAAATGAAGTCTCCAGATGCAGCCGGGCTAACGACGCTCGCCTTACAAGTGTCGCAGAGAAAATGTCAAAGGTACTCAGTGTTGCAGAAGGGTCCTGTGAAGGTTGGGCGGCCGGTCGGGGTTGAAAGCTCGCCACTGCTAATAAATATTTTTAATATTATTTCTAAAAACACTTTTTCGGTCAATCTGCTTTCTTCGAAAAGGGCAAGATGGCAGCCATAATAGACATAAATTGCCCATGGGTCATTGAAAGTGCTTGAATTTATAGATTTTTGCAAGAATAGAAATTTGAGTTCTTTGGATATTTTTCTTACTTAACAAACACAGCACAGTTGAGACGTGTTCACACATTCAAGCCTCTCTCTCTTTTTAATTGCTGTCTGTGAGCTTGTGTAAAGCTGCTGGTTCTCATTATAAACATCATCAGTGTTGTAACAGTAATGAACCTTGATCCATGTCTCAAACTAGGCCGTGTTGCTCCTTGAATTTGAGGGAATTGGATTTGATGTTTAAGAAGGTCTCTCTCTCTCTCTCTCTCTCTCTCTCTCTCTCTCTCTCTCTCTGCGGTGACAGGCCTCTCAGCCCCCGAGTTATTCACCACCATCACCACCACGGCGTCCGTCACCACGCCCACCCCGCCCACCACGCCCTATGTCACTCGCCGCCCGCCGGGCACCACCCGACGCCCCTACAGGTAGGTAGCTCCACAGACGTCATACCTGTTCCATTCACAAGGGTAGGTAGCTCCACAGACGTCATACCTAATTCCATTCACAAGGGTAAAAACTAGGCATGGCCCGGTATTACTGTATACCGGGCTATTTAGAAATCCAGACGGTATGATTTTCAATACTGTCAAAACAGTTTTCTATCCTTGCCTGTGCTGGGTTCGGCCTACATTTTTTTTATTTTATTTTTTTTATTTGTAGGCAAAAAAAAATCCCTATTAATATGCAAGAATATACATGTTACAAACAACACTATATTATTAGACCACTTTAAAGAAGTGGTTAGAAAATACTACATAGCTTATCCATTTTTAATTCTCACTTTTTATGACCAAGAAGATATGAGCAGTGCACCTTGACATAGCGCCTGATATGTATATGTTGACTGTATTGTCTTAGTTTGCTCTCCTGTTGTTTGTTGTTTTTTATCTTGTGTTATGTTTAGTCTTTTACTAGAGGACCACAATGGAAGTAAGCCTCTTCGGGCTTTATTGTGTTTTCATCCTAGGTGATTTCTTTGTAGGTGATGACGACAATGCAGTGTTATGTGTTTTTTAATCATCAAATAAATGCATTCATTTATTCATTTATTCATTCATTCATTCATACAGCAGCAGGCGGACCACCACCACCTCTGCCCCGGGCACCACCCCACTCCCCACGACCACTACACCCACGCCGGGCACCACCCCACGCCCCGCGACCACTACACCCACCCCGGCTATGAGCACCACCCCGTCCCCTGCCAGCAGCACGGCCCATGGCAGGACCCGGCTGCACCACCCCAAGCCCTGCCTGTCCCACCCCTGCCTGCACGGAGGGACCTGCCAGAACAACGGGACCGACTTCAGCTGCAGCTGCCCCGCCGGCCGCGGAGGCGCCGTGTGCGAGATGGGTGAGTCTCTGCTTGGAGGTGTTTACAGTCCAACCCCTCTACCCTTTACCCAACCTACTGCTTCTTTTGGTTTATTCATAGGGATGCACCAATATGAACATTTTACAGATAACCGATATTAACATTGCTGTTATGGCCAATAACCGGTATTTACCGATGTCGATATAATCTGGATAAAAACAAGTTTATATGATAATACAATTTTGTACATACCGAAAAACGCATGTAAACATTGCAAATAATGTCTTTCTTACCCCCTGTACCTCCAAATAATGTCTTTCTTACCCCCTGTACCTCCAAATAATGTCTTTATTGCCGCCTGTACCTCTAAATAATGTCTTTCTTACCCCCTGTACCTCCAAATAATGTCTTTATTACCACCTGTACCTCTAAATAATGTCTTTCTTACCCCCTGTACCTCCAAATAATGTCTTTATTACCGCCTGTACCTCTAAATAATGTCTTTCTTACCCCCTGTACCTCCAAATAATGTCTTTATTTTACCCGCTGTACCTCCAGAGGCTACTACTGTCCCCCCCCCCCACACTTTTGGAATAAGTGCATTACGTGCTTTCCCCCCCCCCTCTTCCTCTTAGTTCTTATTGCTCTCTTTTAATCCCGAAGTTTCCCTCAAAGTCTGAACTCATTCGAAACTCATCAAAGAAAAGGAGCCGGAATGAGAGACTTTCCTCCCATTTACTACAACTTCAATTAAGCAATTTGAAAGAAGCCACTAGAGGCTGTGTTTTACATTGATTTCACAACGGCTACGAGGGCTTTGGGCACTCGTGCAAATCCTGCCCCTCAGCTGTTCTGCAATCACTGTGAACCACGGCCTCAAGTGGCTCCCTGCTCTCCTGTAACACGCAGCGGTAATGAAGAAGGAAGAACGCACATATTCGAGGAATCTTTTATTTATTAACAATAATAATTCAATGTTTTTTCTCCCGAGTTCTTGAAAAGTAGCTAAACAAAGTGGCTGCAAAGTGAGACATGCTGTAAAGCAGCAGTATGACTAATGAGTTATGTGTTAATGTGTTAATGTGTGAATGAATATGTAAATGAAATGTTATGTGCTCACAGATGAGCATTTATGAGCATTCTTGGCTCAGGCAATCAGAACCGAGAGACGCCCGGTACCGTTGGGTTCGGTATAGGTTTTCTCTCTCCACACACGCCATGCCGGGCTTTTCGCATGTTTCACCTAGTCAGTTGAAAGGGTGGAGTAACTGGTTGCTGGGGTGTTTCCGGCTGGTCGCTAGGGCGTTTGTAGAATGTTGCTAGGGTGGACTAAGTAGTTATGGGTGGGAAATGGGCGGGCCTATGTGAGTAGAAGCGGGAGGAGCCAAGGAATCCAGGGGCGAAATAATTTTGCTTGTAGAAGCTACAGTTCAAAAATTATGGACCAAAACATAAAGAGGGCCGTTATAGCGCCACCATCAGGTCAATAGGTGTAATTGTTTTAGATCACAGCAATGAGTAAAAGTGGGGCGAGCCACAATTTTCTTTTTTTAATCAGCTCTGAGTACATCCCTGCACACCTGTACCAAATTTGGTTAGGATCGGACGATGCGAGCTATGGCGATTTATGTGAAATAGGCCGCACCCACAGAACTTTGGAAGTCGATTATATCGCAATGGTGTGGTCTTTCCAACACCCGCGACATCAGTTTTGTCCAGCACAGTCCACACATGATGTGTGCTTTGGTTTGGTGAAGTTTGGACAAAATCTGAAGGAGGAATCGCAAAAAAAACGGTTTTGGACAAAATTCAAGATGGCGGAAAATCTAGTCAGACAGAAATGTGTGTGGAAAAAAAGAATTTTGATTGTGGACCCTACGGTTCAAAAGGTATGGACCAAAACGTGAAGAGGGCTGTTATAGCGCCACCATCAAATCAATTGGTGTAATTTTTTCGTGGATAATAAAAGGCCCCTCTGTGAACCTCCCTACCAGGTTTGGCAGCTCTGGGTCGTATGGTTTCTGAGCTAATTGAATGCAAGATTCTTCGAAACCCCATTCAAGTGAATGGGGAAAAAACTCACACTTAATCGCAAATAGCGCCCAAACCGCTTGACGCATCTCTTAGCAAAGTCATAGCACACCTGTCATCAATGAGCCGCACGTTTTGAGGTCTGGCATGTCATCGTGCGAAAAATGTGGGAGTTATTACGTAAGTATGGTGGATTTCATAGATTGTGCCTTTGCTTTCAGCGAGGCTTCTTTTTCTGAGATCAAATCCCAGAGGCACAGCTCCACGTCACACTTCATTATGTACATGATAGCCCCATTCCACCACGCTAAAGCTAATCACATGATATCCTCATTATGCCCTGCTAAAGCTAATCGTACTAATTACAGGGTCTATCATGGTCTGTCTTCCTCCGCAGTGATCAAGTACTTCATCCCGTCGTTCGGGGGCAAGTCCTACCTGGCCTTCACCACCATGCGGGCCTACCACACGGTGCGCATCGCCATGGAGTTCAGGGCCTCTGAGATGACGGGAATCCTCCTCTACAATGGCCAGGACGGCAAGAAAGACTTCCTCTCCCTGGCCCTGGTCAACGGCAAGGTGGAACTCAGGTGGGCATTGAAAGGGTTAAACCATTAAAGGTGACAGTTCACACTCTCTCAAATCAAAAATCACACCCAGGTGTTGAAAGTAAGCGGTGCAGGTTTTGCAGGTCGGATCCGCGCGTGTGCGTCTCGCCGGCTTGGAGCCACGGTGCTTTCTGTCTCCACTCTCACTTCCTTGTGGGAGGGGCCTAACTCACATCTCGGTGCACACATCCCGTCCTCTAAAACACATAGTCACTTATAAAAGCAGACGCACCGCATTCAAATACATATTTTCCCTCATATTTATCCATCTAGATCGTTGTGGTGCGAGTTGTCGAGTTTTGGAGATATCGGCCGTAGAGATGGCTACCTTCTCTTGAATCCAATGGAACTGGATGGCACTCGGCTTGTGGTGCTCAAACCGCCGAAAAATACATTTGAAAAACTCAACAGCAAATGTCTCTTTACAGAAATCATGACCTGGTTACTCAAGATAATCCACAGACCTTGATGTGTGCAGTTTCATGTAGGAAGTATTTTCCTTCAACCGAACTACACAAGGGTTTTCTTTTGACTTAACTATACCCGCTCACTGCTAGAAAATACTTAGTTGCTGTTGAGTTTTTCAAATGTATTTTATTTGCCGCTTTGAGCACCACAAGCCGAGTGTCATCCAGTTCCATTGTATTCAAGAGAAGGCAGACATCTCGACAGCTACAGTAGTGTATCTCCAAAACTCGCCAATTCACACCAAAACGATCTTGCGTATTATAGCACTACAGGTACGAGGACAAATATGTACTTTTTCTTTTGGGGTGAACTGTCCCTTTAAGGGGGGGAGGGTTGGTTTTCTTTGGTTCAATTAAATGTAATGATCCCTGTGGGGAAAGTGGGTCATGTCAGCAGCAGCGACAGAGAGAAGGATAGAGATAAAACAAGACAAATAGAGGGTACCGAGGATAATGAAGCAAATAATTACAGCAACCAATCATAGTGAGGATAACAAATAAATAAAGACACGGCGTCTTCATTGACAGGTTTGCAAGTTGAAGCGGAAAGCTTGCATCACCTGCTTTTTCCCTTATCGTGTGCACAGCCATGTGCTTTTCACATGATCACATGACCACGTGTGCAGTTTTAAGATAGTCACACTATTCACAGTGAGCTGGTTAGCTCGCACTATTCACAGTGAGCTGGTTAGCTCGCACTATTCACAGTCAGCTGGAAAGCAAATTGAGAATGATCATTAGTCACTAGTGCTCTAAAATGAAGTACTGACTCAATTCCAGGAATACAGCTGTGAGATTACCACCCACCTCCACAAATCCAAGAAGTGGGGAGAGAAGAGCTAATTATTTTTGGCAGATAATTGCTCTCAGGTTGTGCTAATAGCACCATATGTGTGGGTGCACTTATACCAGCAGCTCTTTTCTGCCCGGATACACCGCCTCCTCACCAAAGCCTCATGACTGCACTTTTCTCACACCTTGACCCTAATCTTAACCTTAACTTTTTTTCCTTGCTGCACGTTTTCAGGAAGAAGCAGTTGTGGCGACCAATCAAATGAGTTTGGGTGTGGTCATCCCGCGTTGCACCTAGGAATAAAAATCTCCCGTAGCGCAGGGATGATGTATTTTTTAGACCAACCCAGTAGTCATGCACCTCCTGGTTCCCTCGTCTGGAAATCAATGGGATTTTTGTATGGGGATTTTGGTTAGATGCCAGAAATAAAGGTTGTGGTTAACAAAAGCTTTTGAAATTGCGAATTTTGTGTTCAGCAAGGTCATCTTCACAAATCGAGGACCACTTTTATGATTTGTTTTTTCATTTGTGAAGATTATCTTGAGTGATAACTTCCGGGTCTCAGGCAGGTCTTAGGACTCACCCCTACGCTACTCAATATGAACAAGGTGTAAAAGGGTGGAATGCCAACATCTAACCCGGCTGCGTATGTCGCCCCCTTCAGGTTCAACACGGGCTCGGGCACGGGCACGGTGGTCAGCAACGTGCTGGTGAAGCAGGGCCGCTGGCACCATCTAGTGGTGACCCGTAACCGCCGCAGTGCCATGCTGAGCGTGGACAACGAGCCGCACGTCGAGGGAGAGAGCCCGCGAGGCACAGACGGACTCAACCTGGACACTGACCTGTTCATCGGAGGAGTGCCCGAGGACATCATGCAGGAGTAAGACCTCACAGCTCACACAGAGGACATCATGTAGGAGAAAGACCTCACGCCTGATTTTTTTAATACCACACACAATTTAAAACTACCAAAGAGGACTCAGGCCACATGTGAACAATTTATTTGACTTCCGTGTTTAAATCAGGATTCTGAAAGTAAAGTCAGAATTCTGAAAATAAAGTTAAAATCAACATCAGCAACCAATCAATCAGTTGATGCAAAAAACTGACACTGAATCATCGGTTGATAGGCTCGCATCCAGGCCGTTATGAAGGGCTAAGGACTTGCAATATTGGGACTGTTTATTATTAGTGAAGAAATAACTATAAGCACATGGACAGTGGGTGATGGGCTAGGTGCAGAATGTCATTTGAAGAACCCACACATGAGGCATAGTTAGACTTCTTTATTATTTAGACGTTTTGATCCAGCGAATAAGTTACTCAGATACAGATCCCATTTGAATAGCAGCTGTAATTGGGGTCTTTGTTAGCAGTAGCACTAGCTTGACTTGACTTGACTTGAATTAATTCATGCTTGCAGTAGAGTTTACTGTACTGAAAGTGAAAAAGCATTAAAATAATAAAAACATGGGACATAAAAAAAAACTTTTGTACTCCACACATGAAAACAAGACACATACACACACATACATACACATGTTTCAAGTTCTGTGTTCGGCCACAGCTCTGCCGTTTTACATGCGATCGGGCTGAAACCTTCAGGGTGTGGAAAGGGCACCCGTGCGTGTTTTTTAATTAGGCTAATTAGCTAATGATGTGATGTCATCAGTGATGATGTCATCAGTGATGATGTCAAAAATTATGTCATAAGGGCGCACACACACACACACACACACACACACACACACACGTGCGCACACACAAGGAGGCATTGTGACAAAGACTGATCAGTGATGTCACACACACACACACAAGGAGGCATTGTGACAAGACTGATCAGTGATGTCATAGGGGGGCACACACACACACACACACACACACACTTATGATGTCATCAGTGACATCATAATGGGTCACACATACACACAAGGAGGCATTGTGACATCACAGATGCAATACAATTTAGTGAGCAACACACACACACACACACACACAAGGAGGCATTGTGACATCACTGATGCACACTTAGTGAGCAACACACACACACGCGTGCAAATAGGGCAGCGGAGGCCGAGCTATGGGCGAGACCGCGCAGCGGGCGAGCCTAGGCATCCTAGTTTACATACAAGGCTACAAGCTGTTCACATTCCTCAACTCCTCCCCCCTGCTTGTCTCTTGTCCAGTGTGAAGGAGAGGACAGCGGTGGACTCGGGGCTGGTGGGCTGCGTGCGCCTCCTGGACGTTAATAACCGCGTGTACAGCGTGCAGGAGGGCGGGGGCGACGTGCTCTACGGCAGCGGCGTGGGCGAGTGCGGCAACGACCCCTGCCTGCCCAACCCCTGCAAGAACGGAGCCCACTGCCAGGTCAAAGAGGCAGAGATGTTCCACTGCACCTGCACCGACGGCTTCTGGGGTGAGAACATGGATGTGTTAAAAGACACTGCATAGGCTATAGGACACGCCCACCCATTCATTTGAACGTAAGCTGCGCACCGGTGCAGGAAGCATTTTGACGGGTGGTTTTATTCCTGGTTTTACTTCCATGATGTGCAGCCCAAGGTCATGTGACATGTCTACTTGCGTTCACGAGCGAGCCCAGTAAGGATAAAATATTCTGGCCATGGAAGTGCGCTAGGTCAGGGGTTCCCAACCTTTTTTGTGCCGCGGACCGGTAAATTAGATGGAAAAAAAAGTCACGGACCGGTTGTCAATTTTAATAATAAAAATAAAATAAAATAAATGAAAATAAACATAGGCTATAATATTATAGGCTGTGTGGTAGTTGAAATGTTTCAAGTTGACGTTTATTTATGTTTGTAGTTTGTAGTCTGTAGTTGTTGTTTTTTTTTTTTTTTTTTTTTACCGGGCTTGTGGCCCGGTACCAAAGGCGTTGCGGCACGGTACCGGTCCGCGGCCCGGTGGTTGGGGACCACTGCTCTAGGTCATGGAATTCTACATGACCACAATGGGAACTCTAGTTAAATGACAAGGCGTATAAAAAAGTGCTTGTCAGAAATGGGATTTTAAAGCCACGCCTCCATTCAGAGACTGACCAATCTGTCATCTTGACAACTAGCATGCAGGGAAAACAAGAACATATACTGTAAGATTGTGCTTATCCATATGATACCCGTTTTAGACACCGCCATGACAGCCAGGGATGTAGAGGAGGGTAAACACAAGTAAACACAGTTCACCCTCTTCTTTGAACTGAAGCAAAGAGTTTACTCACCTTTCACACATCAACTGCATCAATCGATGTGGCGAAATAAGGTGGGTAAGTTACCTTGGATTGTTCCCCCACTTCTGTATTTACCACTCCTGCTCAAAACTCCCATTCCCACAAGTACGTTTGGCAGCCCAATTTGACACTGTAATCACACGCCCCCCAGCAGCACACAAGCACGGCGAGGTTATTTTCTAAACGGCGATGCATTATACTGCTTCTCCTGTTCACAACTCCCAGATTAAAACATTGGCACATTACAGAAAACAGGAAAAACTTCAACCACACGCTCAGTGATTGGCCTTTGGCCCCGCTTCTCCTCGCTCTCCTTCACAGCTCGCCAGATGCCGACTAATAAGCAGCTCGGAGACAGTAGTTAAGAGAAGCCGCCATCAGAGCTCAGCCAAGCGTGGAGCCTTTCTGCTTTTTACTGCTGCAAGTTTAACAACCAAACCAAAAGCCAGCGTCACAGAGAACAGATAACTCAGAGAACTCTTCTTAACACTTCTTTGAACAGATTCTATCATCTGTAAAAGGCCAAAAGAGATGTATTATTGCCTCTGGCATTTACATTTGCTTATATTTGATGTGTTTGTCTACGTCGACGTTTGCCTCTTATCAACAAGTAAAGATATCATTCTGCTCCCAAGAAGCATTGGTGCAATCAAAGCTGTGCTAGTAGCATAAAGCTGTGCTAAGTAGCATGCTGTCATGATAGCTGACGAAGCTGTTAATAGGTGCTACACGCTAAAGATCACACGCATAAAGAGGAGCTGTTAACGTGAATTGGACCAGTGCCTGGGGGCACAGACACATGCTCCAGTTAATTCTGTCATTGTGTCAATTAAGACGCCAGTCAAGATGGCCACTCGTGGAGGGGAGGGGGGGGTGGTGGGGGGGTAGAACACAGAGAGAGAGAGAGAGAGAGAGAGAATGGGTGGACAAGGGCGTAGTTGGAGGGAGAGAGAGGCGGAGAGAGAAGTGATGAAAGAAAGGCTAAGGAAATGGGATGGCCCTTTGAGCTGAGTGGGGAGAGCTGGGGGCGGGCCTGGGGGGTCCGGCCTGCTGAGGAGAGGGGGTCCGGCCTGCTGAGGAGAGGGGGTCCGGCCTGCTGAGGAGAGGGGGTCCCGCCTGCTGAGGAGAGGGGCTCCCGCCTGCTGAGGAGAGGGGCTCCCGCCTGCTGAAGTAGTGCTGGGTGAATTGGGGCCGGGCTGTGGCAGAGGGCAGAACCATCATCCTGCCAGACGCTCCCTGAGCCTCTCCCACAGTCGGCGTTGGCCCAGAAACGTGGCCCCACGGCGGGGCGGCTCTCCGCTGCTTAATCTGGACGTGTCACATTTCCAAATCCTATTAGAAAATGACCTCTATTACTGAGGAAATCCTCACGCCCGCGTCTCTCCATGTCTCTCGTCTCCCCGTGCCATAGAGAAAACCTATTCGGCTAAAAGGGGGTTTCTGTGATGGTGGTCTCAGCTCCCAGACAATTGGAGGTCTCTGCCTACAAATCGTCTGGGAACTTCTTGTCAACATTTCTTTCTTGAACAGCGGCACGAACGACCGCCAACAAACCTAACGCCTCTTTGTCAAGTTGTTATCAATTTTATTCGCAGGCTAAAAAAACCTTGAGATGTACCACCTCGTTTTCAAGGGGGTCCTCCTGACAGAGGACATGAAATACAACACAGTATGCAATGGATAAACAGATAGGGTTACAGTTACAATCCTCCTATAATAAGAATGAGAAGTGTCCATACACACACTCAAAGAATCCGTATTACAACAGTAATGAGTGAAAACATATGAACAGGAGCAGTCTGTTGTGATGGGTGACGAGAGCATTTTTAAATGAACCACCAGTCAATACTGTCGAGACGTTAGAGAAGTTGGTAGGTTGTTCCAGTCTCTAGGAGCCTTATAATTAAATGCTTTTTCCCCTAATTCAAGTGAAACTTTTGGGACATGAAGAAGGAAGTGATTGATATGTCTAAGAGAATAATGAGAGTGAGAATGATGTGGGATGAGTATCTCTTGTAAATAAAGAGGGTACTTGAAATGAAGACATTAGAAGAGAAACTGGTACCAATGCAGTTGCCGTCTGTTTTCGAGAGAAAGCCATTGCAAATGATTGTACATTAGACAGGGGTGAGTTCTAAAGTTACAATTGAGAATCAATCTAAATATAATCTTAATCTATAAATCTTGATGTAAAGGAGTCACTCTTGCATATTTCCATACATCTGCTAATTCACCGGTAGACGACGAAAGATTAAATAGATCTGCAAGAGGGTCGATCAATACATGGGCAGCCCATTTGATTAATTTAGCCTCAAGTCCATCTAAACCAGGGCCTTTGTTAGATTTTAAATCATTGAGAGCAGTTAATACCGTACTTCCTTTGGTCTGATTTTCCTTTTTATTCTTTTAAAGTTATTCTTGCTCTGGTGTTGAAAATGAGTATGCTGGTGGTTACTTACTTACACAAGAAGTCTGTATTGAGCTGATAGAGGTGAAATGTTGATTGAAGGCATCAACAATATCTGAAGGTTCTTGAATGACGCAATCACTGAACATTACTCGATTAATTGACTGTTTGGCAGATTTATTGAGAAGGTCATTTGCTTTTCTCCTTGGGTTATTAAAATGTTTGGAAAGACTACCGGCATCGTGATCGGCTTTTGCATTTCTAGTTTTCGTTGTACTTGTGTTTCTTAGCTGTTTCTCTTACCTTTGACTTTAATTATTTTCCAGGGTGCATGTCTGTTGCAGATTTTCACAGATAGACAGACAGATAGTCCCAAGCATCCTCTATTAATTGATACCTATACAAATTTAAACCAATTAAATCTTCAATTAAATAATCTGTTAATATTGTTGCATTGTCTAATTTTTATTAACTTTGGCGATGACTTAGGTATTTTAGATTTTCCATATACAGTAGATTATTGAATAGTCACTCAAACAATCAGATAGTATGCCACTATTTGAAATCTTCTCGGGATGTGTGGTTAGGATCCAGTCTTTTTGTCTTTTTTCTTTTGTAAGCGATTGCATCTGGATTGTGAGTGTATCCACAGACGTCTTGAGTTCGACATTATCTTTTTGTAGATCGCCGATTTGCTGATAGGTAAATTCCAGGCTAGACTTGAGGTCTTGGTGTGACGTGCCGAGGATGTCAAGTTTGTCATTGATTGATTCCAGTAGTGATTTGTTGCAAGTCACCGGTGTCAGTAACAGCACCGAACGTAACAGCTGTCGATGAAATCTTGCAGCTCCTCCACTCTGACTTTGTCGTGTCTGATCCCAAAAATGGGTTCAATATAATATCCAGTAGAGGTGAAATTGGCTGTAGTTGCAGCAAAGTTTTGCGAGTTAGATCTTTCAGCAGGACGCCGCCATGTTGAATCAATCTCACGTTGGTGCTCTCGTGGTCACAGCGTGCTCTCAGAGATGATGCTCTGCCCTCGTTCTCCTCCGTAGTGAAACCAAATCGAGACAAAGAATCACTGTGTAACATGGAGAGAGAACTTTTTAAAGCATTGAAAATGGATGTCCCCGAGCAATGTAACCGTTTGGTTCCGTTTGATCCGTTTACAAGCACATGTCTTCTGCATGTCACCGCCCCTTCTGCACCAAGGGCCGCCCCTAAAGACGCTGGATTGGTTCTACGATTAAGTTGTTTTTTTTACTCTCTAATAATTGTTTCCACACAGTTTTAACAATGAAAGCTAGGAGAAAGTTCTCAGTCTCTAGTTGAGTGACGCGGATAGAGACTAGTGTGTTGTCGTGGTTACTGCGATCTTGTTGTCATGGTTACTGCGATCTCGTTGTCACGGTGTTGTCATGGCTGATTTCTTCTGCGTTTGTAGGTCCGACCTGCGCTGATGTCCATGACCCGTGCCAGCCCAGCCGGTGCCATCCCTCCTCCCAGTGCCAGGTGCTGCCCGAGGGAGGCTACAAGTGCGAGTGTCCCATGGGCCGCGAGGGGAAGCACTGTGAGAAAGGTAAACTACCTGTGGGCCGTGAGGGGAGGCACTGTGAGAAAGGTAAACTACCTGTGGGCCGCGAGGGGAAGCACTGTGAGAAAGGTAAACTACCTGTGGGCCGTGAGGGGAAGCACTGTGAGAAAGGTAAACTACCTGTGGGCCGTGAGGGGAGGCACTGTGAGAAAGGTAAACTACCTGTGGGCCGTGAGGGGAGGCACTGTGAGAAAGGTAAACTACCTGTGGGCCGTGAGGGGAAGCACTGTGAGGAAGGTAAACTACCTGTGGGCCGTGAGGGGAGGCACTGTGAGGAAGGTAAACTACCTGTGGGCCGCGAGGGGAAGCACTGTGAGAAAGGTAAACTACCTGTGGGCCGTGAGGGGAGGCACTGTGAGAAAGGTAAACTACCTGTGGGCCGTGAGGGGAGGCACTGTGAGAAAGGTAAACTACCTGTGGGCCGTGAGGGGAAGCACTGTGAGAAAGGTAAACTACCTGTGGGCCGCGAGGGGAGGCACTGTGAGAAAGGTAAACTACCTGTGGGCCGTGAGGGGAGGCACTGTGAGAATAGGTAAACTACCTGTGGGCCGTGAGGGGAGGCACTGTGAGAAAGGTAAACTACCTGTGGGCCGTGAGGGGAGGCACTGTGAGAAAGGTAAACTACCTGTGGGCCGTGAGGGGAGGCACTGTGAGAAAGGTAAACTACCTGTGGGCCGTGAGGGGAGGCACTGTGAGAAAGGTAAACTACCTGTGGGCCGTGAGGGGAGGCACTGTGAGAAAGGTAAACTACCTGTGGGCCGTGAGGGGAGGCACTGTGAGAAAGGTAAACTACCTGTGGGCCGTGAGGGGAGGCACTGTGAGAAAGGTAAACTACCTGTGAATGTTGATCGCTGTCATCACGCCGTGTCTCGTGTTGCAGAAAGGATGCATTGTGGGGGATCTGAGAGTGGAAGCACCGCGGTGGTGGACTCTTACTGGTGCAAACAAATAGAACAAATTCAACCGTTACCGCGACACGACCACCACGGCAGTACAGTACCTTTGTGCCAATAGAGTGTTTGGAAACGGTAACATCTGTGTCCACGTGTAAATCCGTTCTCCACCACTTCATGCCTCGAGTGCGCCCCCTGCAGCTTATCAGCGAGCGCCAGTGCTTCGCTCTGACGTAGGCCGAGCAGCAACTTCCCCAACTTTTGCCTCCCCCTCTTTCTTCCTCTCCCTTTTCTCCTCTTTCTTTTCCGGCCTGCGACACTTCCATCCATCCATCCTGAATCAGAGAGAGGGAGATCAAACACAGAAGGAGAAGGGGGCCCTGAGCCTCGGGAGGTGTGTGTGTGTGTGTGTGTATGTGTGTGTGTGGGGGGGGGGGGGCTCCAGAAAGGAGGCACAGATGATTGGCCCCGTCGGGTCATTCTCCACACCGACTCGGCTACGCTCGTTAGCGAGTGAGCGTCAGCGAAAGCCGTACCCCCCCCCCCCTTCACCGCGCCCACAGGTGTTGTGTTCAAACGTGTTTGCCGCCACTTAGCAGCGCATGGCAGTGCCGAGCCACGCAGGGGGAAGAGACCTGATCACAGCTAGGCTGCTTTTGAACTTTTTCATTAGCGCTTTTGCCGATGTTACGTTCTGAAGGCTACCACCCCCCCCCCCCCCCCCCCCCACACACACACACACACACATTTCTCCCTCTCTGCCTTTATTGATGTTGTCATGGATGTTTGCAGAACTTGTGCAAAGTGTATGTGTTTAAATGAAAGAGAATACATGACCATGCACCATCCACGGGCCTAAAAGTACAGCTGATAAAGCAGCCGTACAGAGAGGCAGGCACGCATCTGCACATCTCAATCCAGAGAAAACAGAGAGGCAAGCACACATCTGCACATCTCAATCCAGAGAAAACAGAGAGGCACGCAGGCATCTGCGCATCTCAATCCAGAGAAAACAGAGAGGCACGCACACATCTGCGCATCTCAATCCAGAGAAAACAGAGAGGCACGCAGGCATCTGCGCATCTCAATCCAGAGAAAACAGAGAGGCACGCACACATCTGCACATCTCAATCCAGAGAAAACAGAGAGGCACGCACACATCTGCACATCTCAATCCAGAGAAAACAGAGAGGCACGCACACATCTGCACATCTCAATCCAGAGAAAACAGAGAGGCACGCACACATCTGCACATCTCAATCCAGAGAAAACAGAGAGGCACGCAGGCATCTGCACATCTCAATCCAGAGAAAACAGAGAGGCACGCAGGCATCTGCACATCTCAATCCAGAGAATACAGAGAGGCACGCATACAGTACATCTGCAGATCTCAAACCAGAGAAAAACAGATGGGAATTGCCTCCTTCCAAAGCCCCAAGTCCCAGTTAGCAGCTGATTAAAATAAATTGAGGTGAACCAAAATCAATGCGGTGTGAGCGGGAGCGTCTCCATTCCAAAGGCTATTTTTCCACTGGAATCAATGAGATGACTAATGGCATCAGTCCTCGACTCCTCGCTGCCCGGCCTGATTAATGGGCACGTCAGTCAGCCGGAGTGTCAGGCCCAGAAAAGAGCTCACAGATAAGACATTAGCCAGGCAGACGTGCCCTCTGAGGGCTGATCTGGGAACAGTTAAACAAACAGGTACTGCTCACAGTCCCATGGTGACGTGCCCTGAGGGCTGGTCTGGGAACAGTGTAACAGACAGGTACTGCTCACAGCCCCATGGTGACGTGCCCTGAGGGCTGGTCAGGGAACAGTTTAACAGACAGGTACTCTCTTATTGTTAGTGATTTAGTAGACTCAGCTCTCAGTCTTAATCCGTTTCACTACTGTAGGTGGCGCTGTTGGCGCCGCTCACCAAACGTCTGGAAACCGAGACTAGTGATTTAGCTACATTATGCCAGTCCAAGTCTGTGTGTGGGGGGGGAGATTATTAATTGAGATTATGGGCTATATCTTACACCCAGTACAGTGGCAAGGGCAAGCGTTATCTTTGCTAGTTTCTAGCACTCAAAATCTCTCTCTCTCTATATATATATATATATATATATATATATATATATATATTTACATCAAAGGATGTTTCAGTGACCCAGTAGTAATTAAAAGGTAAAAAGGGCGATTTTGAGTGCTAGAAACTAGCAAAGATAACACTTGCTCTTTCACTTGCACTGGGCGAAAGATATGGCCCTGTGTGTGTGTGTGTGTGTGTGTGTGTGTGTGTGTGTGTGTGTGTGTGTGTGTGTGTGTGTGTGTGTGTGTGTGTGTGTGTGTGTGTGTGTGTGTGTGTGTGTGTGTGTGTGTGTGTGTGTGTGTGTGTGTGTGTGTTAGCCTGGGAAGCTGACGAATCTGCGAGCTCATGTTTTATTTGCTGTGGCAGATGCGACTGGCCCCTCCCATTCCATCAGATTTCCACTGAAATCAACCCGGCCAATCACAAGTGTTTGACACGATGACGACAGAGGAGCGCCGTTGAGGCATTTTCATGCATGCATACCGGTCCAACCAATAGCGAGAGTTTGTGACATCCCTGAAATATAACTACTAAGTACTTACCCTTAAACTGTTGCCAGGACATTAACAGGAGGGCTTTCATTGCTAAGCTAACGTTTCCATGGTTACCGCTTGCCTGCCCGTTGGTAACACCCGCTGCAAATCAAAATTGAACTGAGAGATTCCAGACTCCAGATTCCAGTGAGCAACTTGGTTTAATCTTTTGACTGATTGTTGTTGGCAGCTACACAGTTTGAAACAGGGACATCATGATGTGTTTTTATGCTGCTCTGGTGTTGCCTCTCGTAACGTTACATCATTTTGATGAGTTAGAATCGCTAATGATGTTTTTCTTTTGTTTTTTTTACTTTATTTACACAATGAAACTTGCAACAGGTTTACAGCAACAGTAACAACACAATGACTTGAGGTAGTGTGTCAAACATAAACAAATGCATAAAATGCATAAAATAAAAGGCAAACATAAACTAACTCAATAAAATCGAATTCATTGCACAAGGCTGTAGTTTTCACAGCTTTAGAGTTTGTGCAGTATTTTAGTGTGTCCAGAAAGGCATTAAGTAGGACATGAAGTACCAAATAAAGTACTACTACTACTACTACTACTACTACAATAAGGTTGGGTTTCTGTTAATTTGCTGGCGTGTACAGTATATGGAACTTTGCTAACAAAGAATTCAGATAAATAACATAGATTATCATGCGAGGCATTTGAGCATGGCTCCTGATGTATTTGTTATGTAAGAGAGCAGACACTGGAGGAGAGAACACTCTGGCTGGCAGAGGTCGTGTGGAGGCTAGTGCTCACTTCCTGCTTGTGTCCTGGAAGTCTATTTTCGCCTTCCTCCTCGGTGTGCAGCATTGTCATTAGCAGGCTTCTGCACAATAGCTAATTAGCTTTTTCATCTCCGTCTGCCTTCTCCCATCCTCTCTCAACTCAGCTAATCCTGGCTAATTACGAATGAAAGCTTTCTTGCCGGCTATGTGTCTGTGTGTGTGTGTGTCTGTGTGTGTGTGCGTGCGCGTGTGCGTGCGCGGGCATGTGTGTGTGTGCGCGCACGTGTGTGTGTGTGTGTGCGTGCGTGTGTGTGCGCGTGTGTGTGCGCGTGCGTGTGAGCACAGAGAAACACCCCCTCTCACTTCAACGATTATCCCCCTTTTTAATGTCAAGCCCTCACAGCGCTTGGATGCCACTGATGATGATGGCGCGGTGCCTCTACTGTCCATCCAGGGGAAGAGCCGTTACACACACACACACACACACACACACACACACACACATACACACACACACATACACACACACACACACACACACACACACACACACACACACACACACACACACACACACACATACACACACACATACACACACACACACACACACACACACACACATACACACACACACACACACACACACACACACACACACACACACACACACACCAAACTGTATTTTGGCTGCCAAAACACAACGGCCTCATTGTTCCAGCGAGTCCCGAATGCCGCGTTAAAACCGGCGCCAGCAGCAGCTTCCAAAGCTGCTGTGTTAGACTGTGGCGGGCACGCTGTGTAACCAGCCTGACAAAGGTTAGGGTTAGGGTGTGATTACTGTGTAACCAGCCTGACAAAGGTTTGGGTTAGGGTGTGATTACTGTGTAACCAGCCTGACAAAGGTTTGGGTTAGGGTGTGATTATTGTGTAATCAGCCTGACATAAATGTTAGGGTTAGGGTGTGATTATTGTGTAATCAGCCTGACATAAATGTTAGGGTTAGGGTGTGATTATTGTGTAATCAGCCTGACATAAATGTTAGGGTTAGGGTGTGATTATTGTGTAATCAGCCTGACATAAATGTTTGGGTTAGGGTGTGATTATTGTGTAATCAGCCTGACATAAAGGGTAGGGTGTGATTACTGTGTAATCAGCCTGACATAAAGGTTTGGGTTAGGGTGTGATTATTGTGTAATCAGCCTGACATAAAGGTTAGGGTTAGGGTGTGATTACTGTGTAACCAGCCTGACATAAAGGTTAGGGTTAGGGTGTGATTATTGTGTAATCAGCCTGACATAAAGGTTTGGGTTAGGGTGTGATTACTGTGTAACCAGCCTGACAAAGGTTTGGGTTAGGGTGTGATTATTGTGTAATCAGCCTGACAAAGGTTTGGGTTAGGGTGTGATTATTGTGTAATCAGCCTGACAAAGGTTTGGGTTAGGGTGTGATTACTGTGTAACCAGCCTGACATAAATGTTAGGGTTAGGGTGTGATTATTGTGTAACCAGCCTGACAAAGGTTTGGGTTAGGGTGTGCTTATTGTGTAATCAGCCTGACATAAATGTTAGGGTTAGGGTGTGATTATTGTGTAACCAGCCTGACATAAATGTTAGGGTTAGGGTGTGATTATTGTGTAATCAGCCAGACATAAAGGTTTGGGTTAGGGTGTGCTTATTGTGTAATCAGCCTGACATAAATGTTAGGGTTAGGGTGTGATTATTGTGTAATCAGCCAGACATAAAGGTTTGGGTTAGGTTGTGATTATTGTGTAACCAGCCTGACATAAATGTTAGGGTTAGGGTGTGATTATTGTGTAACCAGCCTGACAAAGGTTTGGGTTAGGGTGTGATTATTGTGTAATCAGCCTGACATAAATGTTACGGTTAGGGTGTGATTATTGTGTAATCAGCCTGACATAAATGTTACAGTTAGGGTGTGATTATTGTGTAATCAGCCTGACAAAGGTTTGGGTTAGGGTGTGATTATTGTGTAATCAGCCTGACATAAAGGTTAGGGTTAGGGTGTGATTACTGTGTAACCAGCCTGACATAAAGGTTTGGATATTTTTTGTTTGGAATTTCTGTCTTAATCCCGAAGGCTGTGACAACACAAATCCATCTCTGTCCACAACGCCTACGCCCACAGCTTCCTTAAAGATGTCGCTGCTATCTCTGCATTTTCAATTGGAGGATGAATGTGTTTGTGTTTGTGTTGCAGTGGCTGAGAGGAAAGGGCCCTACATGCCGCTGTTCACCGGAGACTCGTACCTGGAGCTGAAGGGGCTGCATCTCTATGGGCACGATCTGCAGTAAGTCCCTCCCACCTCTTTGCATGAAAACCAGGCGGTAAACCAGCCCTCGCATCGTAAACGCATGTATTATTGAACACCGCATATCATGTCGTTTTCGTAGGCTGAGCTTGTTGGACGCCCAAGGCAGGTCTGCCTTCTTATAGCTCCAACTGAATCAGCAATGAGGGTTATACAAATAACATGTTATCTTAGTCTCAGCATGTGCAATCTGCCCAGTTTGCATTGGGTTGAGCGGCTCTGCTTGTGCTGTGTCCACAGTCAGAAGGTCAGCATCACCGTGGTCCTCAAGGCCAACGACTCCAATGGACTGATCTTCTACAACGGACAGAAGACGGATGGCAAAGGAGACTTCATCTCGCTCGCCCTCAACGAAGGCATCCTGGAGTTTCGCTACGACCTCGGCAAGGGACCCGCTGTGATCAGGTGAGCCACGACTGTAGACTACTAGACTGCTGCCTCCATCACACTGCAGACTACTAGACTGGTGTTAGGGTTAGGGTTAGGAACTGGGGGGAGGGGAACTGGGGGGGGGGCACGACATGACAGCATCACTTGTGTTCCACGACATGACGGCATCACGTGTGCCTTTGTGTCTCTCTCAGGAGCAAAGAGCGCGTCAAGGTCAACGTCTGGAGCACCATCAACCTGGAGCGCTCCAACCGCAAAGGAGAGATCATGGTGAACGGGAAGGACCCTGTCCGGGGAGAGTCGCCGGTGAGATGAGCCAACCAAATCCCTCCCCCCCTCCCCACACACACACACACACACACACACACACACACACTCTCCCCCTCCCCCTGCCTATGTAGCAGTCAAGGCATGCAAGGCCGATGTGCCTACAGTATGACATGCTCAGACCTGGCTTGTGCTGCGTATACTTGTATTTGTTCATTTGCTCTCCATCACTCCATCGCCACACCCTGAGGAGGCCACACCCTGAGGTGGCCTCGCCTCATAGGGGTCGAGTCAGCAGCCGCCCACCCCCCCCCCCCCCCCCCCTGCTGAGGTATCCCACACCTCTCCTCCGCCCGTCTGCATCCCGCTCTCTCTCTCTCTCCACCACATCCGTCAGCCTAACAGGAGGAGAGGGGCCGGTTTGACAGGCCGTGCTGTAATTCCACTCAACCTCTCCGTTTGCTGACATGCTGCAGATAAAACAGAGAAAACCAAACGAGCTTTTTACTAGTTGGTATACAGTCACTTTTATAGATGTGGGCTTTGAAGCGGGCGGAGGCAGATCAAAGAGACGGAGGGGAAGCGTAATGCAAGTCCTCAGCCCCCCCCTGTCTAGACCAATAAAGCAGGTACACAACTTCCACGCCGGCCATCTAATAGTTTGATAAGCCCGTAAGTCATCCAATTATATTCAACAGTGTAATTTGTGATTATGAACATGCACTCTGTCAACTCCATCATTCCTCCTCCAAGACACAGCGCTCTCCTCTCTCTCTCTCTCTCTCTCTCTCTCTCTCTCCCCCTGCGCTCCCTCCCTCCCACCCTCCATATGGTAATTGTGTTTCACTCCAGCAAACACAGGCAGAAAATCGTATTAAAAGAGAGGAGAGCGAGCGAGTGCATGTGCGAGGGATGAGCTGAGGCTGGTGGCTGTATGTGGAGGCTCCATCCAGCATGGCTGCCAGCTAATTCTCTCTTACTCCTGCAGCCACAATTAGGAGGGAGTGACGCTCTCCTCTCCTCTCCTCGGAGACGCCTATACATCACATCAAAGGTGGTCGCAGGCAGGCAGGCAGGCAGGCAGGCAGGCAGGAGGATCTATAGTATCAAAGCTACCTCCAGCTGCCTGCCTGTGTGATCAAGCACACACCTGTCACCAGGTATGGATCAGGAAGAACTATCCCTCCCTCTTGACAGGATGACAGCTCGTCCATGAAGGAGGACGGGGGGGGAGATGAAGTGCCACTAGTCACAGACACAGTCTCTACAGTCTCCACAGTCTCTACAGTCTCCACAGTCTCTAAAGTCTCCACAGTCTCCACAGTCTCTCAAGTCTCTACACTCTCCACAGTCTCCACAGCCAACACAGTCTCTTAGAAAAACGTATAATACCAACGATGTGGACCAACGTTGCTATTTTACAATTTCGGCTCGAAAAACGTAAAATATTAACGTTCCGAGTGGTTAGGGTGAGGATTAGAGTAGGGGGAGGGGTTAGAAACAGAAAATCTCCATAAAACACGCCCAAACCCCGCCCACCGCTGTAGACGCATACGTTCCCATTTTACAATTTCTTAGCCGACATCGTAAAATAGCAACGTTTGTCCACAAACGTGCCTATTTTACGTTTTTTTTGGAGATCGGGTTGCCACAGCCTCCACAGTCTCCACAGTCTCCACACTCTCCACACCCTCCACACTTCCACAGTCTCCAGAGCCTCCACACTCTCCACAGCCTCCACAGTCTCCACACCCTCCACACTTCCACAGTCTCCAGTGCCTCCACACTCCCCACCGTCTCCACAGTCTCTACAGCCTCCACAGTCTCCACACTCTCCACATTTCCACAGTCTCCACAGTCTCTACAGCCTCCACAGTCTCCACACTCTCCACACTCTCCACAGCCTCCATTTCTGCTTTCATCTTTATCTGAATGGCACCACATCCGCTTCATGCATGCATTTGATAGATATGCTGTCTTATCATTTGCATTCACTCTGTAAGTGCAAACACACCTGCACAGCTGTGAGCTTGTGTACAGTCAATAGGTGTGTGTGTGTGTGTGTGTGTGTGTGTGTGTGTGTGTGTGTATATATATATATGTGAATACATGAAGGTATTGAGACAGTGCATGTGTGAATAAATGGGTTCTTCCTTCCTGTGTTCTTTTAAGTGTCTCTGCAGAACTACTACAGCTTTAATGCCTGTGTGTGTGTGTGTGTGTGTGTGTGTGTGTGTGTGTGTGTGTGTGTGACTGTGTGTGTGTGTGTGACTGTGTGTGTGTGTGTGACTGTGTGTGTGTGTGTGTGCGAGCGCCTGTGCTTCTGCACTTACCTCACATCAGCATGCCTCTCTGTGCACAGACACTTTACTCGTCTTTTCCTAATAACCTCTCTTCCTCCCTATTGTTTTTCTCTTCCTTCTCTATGATATGCTGTCTGGAAATAAGAAATCACGCAAGGTAATGAGACCAGTCCCAGTCACTCCTTAAAACCATCTTTCATTTTGAGTCCTATCACCATGTCCTCTCACCCCCCCCATTTCTCCATGCGACAACACCGCCAAAATAGAGCTGCAGCCAGTTTAAAGGTGCCCGTTTCTCTACACAAACGTTGCCATTTTCATACGCACACACGCAGCACGCCGAAGTGGAGACGTGCGCCGAAAGAACGCGGTTTGGCTTTCACCTCGGTCCATCTGCTGCGGGGGCGGGAGGAGGCGGGAGGGAGGAGGGAGGGAGGGAGGGAGGTAGTCATCTTTGTGACGGCCATTGTTTTTAGCAACAAAGAGAGGTGTTCATTGGTCGGGCGTAGGCGGGGATATGGCGCTGGCTGTCGAAAGTGAGAGTGTCGCGTGGAGGCAAAAAGGAGGGAACCGCAGGAGACAACGAGGTGCCAAGCCAAGCCGCTCACCGTTCTTTTGTCATCGTTTCAAAACGGGAACAACTCTCCATTATATCATGAAGTCACTCCCTCTTTCACCCACTCACAGCACGAAAAAACGACACTCACCGAACATCTCCCCAAACACCAAGCATGCCATGAAACCAACTGGCCTCTTTAACCCAGACTGAGGTTCAATACCAGGAGAAATCAAAAGAAGAACATGCCGCATCATTTCATTGCATGAAATCTCACTGTAGAAGGATAGATATCGGTGATTTTATTGACACAGGTGGTGAGTTGAGCAATACTAATACTAATGAGAAAAAAAACACGACAGGAACAGAATTGGCATATCCCCTCTTTCTCTTGACACTGAGTGTTGAGAGCAGGCTAAGCTTGTGAGGCAGCTGGATTGTGATGGCCTGTCCAGAGATCGCACAGCTCGCCGAGCACGGACCAATTAGCAGGCGGCTCTGTGGGTAAGCTTGCACGAGAACCAAGATGGCAGCTGCCAAAATGCCAAACTGTAGGCTTCAAAACAGGAGTCCACAAACCAATGGCTATGTCCATATTTTTTATAGTCTACGGAAGCGAGCCCGTGATATTGAGGTGGTTCATCCAATCACATGCCAGGTATTTTTTGAACCCGCCCTGCCCTTTCTGTGTAACAAACCATCTGGCAGCTTCAGGTTAGGCGAGGGGCCCAAGATGGCGGACTCTGCTCCCACCCCTACTCTGCTGGCAACTTTTGGTGAAAAACCACCGCTGGGTCCGGCGGCCTTGTCCTCGCTCCCCACCCTGTCTCCTTGGCCCGCTCCCCACCCTGTCTCCTTGGCCCCGCTCCCCACCCTGTCTCCTTGGCCTCGCTCCCCACCCTGTCTCCTTGGCCCCGCTCCTCACCCTTTGTCCTTGGCCTCGCTCCCCACCCTGTCTCCTTGGCCCCGCTCCTCACCCTTTGTCCTTGGCCTCGCTCCTCACCCTGTGTCCTTGGCCTCGCTCCCCACCCTGTCTCCTTGGCCCCGCTCCTCACCCTGTCTCCTTGGCCCCGCTCCTCACCCTGTGTCCTTGGCCCCGCTCCCCACCCTGTCTCCTTGTCCCCGCTCCCCACCCTGTCTCCTTGTCCCTGCTCCCCACCCTGTCTCCTTGTCCCCGCTCCCCACCCTGTCTCTGTTGGAAGGAGCTCAAGGTGCAGCCACACAGCCCCGGGCTTTAGCCAAGCACCACTGCCTCCTGTACTCCAAATCGTAAAGAAAAGCCCAGTCAGTGCCAGCTTCCCCGCCACACAAAGCATGTTTACTTGGCCTCTTCCATCATTTTTCCAGCAATTAACTCCACTTTACCCCTCTGGCAATTACTGCCCTACATAAAATAAAGATCATTAATTCCTTCCTTCTGAAGTGGGCTGGCTTCCGTGCAAAAAAATAAAAAAGGTAGCTGGCGCTCGCTAACTCAAAGCAATTGTCCCTCAGGTTTGGTGGAAAGAAGCACATTTCATGGCCGTCCGCTGCGCAAATGAATTGCAATTAATGTGTCTCCACACTCAACTATCTGAAAGGTCGCTGCTATAATCAGCCGTTCATTACAGATGTGTGTAAAGAAGAAGCAGGCGTATCTCCACTCCAGCCCACTCCTTATTTCCCTTTGTAGTCCCTTTTTTGTCTCTCTCACAGATAGGGGATAATTGACCACTCTCTGAGACGTAGAAATCAATTATGTTTTTGTAATATATCAAGTGTATTGATGTGGAAGGCAAGGAAGTGCCGTTAAATTGTCTGCCAGCTACAATATGGATAAATCCTTTATTTTTATGGGGGAATCTATTTGACTGTGACATCCCTGCAAATGCACCGTATGAATCTCACTTTTTATATCTCTACTAAACGGATGCAACTTATTCCAGACTCCCTGGACACAAACTGATAGCGTGACTCGCCAGAATAAAAGTGTCGACAATTACATCTTTAATGGAATACCTGCGAAAGAAATTGTGGTTGTGGTTTATTATTATTGGATTTAATTTAATTGGAATAAATACATAAAAAGTGGAGTAAGAAAATGTGCAGACCTCTGGCTTACCTGTTGAAACCTGTGTTTGTCACCAGAACCAGCACACTGCTCTTAACCTGAAAGAGTCTCTTTATGTGGGCGGAGCTCCCGATTTCAGCCGGCTAGCGAGGGCCGCCGCACTCAAGGACGGCTTCCGGGGAACCATCCAAAAGGTACATGTTACAGTGTGTCATTCAGCCTGCTTGTGGTTTCATGTGTTACTTTAAAGCTATACGTGTTAGCTTGGCACGTTAGCGGCTACTCTGCTCAGAATTCGGGTTAGGGTTAGCGTGTGCTTGCTGATCACGTTACCACTCATGACACAGTAGGCTACTTGGAATCAAACTGTACACAGAAACACTCACAATACAGTAAGATACTGGGATAGAATGCTGTTGTAGAATACTATTTACAAAAGTTAACAGGCTAATAGCTATAATGCTAACGCGACCTGGGTGTTCCTCAAATGCATTGTAGATAAGGCAACTGCAGGTTTGTAATTTACTGTAGAAAAATAAGTAATGATAATATATCGAGACAATGTTAATTTGTATATGCAGTACAATGCTTTACTACACATTAATTTACCTGTCCAGAAGAAAGCAACCCATGTGTTTGTATCTGTAACCTCATTTTTAAATCATTCCGTCATTGAAAAAGTGTTTCCAAGAACCACACATTTTTTAAAGCCACTTAGATTGCTTTTACGCATCTGTCTTTTCAGCATCCTCCCCCCTGATTTCCCCCCATTTTCTCCCCAATTGTACTTGGCCAATTTTTCCCCCTGCTGCCCCGCTCGCTGCTCCACCCTCTGCCGATCTGGGGAGAGCCGAGACTAGCACCATGCTTCCTCCGACACATGCACAGTTGCCAGCTGCTTATTTTTACCTGACAGCGGCGAGCTTCACCGGCAGGACATAGCACGTGGGAGGATCACGCTATTCCCACCAGTTCCCTGTTGCAACAGAACTTACTCGATAAGTTTCAGCTATGGTGGCCATGGCAGTTAGCATTAGCGGCTACTAACATAGCACCCGGATGTTAGCTAAAACGCATCTCTTCCCGCGCACCTGCTGTTTCCCTCCAGTGTAGTGTATTATCTGCTCAGAATTGGCTGTGCCAGACGGTTTCAGTAGAGCTTGGAAAGGCCAACTTTGACACTAATAGCAATTAAAACGTAGTGTTTTACCACAAAAAGTCATGGCATATAGAGCATGAATGCCCTTCTGATACCCTCAAACATACAGTAGCCAAGTCACATGCTAAGTGGTTCAGTCCTGTCACACCAAAAGACGAGCATATCTCTAATTCTCCATTGTCGGCTCTCCGTGTGGCTCTGCTCATTTGGATTAGCATGTCATGTGCTAATAATAGCATTCACATTTTGATGTGCCGCCACTTTGCTACGCTCAGATCTTTCCCTGACAGCCTTCCAGTTTCTTCTCTCCACTTTCCAGCGAAAGCTCATCTGTGAGTGCCAAAAATAACCCAGTGCAACAAAGGCAGGATGTTACTGTTTGTGCAGACTTGTCATTAGTTCTCCTCAGCAAACTTTCCCCTTGACAGCTCTGAGCAAATCAAAGCCTAAGTGTGAAGTTTGTTTTACTCGGCCTGCAGGGAATATATGACTCGTTATGAGGGAATATAAACTCGTTAGGAGGAAGTCGTTATGAATGTTCAGTTTGAAGTACAGCGCTGTGTAACATGTATGATGCATATATACCGGTCATTTCACAGGCACTTCACTAGGCCACTAGTATGTGTGCAATGCATTATGCAAAACATGTTCATCTCAATCCATAACCTATCATTTGACACAGATGTCCGTTCTTCGGGTGGCTCGTAATGAGGTTTAATGATCACTCTGGGGAAAACACAATGCCCCTGGACATGCTGCTCGCTTCCTTTGGACAAGAACCAAGAACGGCTCCCAGTAATAATTATTGTTATTTTAAAACACGGTTACAAAGTGCTTTACAAAGGAGCGGGGGGGGGGAGGTAGAATCGACAGCATAATAAGCAGTTAAATTAAGCTACCAGAGATAAAAGCAAGACAAGAAACATAAAGGTAAACCTGTAAAGAAAACAATTAACAAAAGATGATGACATAAATAAGTATGCCTGTAGAAATAGGTTTTAAGATTGAACAGATTTAACAGCTCCAGCTTCTCAGGCAGGTCGATCCAAGTCTCGGAGCCCTAATGGCAAAGAACCAATCACCTCTGATTTTTTTTTTCTGGACTTCAGACTAGCCAGTAGGGACCTCTTATTTTGACGGCTTTAAAACAGCCAACCTTTTGGTTTTAATTTAGACTTTGGAACAACCAATAAAAACCTGCCAGAGGGCCTCAGGCTGTGATCTGAGTCGTACAAGGTTAAAATGTCTTTGACATAGCTTAGTGCCAGACAGTCCCTGCGTTCAGAGCCATGGGATAAACCTTAAAAGTGTTGCTTCTTTTTCAACGCTGGACATTCAAACTGAGCTTCTCTGCTTTTATTCCTACTGGCACTCTGCCACAGCAGCCTGGTCGCCCGAAAAAAATATCAGCATCGTATGTTTCTGCAATCAACAGATATGTAGAACCTCGCGCTTCTGATCCGAAAATATGTTGCATATGACGTTTGTAGATACGTGTATATCAAGGTTATACATGTCATAGAGTCAGCTGTTGAAATAGCATGGTGGGCAGTAAGGGTGATGGAGGGTGTAAACACTTGCCTTTCACACCGGAGAGCCGTGTGTTCAATCCCCAGCCTTTCCAAAGTCTACATTTCAATAGTTCATCTTTAACATTTTTGTGATTTAACCCTAACCCAAACCATAACCCTGACCTTAACCAAATTGGTTTACTTGTCTAAACAGAACCAAAGTGGGTAAAGCTGTTTTATTTGCGTTAAACCTGGGAAAGGCAGCGAGGTTTTCAAATGAACCACCATTTTGTTTCAAATGTACATTGAGATTGTAGGTTTGCAGAAATGTAAAAGACCACGTTTTAGAAACATAAACATATGTTGGGATTGTACATATCCGTGGATTGCAGAAAGGTACAGTGCTGCTGACATTTGATTGGCTCAGCCACAGAGCCGTTGTCCTGGACTAACGTCGGATGCCCCGCCCCTTGCCTTCCAGATCACGCTGATGGGTACGCCCATCCTCAAGCAGGAGAACGCCCTGCACTCCAGCAACGTGGCCATGTTCCAGGGCCACCCGTGCTCCCAGGAGCCCTGCCACAACGCCGGGCGCTGCAGCCCCCTGCTGGACACCTACGAGTGCGTCTGCCTCAACGGCTTCTCAGGGGGACACTGTCAGAACGGTGAGTGCCTTCACTTCGTCTTCTTCATCCTCCAGCCCAGCCATTGCCAACCTGGTGTAGGTATTGTCATTGGGCCACCAAATCATTTGCAAAACATTACGATTTTCGTTAATTTATTATTATTATTATTATTATTATTATGTATGAGAATGCATTTCTCCATTGTTGAATGATACCATTATTTAATTTGTAATTGGTTAATTGGTTAATTAGCCTATTGCAGACAGCCCCTCACTTTTAGTTTCTGATTTCTGTGTGGTGCTGATGGACAGCTCCTTTTATCGTTAAAAGAAAAAGTCCTCTGTAATGCATTATTTGGCAGTAGAGATTTCCAAGTGTGCCATTAGTCGGAAAAGGTTGGGAACCGCTGCTCTAGCCTTACCTTCCTCATCACATTACTAACATTATTACCCAAAATGTATTTTTTGCATCAGTGTGTTTGATTTACATGGTACATGGAAGCCCATTGCTGCCACTAAATAAAATAAAAACTCAATTGTGAGTTTTTTCCTCACAATTGTGACTTCTGACTTTTCATCTCGGAAGTCTGACTTTTGTTTTTCTCTGGCATAAAAGTGAGAATTCCGACATTTAATGTGAGAATTGTGAGGGGGGGGGGGGGGGGGGAGTCATTTTTTATGGTGATGGGAATGGGAATGGGCTTCCATATGACCCACTCATCCTTGTCATCTTAAATCACCTTTCTGATCGCACTGAATCACTGTAATTGTACAAATAATTATTTTTTTCCACACATCCTAATCCAACAGTCCTTAGCTTTTGTCTAAAAGGATACATGGCCGCTTTCAGAGAGTGTTGTGAATGGGAGTGACACCTGCAGTGCTCCTTTCTGAATGCAGCTTCTGGGGCTGCTCTGTATGGAAGGCAAGGCACACTACTCCTCTCAAATGGCTCTGCTTATCAGACCTTTGTTTCCAATGTATTCCATCTAGGTAAGGTGACAATATGGATATTAGGCATTTGATATCTCTCGCATGTCAGCGCTGTTATGTATTAGTTTGGAGCGCAAACCGTCAGTTATGAAAATGACGAAACATGGTGGACTGAATATTTATGAAAGGCTCTTGCTCCGGAGTTACACATCTCTTTCATCATCTGCGTGTCACTCGGCCAGATGTGCGCTCGGTCGCTCGGTCGCTCTATCTCTCCCTCGCACACTCCGCTCGCCGCCATCCCCATTAACCTTGAGCGAGTGGTCGGACGTTCCTTTCACGTTAATTAAAACTGCCTCCCCCCCCGGTTCCTCACGATCCATCGCCTTCAGCGCTAATCACCTGAGCCTCTCTCGTATTGATCGCTGTGATCTCATCCTCTGAACGCTCCACCCCCCGCTCCCTCTGCTTTGTCCACAGCCGGAGATGGGAAGTAACTAAGTACAAATACTTCATTACTGTACTTAAAGGAACACTGCCCATTTTCAACCATCTTTGTGTCATTACAAAATCAGTAGTATATCCAAAAACTGTAAACAGTTTTGCAGCCATTCATTTAGTTTGATAGTTGTAGAGAGTTAATTTGAGTTAAGTTGTGGACCAGTGATGTCATTTGTGCATGAATGACATCACTGGTCCTCAACTTAACTCCAATCAACTCTCAATAACTGTCAAGCTAAATGAATGACTGCAAACTGTTGACAGTTTTTGGATATACTACTCATTTTGTAATCATACAAAGTTGGTTGAAAATTGTTATCGTGTTCCTTTAAGTAGGATTTTCAGGAATCTGAACTTTACTAAGTATTTATTTTTCTGACAACTTTTTACTTTTACTCCCTACATTTTACCACAAATATCTGTATTTTCTACACCTTACATTAAAAAAATACTTTAGATTGAATGCAGGACAGACAAAAAGTAAACGATGTAACATGGCTTCTCTGTGTCTCTCCTCTCGCTCTATCCCAGCTTGTTTCAGTTCTCGTGATTTTCCGTTAGCTTTGCAGTTTGCGCAGAAACAGCTGGTAGAAATACTTTTTTCAAATTTGTATACTTGATTACATTTCAGAGCCTGTAGTATTTTACTTTTACTTGAGTAAACACGTTGAATCAGTACTTCTACTTTTACACTTTTTTATACAACCGTACTTCTACAGAATGTAGTAAAGGATGTGTGCATTTTTCCCCATCTCTGTTCACAGCCATCTACGAGAAGTCGGCCGGGGAGACGGAGGCCATTGCCTTCGACGGCCGGACCTTCATCGAGTACCACAACGCCGTCACCAAGAGGTAAGGCAGAGGACACGCCCGACATCCACATAACGTCCCGATTGTGCTAGCTATTAGCCAAATAACCCCTCCGTCCATCCATCTCAAGCCGCCATGACAGCCTTGATGATATGAGCAGCGCGAGGGCTTCGGGGCGCGCTAGGCGCTGGCCTAATAACTCGACCTCCCGCTCTGCTTTTGACGGGATTTCACTAATTAGCGGGGCGGTTAATAATCATAGTGTTGCCCTGAGCAGCCTCGGTTCACTCTGCGGTCGTCTGCTTAGCACGCACACGCGTGATCGTTCAGTTTTAAAGCAATATTCCACTGGGGTTATTTGACCGCCATGACAACGAGAAGATACAGAATATAAACGATTCACCAAGATCACACACAGCTGTTTGTAGTGTTCATATTTTTACTTGCCATTCATTTGAATGAGGCCTGAAAATAGACTTAAAACTGACATTTAACGCATTTTTGAACAGATTCAACAACAGATCCTGCTACTGTGGCCTGTGGGTGCAACGTTTTAGAACATAATTGTGCCAAATAGCATTTTAATAACTAGTGCAGTGCCCGTCCCCCCATTCACCACCCCGTGAGTGCTCCCCTCAACACTGCACTCAGTCAGGTCCCCCTAAGCGCACTCCCCAAGTTTGAAGTCGATGAAGTCAAAGGCACGTGCCCCACTCAGTTAAACTGTCCGAGGGAGAAGAACGAGCACACAAAAAAGAGGCAGAGGCAGTAAAACTAGCCAATAGGAGTGCAGACACGTTTGATTTGGCAGCAGAATCAACCAATGGAAGGAAGGAAGGGATCTTAGTGAGTAGATTATATTCTGGTTTTCATGGTGGTCAAGTGCCAAATAACCCCCATGTTAAATGCTTGATGCTTACATAATTAAAAAAATATGGCATGTTTTACATAACCTAAGTTGAAGTAGTTTTCTTATTTTTCCCAGTGAATGTGTCCATTTTAAACAGCTTTGTATTTATGTCTACATCTGCCAGTGGGCCATCACCATAAGAGGAGGCATAATCATGTGTTCATTCCACTACAGGAGAGCGTTGATGTTCTCTGAAATTAGGTGGGAAAAATGTGCGCATATACTGTATATCGTATCTGCAATAAAAAGAGTTATTGCCAAAACATCCAATATCGTGCATCCCTACCTGACTGATGTAAGGAAGGGTGCGAGCTGCAAGAGACGCCCCTCGCCTTCAGGCAGCCCGTGAGACGTTTGTTCCCTCTTCCATCCATCTACAAGGCTGGCAAGAGCCCACCTCCAGGCTGGCATCAACACGTTTAGCTCGCCTCCAGGCTGCCATCAACACGTTTAGCTTGCCTCCAGGCTGGCATCAACACGTTTATCTCGCCTCCAGGCTGGCATCAACACGTTTATCTCGCCTCCAGGCTGGCATCAACACGTTTAGCTTGCCTCCAGGCTGGCATCAACACGTTTATCTCGCCTCCAGGCTGGCATCAACACTTTTAGCTCGCCTCCAGGCTGGCATCAACACGTTTAGCTTGCCTCCAGGCTGGCATCAACACGTTTAGCTCACCTCCAGGCTGGCATCAACACGTTTAGCTCGCCTCCAGGCTGGCATCAACACGTTTAGCTTGCCTCCAGGCTGGCATCAACACGTTTAGCTCACCTCCAGGCTGGCATCAACACGTTTAGCTCACCTCCAGGCTGGCATCAACACGTTTAGCTCACCTCCAGGCTGGCATCAACACGTTTATCTCGCCTCCAGGCTGGCATCAACACGTTTAGCTCGCCTCCAGGCTGGCATCAACACGTTTAGCTCACCTCCAGGCTGGCATCAACACGTTTAGCTCACCTCCAGGCTGGCATCAACACGTTTAGCTCACCTCCGGGCTGGCATCAACACGTTTAGCTCACCTCCAGGCTGGCATCAACACGTTTAGCTCACCTCCAGGCTGGCATCAACACGTTTAGCTCACCTCCAGGCTGGCATCAACACGTTTAGCTCTGGCATCAACACGTTTAGCTCGCCTCCAGGCTGGCATCAACACGTTTAGCTCACCTCCAGGCTGGCATCAACACGTTTAGCTCTGGCATCAACACATTTAGCTCTGGCATCAACACGTTTAGCTTGCCTCCAGGCTGGCATCAACACGTTTAGCTCACCTCCAGGCTGGCATCAACACGTTTAGCTCACCTCCAGGCTGGCATCAACACGTTTAGCTCGCCTCCAGGCTGGCATCAACACGTTTAGCTCACCTCCAGGCTGGCATCAACACGTTTAGCTCGCCTCCAGGCTGGCATCAACACGTTTAGCTCACCTCCAGGCTGGCATCAACACGTTTAGCTCTGGCATCAACACGTTTAGCTCGCCTCCAGGCTGGCATCAACACGTTTAGCTCGCCTCCAGGCTGGCATCAACACGTTTAGCTCTGGCATCAACACATTTAGCTCTGGCATCAACACGTTTAGCTCGCCTCCAGGCTGGCATCAACACGTTTAGCTCGCCTCCAGGCTGGCATCAACACATTTAGCTCTGGCATCAACACGTTTAGCTCGCCTCCAGGCTGGCATCAACACGTTTAGCTCTGGCATCAACACGTTTAGCTCTGGCATCAACACGTTTAGCTCTGGCATCAACACGTTTAGCTCTGGCATCAACACGTTTAGCTCTGGCATCAACACGTTTAGCTCGCCTCCAGGCTGGCATCAACACATTTAGCTCTGGCATCAACACGTTTAGCTCGCCTCCAGGCTGGCATCAACATGTTTAGCTCTGGCATCAACACGTTTAGCTCTGGCATCAACACGTTTAGCTCTGGCATCAACACGTTTAGCTATGGCATCAACACGTTTAGCTCTGGCATCAACATGTTTAGCTCTGGCATCAACACGTTTAGCTCTCCTGCAGGCTGGCATCAACACGTTTAGCTCTGGCATCAACACGTTTAGCTCTGGCATCAACACGTTTAGCTCTGGCATCAACACGTTTAGCTATGGCATCAACACGTTTAGCTCTGGCATCAACATGTTTAGCTCTGGCATCAACACGTTTAGCTCTCCTGCAGGCTGGCATCAACACGTTTAGCTCTGGCATCAACACGTTTAGCTCGCCTGCAGGCTGGCATCAACACGTTTATGTGACAAACCTGAAAAGACATCAAGCTTACAGCTTTATATCCTCGTCTCTCCCAGCATTTCATGCACACACACACACACACACACACGCACGTACACACACACACACACACACACACACACACACACACACGCACGCACAGACACACACACACACACACACACACACACACACACACACACACACACCAACCAGCTGGGGTGTGTAGGATATGTCTGTCTCTATATGTGTCCTCGCTGTTTGTCCATGGTTTCAGCGTTCCAGTGTCTTGTCCGTTGGTCCGTCCCTCTGGCTGACCTCCCTTGCCCTTGTCTGTCTTCTCTCATATAAATGTCCTTCACTGTCTTTCCTTTTCACCCAAGCCAACTGACCAATGAGATTCCAGAGTAAGTAGAATTTACCCCTGGCAATTCTCCCATAGCTTCAAACGAATCCCGACTAACAGCAACAAGAAAGACATTTTTTAATAGTTAACCCAATTGAAGCAGTTACATTCAGTTCCCTGTCAGAATTTCATCTGTAACCACGCAGAAGCATTGCCATCTGTACCATCAAAGTAAGATTTTACATCCACGCACCATAATCATAATTTAATTTGATTTGACAGACATCTGCTGTGTCATTAGATCCTTCATTTTCCAGCATAAAGGGAAGCATGTCTGTGTGCATGATGTGCATTGTGTTCAAACCCCCAGAGAAAATGGATTGCCATTCCAAGAATGTGCAATAAGTTCTGCATGGTGACAAATCTTCTTCCAACAAAATGAATCACCATGCACTTTATGCTGAATGGCATTATCCATAATACGCAGTATGAATGAGACCCTTCAAAAATGCCAAGATATAGATACAAAATTCCCCTGAAGCCAGTGTTTGGTGCCGGTCTGTGGTCCACTGGTTGGGAAACCCCGCCCTCAGTTATGAGTCATAACTTAGTTAAGGCTTTTCTTCCTGCTCATTCGCTCGGTAAGTTAAGGCTTTTCTTCCTGCTCATTGGCTCGGTAAGTAACCTCTTTAAAAGGTCCCGCCCTCTTTAAAAAGTCCCGCAAAGCGACAGAGCGAGATTCAGCTCTTCAGCTCGCATTAAGCCGCCTGCACTGAGCCCAGAGCTCCAGTCCGTAGCCAGAGCCTCTGTCTGTCCTTTCTTTTTTGCCAAATCTCTAAGTGTAATTGTGAGTAATGATGGAGTCCACTGTACAGCCAGCCAGTGATGTGTTCATCAGGGATTTGTCTCCGTTTGTTAATTAGACCTCAAATTGAGATCTCTCCGCAGTGCGCCGCCATGAGCATCAGTCTCACTTAGCGGGGGGGACAGTGGTCCTTGCAGCCAGACTGTCATAAGTGTAATGGATGTGTGGATTCACTGAGAGCCGCGACCAGCACAAAAACACACAACAGAGAAATGGAGCCGTCAAGAACCTCGGCCCGGAATAACATCCCTAGACCCTCCCGTCACTCCTCCTCCAGCCATCCTCCAGAATGCAGGTCCATTTGCCCCAGCAGCACCACCATCACTCCTGCTTCAGCCAGCCCCTAGAGAGCGGGTCCATTTATAATAATAATAATAATAATAATAATAATAATAATAATAATAATAATAATAATAATAATAATAATAATAAAGTTTATTTGTATAGCACTTATCAAAACCAACGTTACCAAGTGCTTAACAATGAATGAACATAAAACAACAATAAAAAATATACAGTGTGAAAAAGCAGGTAAAAAGCAGGCACTAAAACACAATACAAGGGATCAGCCGAGCAGCATTTTGGTAAACAAACTGCTGGGTGGCAACGGCAATGGAACCCTATGAAGCCCAAGTGGCGCGAGGCTTGAGTGGCTGACTCTAGCCAGTTAACTCTGTTTACATGAGCAAGCCGGAGTTCCTCGGGCAGGTCGTTCCACAACTGATTTGCCCCAGCCTCGTCATTCCTCCAAAGCATGACCCCATTTTTGACAATTGCCCCATTTCTCCTCCTTCACCGCCTGCGTCTCTCAACACAGAGGCGTAATTGAGGCGAATTGCCGCTGCACAAAGGTGAAGCCGGACCATCAGTATAATGGAGTTGTCCAATTATCGGACGCTGACTTAAAGTAGCTTTTGTACCGATAAGGTGAATGTAGTTAATCCTGGCGCTCGCGTACACAAATCCCCCCCGGCATTTTCTGCGTATTAGTAGTCCACTATCGATCCCAGTGGCCTGAGCTGCACACGCTGATCACAGAACAGCCTGCTATTATCCTACAGCAGAACATGAGCTACACACACTGATCACAGAACAGCCTGCTATTATCCTACAGCAGAACATGAGCTGCACACACTGATCACAGAACAGCCTGCTGTTATCCTACAGCAGAACCTGAGCTGCACACGCTGATCACAGAACAGCCTGCTGTTATCCTACAGCAGAACATGAGCTGCACACGTTGATCACAGAACAGCCTGCTATTATCCTACAGCAGAACATGAGCTGCACACGCTGATCACAGAACAGCCTGCTATTATCCTACAGCAGAACATGAGCTGCACACGCTGATCACAGAACAGCCTGCTGTTATCCTACAGCAGAACATGAGCTGCACACACGCTGATCACAGAACAGCCTGCTATTATCCTACAGCAGAACATGAGCTGCACACACGCTGATCACAGAACAGCCTGCTATTATCCTACAGCAGAACATGAGCTGTACACACTGATCACAGAACAGCCTGCTGTTATCCTACAGCAGAACATGAGCTACACACACGCTGATCACAGAACAGCCTGCTGTTATCCTACAGCAGAACATGAGCTACACACGCTGATCACAGAACAGCCTGCTATTAAACTACAGCAGAACATGAGCTGCACACACGCTGATCACAGAACAGCCTGCTATTATCCTACAGCAGAACATGAGCTGCACACACTGATCACAGAACAGCCTGCTATTATCCTACAGCAGAACATGAGCTACACACACGCTGATCACAGAACAGCCTGCTGTTATCCTACAGCAGAACCTGAGCTGCACACGCCGATCACAGAACAGCCTGCTATTATCCTACAGCAGAACATGAGCTACACACACGCTGATCACAGAACAGCCTGCTATTATCCTAGAGCAGAACATGAGCTGCACACACTGATCACAGAACAGCCTGCTATTATCCTACAGCAGAACATGAGCTACACACACGCTGATCACAGAACAGCCTGCTGTTATCCTACAGCAGAACCTGAGCTACACACACGCTGATCACAAAACAGCCTGCTGTTATCCTACAGCAGAACATGAGCTACACACACGCTGATCACAGAACAGCCTGCTGTTATCCTACAGCAGAACATGAGCTACACACACGCTGATCACAGAACAGCCTGCTGTTATCCTACAGCAGAACCTGAGCTGCACACACGCTGATCACAGAACAGCCTGCTGTTATCCTACAGCAGAACATGAGCTGCACACACTGATCACAGAACAGCCTGCTGTTATCCTACAGCAGAACATGAGCTGCACACACTGATCACAGAACAGCCTGCTATTATCCTACAGCAGAACATGAGCTACACACACGCTGATCACAGAACAGCCTGCTGTTATCCTACAGCAGAACCTGAGCTGCACACGCCGATCACAGAACAGCCTGCTGTTATCCTACAGCAGAACATGAGCTACACACACGCTGATCACAGAACAGCCTGCTATTATCCTAGAGCAGAACATGAGCTGCACACACTGATCACAGAACAGCCTGCTATTTTCCTACAGCAGAACCTGAGCTGTACACACTGATCACAGAACAGCCTGCTATTATCCTACAGCAGAACATTCCTGCTTCTTGCAATGCTACTCCACTGTGAGTCACCCAATAAGGCTCACAAAGTCATTCCTTCCTTCCTTCCTTCCTTCCTTGCCTCCTTCCCTCCTTGCGTCCTTCCCTCCTTCTCTCCTTGCGGCCCGCTGCATGACCCTTGACCTCCCCTTAAGCCCTGAGTCTCTGGAGAACCCGTCTGACCAGAGGTGAGTCTCTCTCCGCTTGGAGCCTTTTGGTGCTGTCTAGGGCTGCAACTAACCATTGTTTTTCATTATCGGTTCATCTGTCGATTATTTTCTCCACTAATCGATTCGTCGTTTGGTTTATAAAAATGTCACAAAATGGTGAAAAATGTGGTTCACTTTTTCCCCAAAGCCCAAGACGACGTCCTCAAATGTCTTCTTTTGTCCTGACCAACAGTCCACAACCCAAAGATACTGTCATCAGTTTACTGTCATAGAAGACTAAAGGAACCAGAACATATTCACATTGAAGAATCTGGAAGGAGAATTTTCATTTTTCTCTTTTCTTAGAAATTAGTCTACACGATCGCTTCTAAAAATAGTGATTAATTTTCTGTCAATCGACTAATCGATTAATAATCGACGAATCGTTGCAGCTCTAGTGCTGTTCCTCCACACGCCTGCTGCCTCCCCCCCCCCCCCTTTCTCCACACAACCCCCCCCCCCCCCCCCCCCCCCCCATCCAGACAGCACTGTCTCTTTGTTTAGATACTCTGAGCAATAATGACAAACAGCCCTCTGCATACTGCCTGCATATTGTCTGGCTCAGCTCATGGTGAAGGTTCACAGCTCTGATAACGCCACAAATCCAACCAGAGCCGCTGCAAACCAAGGAGCCTCTTTGCCATCCTCCCTGATGGCCTTGCATTCTTCTATTCACTACTGCCACCTAGAGTCGATGAGGCGCACGGCACCCTCTGGGAGCTGTTTGTCTATTTACCCTCTGAGAATTTGACGACACACTACACACAGGAATAAATTAAATGCCTCCACACAGGGAATGTACAAAGCGCTCTGCACTGAACGTTTTTCTGATCTGGTATAGCGCTACTACACATTTGGCTTTATTTATCATACGCCCAACACTTTTAATAACCTTGACCTTATCCGCCGACAAGCTGCTCTGATGGAGATTTATGGGGCTTGGTGGTGAGAGAGTCTGATGAGCTGTAGTCATGTGTTTACTCTCCAAGCTCGTAAATCACCATTTTTTATTTATTTGTTTCTTTACCTCAGCGGATTGCATTAAAGGGAGGGGGAAAATCCGCTTTGACTCAGGACTCTTTCTCCTTCCGCTGAGGTGGAGCAACAACAAGCAACAAATCAAGCCATCGGCTGATTTAAAGAATAGAACAAGTGCTAATGCATCCTAATGACATGAGCTGCGCTTCAAGGAGAAGTTGTCATCCTCTCTCTCTCTCTCTCTCTCTGTCTCTCTCTCTTGTTCTGACCCCTCCTCTTCCCTGTCTGTGCCTGTACTCCCATGAGCCTCTCTGTTTGCTACGCCGACTCTGTTGTTTGGTCGTGTCTGTCTGGTCTAATCATTGTCTGCAGTCCTGTGCTGCTGTCAGTCCCGTTGTCTTTTTGTTTGTTGTTGTTTGTTGTTTTGTTGGTGTGCCACTGGTTCTGTGTCATGTGTGTGTGTGTGTGTGTGTGTGTGTCATGTGTGTGCTCGTCTTGTGTTTGTCTCTGTGTTTTAAATACCGTGCGAAGACGGTGGAAGTACATCCACACACACACACACACACACACACACACACACACGGAAAGTGTTGAGCAGCATTGCAGTGCCGGCTCAGTAGGCAGTAGCAAAGCTAATGGCTAAACAGCTCCCTGCTAACACTCCACTCAGTCTGCATCCTGATTCTCTCCAAACACCCCCCCCCCTGACTCCATCTATATGGCAAGCCATTTGAACATTTAATAGCTAGACTGGATATGTGTTCAGATATCCCTAATTCAATTCTTCTCATTACAGATATCTACAATTAATTTGCAGATAAACACAATTTGCATCGCAGATATCTGCAACTGACTTATGACAAGCTGTAATTCCAGTTTGAGATATCTACAATTTAATTCTGACTAGTCATATTTCCAGTTCAAGATATCTGTATTCCCTTCAATTCAAGATAGCTACATTGTATATCTAGATTATCTTAAATTAAGTTTTTAACTAGTTAGAATGAGTCTTCAACTGGAACTAGTGCGTTCGGGTAGTGCAGAGGTAGATTCCCAGCCTACCAACACGAGGGTCGCCGGTTCACGCCCCCGTGTTACTTCCGGCTTGGCCGGCGTCCCACACTTGACTTACCTTAACTTAACTTAACTCCCTCTCTCCTCCCACTGTCCCAGTGAAAAGGCTCTTCTGGTGAACAAGTTTGAGCTGAGCGTGCGCACTGAGGCCACCCAGGGCCTGGTGCTGTGGAGCGGGAAGGGAGTGGAGCGCTCGGACTACCTGGCCCTGGCCATCGTGGGCGGGCACGTCCAGATGACCTACGACCTGGGCTCCAAGCCCGTGGTGCTGCGCTCCACTGTGCGCGTCGACACCAACCAATGGATACGCATCAAGGCCAGCAGGTAAGCTTCTATACACTTACAACCGGGTTATTATACTGTAGGTCACTGAAACTAAAAATAAAAAATAAAAATGTGTGCATTTTTTTAAGTTAACTGAAATAAAAATAAAAACTAGACTTAAAAAACCAACTTAAATGATGTTGTGTACTTACAAAACTAACTACAATCAAATCAAATAAAACAAAATATGGAGAAAATGTCTTTAGTTTTAGTCTTTGTCAATTCGGTCAAATTATATATGTCGAGTCCAAGTTGAGTCTTGAGTCCACAGTGTTTGAGTCTGAGTCACCAAAGAAGAGCCCGAGTCAATTCGGAGTCGAGGACCTGAGTCTGATCCAGAGTTACTGAACGTGAGCGTGAGTCCACCTGTAGGTGGACTCACGAGCTTATGGGCCAGCCACGTCAGGTGCTCTCCGGGGGTGATGTCATGTGTTTGTAGTGGTGTAGAATCAACATGTGGCTTCCAGCTTAGTTTGAGACAGATGCTGTGAGGCTCTTCTCTCCCTCTCCCAAAGCCACTTTGTCACGCTCAAATTAGCCCCGTCATCACAATGCTTAAGTGTGCATTACTTCTCAGCGTAGCTTCACCTATAATGAACGCTGTTCTAAAGCCATCTGTTAGCAGCAGACAGGCACATTTAAAATGCTGTGTGGGACTTTTTGCAAGCACTCAGCAAGGCTTGATGCTTCAGACAGGTGTCTCACTACCTGCCTGCATCAGACGGGTGTCTCACTGCCTGCCTGCATCAGACAGATGTCTCACTACCTGCCTGCATCAGACAGATGTCTCACTACCTGCCTGCATCAGACAGGTGTCTCACTGCCTGCCTGCATCAGACAGGTGTCTCACTGCCTGCCTGCATCAGACGGGTGTCTCACGACCTGCCTGCATCAGACAGGTGTCTCACTGCCTGCCTGCATCAGACAGGTGTCTCACGACCTGCCTGCATCAGACAGGTGTCTCACTGCCTGCCTGCATCAGACAGATGTCTCACTACCTGCCTGCATCAGACAGGTGTCTCACTGCCTGCCTGCATCAAACAGGTGTCTCACTACCTGCCTGCATCAGACAGATGTCTCACTACCTGCCTGCATCAGACAGGTGTCTCACTACCTGCCTGCATCAGACAGGTGTCTCACTACCTGCCTGCATCAGACAGGTGTCTCACTACCTGCCTGCATCAGACGGGTGTCTCACTACCTGCCTGCATCAGACAGGTGTCTCACTACCTGCCTGCATCAGACAGGTGTCTCACTGCCTGCCTGCATCAGACAGATGTCTCACTGCCTGCCTGCATCAGACAGATGTCTCACTACCTGCCTGCATCAGACAGGTGTCTCACTACCTGCCTGCATCAGACAGGTGTCTCACTACCTGCCTGCATCAAACAGGTGTCTCACTACCTGCCTGCATCAGACAGGTGTCTCACTGCCTGCCTGCATCAGACAGATGTCTCACTGCCTGCCTGCATCAGACAGATGTCTCACTACCTGCCTGCATCAGACAGGTGTCTCACTACCTGCCTGCATCAGACAGGTGTCTCACTACCTGCCTGCATCAGACAGGTGTCTCACTACCTGCCTGCATCAGACAGGTGTCTCACAACCTGCCTGCATCAGACAGGTGTCTCACTACCTGCCTGTCTCTCTCTCTCCTCCTCAGAGCACTTAGAGACGGCTCTCTACAGGTTGGCAACGAGGCAGCGGTGACCGGGTCATCGCCTTTGGCAGCGACACAGCTGGACACAGACGGAGCGCTGTGGTTGGGTAGGTACCCGCGCATGTCGAGAAGATGAACAAAACATGTCGTTTACACTCAAAATGTGTCTGGAAATGACCCATGCATCAAGCCAGGGGAATAGTTGTAATTCTATAGTACTATTGAATCTCGGCCACTGGTAAGAGGGCTGCCAAAACTGAGGCAGGAACTCATTGGCATTAAGCCTAGTCCCCGGCAGGGACAGGAAAAGATGGCCGTTTGAGAGGGGCAGGGGGAAATAAATGTCCGAGCCTATTCAGATGTTGAGTTGAGAAATGAAAAGCTATCGGACCAACTCCAAAGCTGTCTGTTGTCCGGAATTCAAAAACGCCCAAAGTCGGAGTCCCTGCTATCTATCTACCTGCAGTTCAATTTAGACTGAGCTTCACTCGGAGAAATGGCTTTCAAAAGGATGTAGGCGCCGCCGGCCGCTGGATCGAACTTTCTAACAAAATAACATTGGCATACACAAGCCCTCCATCAAGAGCCCTCCTCCCTTTTCTTAAACCCTCCTTTCTTTCTTTTTTCTTTCTCCCGCTCATCATTAATTCATCTGTAACTTGCATGAAATAAGTCTCGTCAGTCCGAGTCAGGAGGCGTGCAGGGCGGGAGAGGGGGGACGGGAGAGAGATGTAAGGAGCTGTACGTGGACATGAACTCTCAGCAACACACACACACACACACACACACACACACACACACACACACACACACACACACACACACACACACACACACACAGCTCTGCTCTCTTTCACTCTTCTCTTCTCTTCTCTCTCAGAAAAGTCGCGGCTGTAAATCTGTTCTCTTCACAATAAAAATCATCCAGTTAGTGTGTCAATGGAAGCCTGCCTGCCTCTTAGCCTGCCTCAGCACTCATGCTTGTTTTGAAGGGGAGAAGGCAGAAAGGGGGGCGGGGGGGGTGAAGTGAGATCCGTCCAATCAGACGGACTACAGCTGCACTACTATACGCCGGCCTTAGTCTAATCTTAGCCAAAGAAAACCTTAACTATTGTTTCTTTAGTCTGGGCTTCCAGCCACCCACAGCGACTTCCTGAAATTACAATGTAACCGAACCAATCGGGCTGTAGTTGAGAACGTAACCGGGCCAATCGGGGCCCTGCGCTGTAGTTGATCATGTAACCCTCACGTGACGTTCCGTGACGTCTCCTGGTCAGGAAGAGGATTCCCCGTTCATTCTCCCGACCAGGAGACGTCACGGAGCGTCACGTGACTGTTAAGCTCCACCCACACTCACTGCTCAAATGACCCAGCCCTTCCGATTACGTATTTTGATTTTCATGTAGGCATCACAGGTGGCATTTATGTCAAATAGGGAGTGACAGCTTGGAATAGATATAAAATGTAAGTTTCTGCACTTCTCTGTGGGTGCGTGACACACCTGTGTTGAGCCAATGGGCGCTCAGCTTGATGCGTTACTCGTCATCCTCTGAGCTGTGCAGTCGGGCGCAGTCGGTGGGGAGCAGCTGCGGCGCCTCGCCCCAAATCTGCGCCCGCCTCGCTCTCACGAGAGTCCCGTGGCTCACGAGTCCTGTGGCTCACGAGTCCCATGGCTCACGAGAGGCCCGTGGCTCACGAGAGTCCCGTGGCTCACGAGTCCCGTGGCTCACGCAGTCGGGCAGGCGGAGCAAGTCGGACAACTTTGCTAACCATCATGCAACGGGGCAAGCAAGTCGCTGGTCCAATCTGCGCAGAACTTATGAGCCAGTTGTGAGTGGCTGGAAGTCCAGAGTGATACGTAGAAACAGTGAGGACCACTGTTTTGCCATTTCTGATGGTGATGATGTTTTGAACGAGGCTGTGATACTGCACGTGTCCTTGCTGTTTGAGATGAGTAGTGTCTGTGATTCTGTACATGTCCTTGCTGTTTCAGATCAGTGCTTATGTGTCGTTTTCACCCCCCCCCCTCAGGTGGTCTGGAGGAGCTGTCGGTGGCCCGTCGGCTGCCCAAGGCCTACAGCACAGGCTTCGTGGGCTGCGTCAAGGACGTGGTGGTGGACGGCGTGGAGCTCCACCTGGTGGAGGACGCCTTAAACAGCCCCAAAATATTACACTGTCCCGCCACCGCCAAATAACCCCGTAGAGAGGAGAGATAACACCCCTCCAGAGAAAACACCCCTCCAGAGAAAATACCCCTCCAGAGAAAACACCCCACCCCTCCTACTCCCATTCTGTCCCATCCCCTCCCATCCCATCCATCCAATCACTCCCTCCATAGCACCCATGTCTCCTGCTGTAATTATTTTCTATTTTTGTATACTTTTCATCGCTTTTTATATCAGAAAAAGAAAAATTAATATGTGGTTTTAATTTTAATTTTGTTTGTTTTGCCTCTCTTTTTGTTTGGATAAAGATCCGCACCTCCGTTCACAGTGTCGGTCTCCCTCCGCCTGTGAACACGAGGCCTTTTTATTCCTCGCTCATTACTTGAACACTGGTGGACCCCGGTGGTGATCTCTGGTCACTGCCTCATCTTGGTGCCATATCAATTCTCACCCCCCCCTCCGCCATCACCCCCGAGCATGGCCTATAGACATCCATTATGTACCCACCCAGGCGTATACATTCCCCCTTTGAGGGCCGGACACAGTATCCTCCGCAGGCCGCTGTGAGCCGTATGTTCGATACCCGCAGCTCAAAACTCTGCATTCAGCCTCTCAGTCAAGCCCCCCCGCTGTCTTTTTTCCTAATGGGACTTTTCAGATATCGGTCAAGCTGCTACGATGAGAAAGTACACTTTCAACAACAACAACAATCGATCAACCCCACATCCTCCCATTTCACAGCCCCCCCCCCCCCCCCCCCCCCAAAAAAAACCTCAATCTGAATCCTATGAGAGCCTTTAGTTTTGAAATATGCCTCACTAACACTGCAAGACGAAAGAGAGAGAGCGCCTCACTAACACTGCAAGACGAAAGAGAGAGAGCGCCTCACTAACACTGCAAGACGAAAGAGAGAGAGCGCCTCACTAACACTGCAAGACGAAAGAGAGCGAGCGCCGTGTGGCCACAATGACTGGCATTATCATTAGTCATCAATCAAGAACATGGATCCATGTCATAAATATAGAGTATATAAATAATACCTGAGACTGTGAATGTAAGATGGGTTCTCTGGGGAGAATTTGTGCTTCTCAAGTGTTGTGCGTTCTGTTTTTACAATCAGCAGATAAACTTATGATGACCACTATAAATGCATGCACTTCTGCAGTGTTGGTTTGACTGTTGTTTTCGGTTTCCTTTTGATTTTTTAATAAATACAATTTTTGTTCACATTTTGTTAAAAAAAAAACTCAGTGGACATGCTTTGCATAGAAAAAAGGTTCTGTTTTTGTTTTGTTTTGTTTTCACATGTGATTTCAGAAACGACAGAGTTAGGAGAAATATTTGTCTTTGTTTTTGTATTTTTTGTGTTTTGTTTTTCCCCTGTTCTCTTTGTTGGAGTTCTTTTCTTTGGGAGAAAATTAGCTTGCTGGACCTTATTGAATGGTGCATTAAGGGGGGAAGAGTTGTTACCACAGCTGACCTTAAGGAGGTGCTAAAAGCAAAAGGCTGAAGACGAGGAGAGGTGGAAAGGAGTGCTGCAGCTCTTCGGGGACATCTTGCCCAACCAACAGTCAGGTCAACAACAACAATCTACAAAAAGCTCAAAAGCTTAAAAAAAAAACTCATTCCTTTCTCCCGTGTGACCGAGGAGTGGGAGAGGCCGGCCACACCTTTCACATTCCTGGACAAATCGTGACCCAGCTGTTGAGAGAGGGGACAATGTTGATGTTGTTGTGACCTTTTGAAGCCATAACAGCCGGAAAATGGAAAAAATAAAAGGTGCATATTCCCATTTGCAAATTAACATAGTAATGCACCTACAGTAAGCTTTGATGACTGACTTTAAAAGACACTTGTTTTGATATGAGATACTTGGCAATACTCTAAGACTAAATCATGCCTGTTTGTGGTGTTGTATTAGTTTTTTTTTTTTTTTTACTTCCTTTAAATCACCAAGCGACCGTTTTGTACAGTGTAAATTTTAGCGATGTGTGACCTGTGGAGGTTTTATGTTTTTAGTAATATACACTGGAACCAAGTTTGTCTGTTCAGCCACACATGAGATCGTCGTGTCATGGGGGGGGGGGGGGGTTAGTGTGCCTGTGTAGTGTGTGGCCGAGCTCCGAGTGCCCAAAGCGCACCAGGGAAACCCTTTTCTGTTCCAGACACACTTCAAACTGGCCTTAGACTGGTCTTATTTTTTACCACGCTGCTCAATGACTTCCACCCCTCCCAGCGCTTAAAGACGGGGAGATTTGTGAACCCTCGGATGGACACGTTGCAGACTAATCCCATGGACTGGAGAAGAGTAAAGAACATGGCAATCTATGGTGGGTTTGGAAACTATGAGTTGCCTTAAAAAACTGGTCATAACTGTTTCTGTACTCTTACTTTAGCCAGTGTATTAGCCTCATCCCCCATAATGTAAATGAGTAATACATAATAATAATTATATTAGTAATAATGCTCGTACACAAAAAAAATCCCAGAGGCCCCCCTCCGGGAAACATCTCCTCTGGCTTTTTACAAAAAAAGAAAGAAAAAAAATCGTCTATTTACTGTTTTTTGGATCTATTTTCTGTTCCTTATTTATGTCTACATATGGATTCCTCTCCCCCCCCCCATGTCTGACCTCTGTAAACTACTGTCTGACTGTGTGACCCTCCTGAAAGGACAGTGCACCGAGTAAGAGTGGCATGACCTGACCATTACTAACTTTACAACCTTTGTCTTGTGTTCCTACCACCATGAAATAAAGTGTCAACCAAACGGAGCCCACCGTGTCCGTCGTCTCCAGTTCATTCACTTCATTCTTACCATTATGAGCTTAGCCAGCAATGATCTGCAAGGATACTATAATGAATTAGCCAGCAGCGATTACCGAAACAATTGTCATTATGAGCTTAGCCAGCGATGGCTGAATGGTCAGCAATGATCTGATCATTTACCATTTTGCCATCATAGCGCTCCGCAGCGCCCCTCTGGTCGGACGCACACCGGAAATCACAGAAACCTCATACTCCCATCACTGCACATAATACTGACCATTTTATTTCTCTTCATGCTGACGACATTTAACTTTTTTTAGGAGATGCTCCAAATTCAACTTTTGTCTTTTCGATAACTTTGGTAATGTATCTGAATACAAAATCAAATGGGCTAAATCTGCTCTTCTTCCTCTGAACAACGCAATGAGATTAGGCCACTCCACCTGCAAACATCCCAGTGGTCCAGAAATTTAAATACTTCAGTATTGACATTTTTCCATCTCTACAAGAAATTGTTACAAATAATTTTAACTCCCATCTCTAGGCAGGTGGATTCTGGAGCGGTGGTCACCTCTCCCCAATTCATTACAAGCTTGTGTTGTGCTTACATTTTAAAGATGAATATCCTGCCTCGCATAATTTTTTTTTAGCTCCATGCTACCTTTATCGCCCCCTGCTGCTCATTGGGATTGGTACTGATCACAAAATTGATCTGGAATAACAAACAACCACGTCTCAAGATGTCAATTTTACAAAGACAAAAAACCTTGGCCTCCCTAACTTTAAATTGTATTTTTGGTCTTATACATTCCGTGCTTTTCATACCTGGTTTAACCCAGAAGCACAGGTGGTTCATTGGAGGAGCAGATTGTTAGCCCGTGCAGACCTCAGGTTCAGGACATAATTTTCTCCAACATTCCTCTCAAAATCTGTAGATCCAGCTATGGTCCTATCATTTCTCATCTTATCGCCACATTTAGAACTGTTGAGTCTCATGCCAACATATACAAATTCCATACCCATACTTACCTTTGTTTAATAACTTCTCTCTTCATTTGGGTGGTCGCCCGATCTCTTTCCCTTCATGGAAGAATAATGGCATTCATATTCTCTCTAACATTACATCGGGTAATAGGCTTTGGTCATTTCAGGACCTTCAGTCTCACTATAATCTCCCTCCTCGCACTTAATTCTTTTTTTATATGCAACTTTGTAGTGCTTTTTGTTCATATGGTGTTCCTTGGGATGAAGAATTAAAAAGCCATCCCATGCATAAAATGTGTACATCCAAGACCATTAAGGGCTTGGTCTCTAGTCTTTATACTGTTATCACCAAGGCCGCAGAATAAACCATTGCAAGCCAATGCTTGCTGGAGTAGGGATTGTGAGTGAAAATTATTCTTTCCATGCCCACAGACTATAATACTGTAGCCTACTCCTCACAAAGTATCTCAGATGAAATGAAACTATCTCAAAGCCCTAACTGTACATTATGCAACCCCTGGTACCTTTATACATAATGGTCTGGGAATGCTCTGCCGTTTATTTAGGAGAGAAATTGCCATGAAGATGTCCATACTAGTGCTGGGAGTAACTGTCCCTTGTTCTCCTGTTGTTTGTTATTGAATGATTTCACTGGGTTGAATTTGATCCTTGAGGCAGAAGCATTGGCAGTTGTTGGGCCTCACTGCCACAAAAAAAGGTAGCTCAGAGATGGAAAGCTCCTCATACTGTACCTTTTGAACAATTGGCATCTTGTGGACCTGGCTGTCATGAAGATGTCAGTGGCATGGCGCTAAATATTACGCCATGGAATGCATTTGTTGAAGCCATGCGTGGGGGCCATGCGTGGGAGCCATGCATGGGCGCCTCCATGATATGAGGCTAGGTTGTGACTTTTTTCTTTTTTCTTCTCTTTTTTTGCTAAAGGTGATGTGTATCTCTTTGAGCTAATTTCTTTGTGGGTTTGTGGGTGGATGGGTCCTGCGACCTGCGGGGAGGGGGGCTATATAAAAGAGTCGTGACTTCTCCATTCACTCCGATCAGTGTTGGGCAAGTTACTTTCAAAATGTAATATATTACATATTACTAGTTACTTTCATTTGAAAGTAATACGTTACTTTACAATATTACTTTCTGTGTAGAGTACTGTAACTTGTACTTATTACACTACTTTTGCATTACTTTTACCAAAACAACAGCAGCAGCAGAATGACATGCCGAAAAATAATTTCAACCACCTTGAAATCAGTGTAAACCATCCAAAATTCTAAATTGTATTATGTTCCTTTGTTATTGTCATCTATAGTGTTTTTTTTTGCATAAAAACACAGTTTGATTAGGAAATGATTGTATCTTTTTTAAATATGTGCTTTGATTTAATAAAATGTAACTCAATTTGTAACTTGAGTTACTTGACAAAGTAACTGGTATAATATTACTGAAATCCTATAAGTAATAAGTTATATTACTGAGAACTTACTGCTAAAAGTAATAGATTACAATGTAATATATTATTTTTGTAATGAGTTACCCCCTGGTTACCCCCAACACTGACTCCAATGGACCAGTTTTTTATATTGTGAAAGGAACTTTTGGCAAAAATGAACTTTTGGGAAGTAAGCAGCTTCTGGATTAAGCAACCCTGTCTGTCGAGCATCAGAATGGACCGTTTTGCTTTTATTTTGAAAGCAACTACCGGAAACCTTTTGTTTTATGGGGCTGGGTTTGACGCGCTGTGGTTGAACCCGGGTTGAACAGAGAGCTCCTCTCTTGTCTCTCGCGCTCTCTCCGCCTCTCTCCCAGTAGCAGCGACGCGGCAGAGAGAGAAAGGGAGAGAGATAGATAGATAGAGAGAGAGAGAGAGCGGGAGAGAGCAGAGAGAGAGAGAAAGAAAGAGAGAGAGAGAGAGAGAGAGAGAGAGAGAGAGAGAGAGAGCGCGAGACCGAGCAGGACAGCGCTAACAGGCAGCCAAAGGCCGGGGGAAGTGAACTCTCCCTGCTCGAGAGGAGACTGGACAGCAGCGTTCACAGACTGCTCTGCTATGACATCTCGCAGGTAGGTCTGCCTCGCCTTTAACTGCCATTAACACCACAAGCTCCTATCTCAGCCTCCAGACACTGTAGCGGCGGCTACCCAGCGGCTCACACACACACACACACACACACACACACACACACACACACACACACACACACACACACACACACACACACACACACACACACACACACACACACACACACACACACACACACACACACACACACACACACACACACACACACACACACACACACACACACACACACACACACACACACACACACACACACACACACACACACACTACAGGCAGGCAGGCTAGGCTAGACAGCGCTCTGTAGAGGGCAGCCAGACAGGGACTCACAAACTAAACTTTCTCCTGGCTGTCAGCACACACACGTTAACGTTACACCACACAAACACAGCTTGTCTGAGGAACCCCGTTTGATTGTTATTGTATTGTATTGTTATGTATTACTATTTATTTGACATATTGCTTCTGCATCTGCAGAGACTTGATATATGCTATTTATGATGTCGGTTCAATGTGGTAATGTCCCTTTCTTTTCTTTTTTTACTTGAGTTGACAACTCCAGTTATTCTGATGTATTGTCATCCTCATCATTGTTCTCCTGCTCAGTGTTGTTGTCAACACTAGAGTCAGGTTGACCATGACGCTTGTTATTGTCATTGTCTTTTGTCCTGTTGTTGTGTTTCTCATGCAAACCAAATTGGCATAAGAATAAAGTCAAGTTGAAGTAGAAAACTTGATCATGACTTGACATGGAGTTACAAACTGACTTAAAGGATGGCGGGTAACAACAGTGAAAGCTATGATAAAAAAAAGAACAAAAACAAAACTTAAGGCTTAATTAAATTGTGCTAGGTTATAACTAATGGAATTATCCATTCTGCTTCATATCCCCCCTCCATATTCATTCACATTGCCTGTCTTCCCTTCATTTGCATTCCTCTGCTGATCTGTGGTGGGATTGTTGTTGTTTGTTTATGTTTAGCCGACCAGTATTTGTATCACTAGCAATCTCGCGCGCTACACACGCTCCATTTCTAGGGTGGAGACTGGAGGCCATTTTAATGATAATGATTCCAAATATTTTGGAAATAAATAAAGACATTGCTTTTTCAAGTTCAGTGTCCACATCACTGATGATGTCACTGAAGGTGTCACGATCAAATCTTGATTTATGACATCACTGAAGATGTCACTGATGATGTCACAATGAAAATTGTGACCAAAATCCTGACTAATGCTGCATTCGTTTATAACTGGCAAGTGGCAAATTGTGCCACATTAACTGGGAGTTCCTACTCACAAACTTGGGTATGATTTCTCAACCCCCATTTGCTCCCACCGCATCATTGGATGTCATTTCAACATGGCGCCCATGATTGTAAGAATTTAAAACACATTTTTGATACATTTTTCATTTCTTTTCAACAATAGTAAGCTTTCAGACCAATCAGCATACCAATACAGGGGGGTATGGTGGCGCCGTAGTAACACAGCTAGAAGGTCCTGGGTTCGATTCCCACCTGGGACGCTGTGAGCGCTGAAGGAGTGCCCACCGCCCGGGTGGGGTCGTCAAAAGGGCCTTTCTGTGTGGCGTTTGCATGTTCTCCCCGTGCCCCCTGGGGGTTTTCTTCATATAGGAACCCCTCACCAAAACATGCAATATCCTGGTTGCTGAAGTGGTGCCTGCTCTGGTCGTTAGGGGCGCCTGTTCGGAGGGAGGGGAGCTCGTTGGAATAGCGTGAACCCCCCACGTGCTATGTCCTACCGGTGAAGCTTCCCCTGTCAGGTGAAAAGAAGCGGCTGGCTACTGCCCATGTCTCGGAGGAAGCATGGAGCCAGTTTCGGCTCTTCCCAGATCGGCAGAGGGTGGAGCAGCAACCAGGATAAATAAATTAAAATTAGCACTAATGGGGGATACAAATTTGATAAAAAAATTGGGTTCAGCATGATAATCTTCACAAACGTGAATAACCTTTATGACTTTTTGGAACGTAAATGCGTTTTTCTAAATGGGATTTTTAGAAAACGCTTCAAAAGGCTACAATCAAAATTCTTTCGCCCCTGAATTCCTTGGCTCCTCCCCCTTCTACTCACATAGGCCCGCCCATAACTACTTATTCCACCCTAGCAACCATACAAACGCCCTAGCGACCAGCCGGAAACACCCCATAGCAACCAGTTACTTAGTACACCCTTGCAACTAGCTAGAGACGTCCTCCTAGCTATACATTGCAGATTGGGGCTCCATGGGCGGGGGCTTTGCAAGGGGGCAAGGTGTCGCGAGGACAGCAAGCACAATTCAATTTCCATTAGGAAATGTAGCATTATTATTCTAGTTCTGAGTTGCAAGTCAGTCAGCCCTGGTCTATTTATTTTTGATCAGTGTAGGAACTGTAAAAACTATTTTGCCCCCCCCCCCCCTGCCTAAACAATGGGGACAGTTACAAAATTGTGGGGGCACTTTAGACAATGTTTAATTAGTGCATACATTTGCTAAAGTGTAGTGTGAACAACAACATCGAAAATTGCCCTTCGATCACAGTTTTTAGGGTTATTCTGCGATTTCTTTCTGGCTAATGTCCTACAGTTTCATATATGCACACAGCAGCCCCCCTGGAGATTTACAACATCAAACATGTTATTATCCTGAAGTCTATAGCCTCCTATACTTAACTCTGTACCTATCAACTTGTGTCTCTTTCTGCCCCCACAGTCTCTTTGTCTCTCTCTCGATCTCTCTCTCTCCCTCTCTATCTACTGTCTCTCTCGGTCTCTCTCTCTCTCCCTCTCTATCTACTGTCTCTCTCTCGATCTCTCTCTCTCCCTCTATCTACTGTCTCTCTCTCTCCCTCTCTATCTACTGTCTCTCTCTCGGTCTCTCTCTCTCCCTCTCTATCTACTGTCTCTCTCTCGATCTCTCTCTCTCCCTCTCTATCTACTGTCTCTCTCTCGATCTCTCTCTCTCCCTCTCTATCTACTGTCTCTCTCTCGATCTCTCTCTCTCCCTCTCTATCTACTGTCTCTCTCTCTCGGTCTCTCTCTCTCCCTCTCTATCTACTGTCTCTCTCTGTCTCTCTCTCTCCCTCTCTATCTACTGTCTCTCTCTCTCGGTCTCTCTCTCTCCCTCTCTATCTACTGTCTCTCTCTCGATCTCTCTCTCCCTTTCTATCTACTGTCTCTCTCTCTCCCTCTCTCTCTCTCCCTCTCTATCTACTGTCTCTCTCTCTCGGTCTCTCTCTCTCCCTCTCTATCTACTGTCTCTCTCTCAATCTCTCTCTCCCTTTCTATCTACTGTCTCTCTCTCTCCCTCTCTCTCTCTCCCTCTCTATCTACTGTCTCTCTCTCTCGGTCTTTAGTTTTTAGTCTTTCAGTTTTTAGGGTTATTCTGCGATTTCTTTCTGGCTAATGTCCTACAGTTTCATATATGCACACAGCAGCCCCCCTGGAGATTTACAACATCAAACATGTTATTATCCTGAAGTCTATAGCCTCCTATACTTAACTCTGTACCTATCAACTTGTGTCTCTTTCTGCCCCCACAGTCTCTTTGTCTCTCTCTCGATCTCTCTCTCTCCCTCTCTATCTACTGTCTCTCTCGGTCTCTCTCTCTCTCCCTCTCTATCTACTGTCTCTCTCTCGATCTCTCTCTCTCCCTCTATCTACTGTCTCTCTCTCTCCCTCTCTATCTACTGTCTCTCTCTCGGTCTCTCTCTCTCCCTCTCTATCTACTGTCTCTCTCTCGATCTCTCTCTCTCCCTCTCTATCTACTGTCTCTCTCTCGATCTCTCTCTCTCCCTCTCTATCTACTGTCTCTCTCTCGATCTCTCTCTCTCCCTCTCTATCTACTGTCTCTCTCTCTCGGTCTCTCTCTCTCCCTCTCTATCTACTGTCTCTCTCTGTCTCTCTCTCTCCCTCTCTATCTACTGTCTCTCTCTCTCGGTCTCTCTCTCTCCCTCTCTATCTACTGTCTCTCTCTCGATCTCTCTCTCCCTTTCTATCTACTGTCTCTCTCTCTCCCTCTCTCTCTCTCCCTCTCTATCTACTGTCTCTCTCTCTCGGTCTCTCTCTCTCCCTCTCTATCTACTGTCTCTCTCTCAATCTCTCTCTCCCTTTCTATCTACTGTCTCTCTCTCTCCCTCTCTCTCTCTCCCTCTCTATCTACTGTCTCTCTCTCTCGGTCTCTCTCTCTCCCTCTCTATCTCTGTCTCTCTCTCTCGGTTTCTCTCTCTGCACAGTGCAGGAAATTGGCTACAAGCTTCCTGTCAACCCGAGCCGCCACAAAAAGAGTACTATTGTAATCCTGTTACATTTCAGAACGATCCTAATAGCCATATCCCAGAAACACTAGCCCCCGCTTCAGCCTCCATATGATTATTACAGATCAAATAAGTATGACAGGTCCCAGTAAACCCACTGCTGAGTACCACACACACACACACACACACACACACACACACACACCATATCATCTCATCTATATCATAACAATAAGACATATTACAGTGATCATTGGAGTTTAGAAAAACCGTCAAGTTAAACAGTAGAGATAGTTAGTCCCTACAGGGATTCCCCCCCCCGTTTGACCCTCACAGCTCACACTGCATTGCTTTAGTGAGAAGTGTGTTAATTAACTTACCTTCTGACTGCATATTATTAACCCACCTGCACGTCCATGTGTCCCATAATGATTAGTAGACTTCCCTGAAACACTGGGCAGGTGAAGCTTGTCAGGATTGGTGTTAACCTTGCTTAAGGTGTTAGACATGTGGATCTATTCGCGGGTAGTTGATGGCCAAGACACTCTCGGTAAGTGAAGTCTCGATGAGTAGGCTGATGTTGTGGAACTTGATAGCTAGGTCTGCACTGTTCGGGATTGGGAATGGTTGCAGAGGTTGAAGTGATCTTAGTTTAGTTTATGAATCACTAGAGAGGACCTGCCGGAACGGGCCTTTATAGATATCCGAACATGACATCACCTGTGCTATGACATCACTACCGTTTGCGACATCATCAGAGATCGATGACATCATAGTAGGAATGACGACATCAAAGTAGGAATGATGACATCATCCTAACAAAGCTGTTAGCAGTCCACAGCTACAGCTGCTTTTCTTATGTGCTGTGAGGGCTTTTTTCTACATTTGACTGTATTATATTTGTACATATCCGTATTCTATTTATTGACATGTATTGATTTAAGTGCATTTTCTATGATTTTCTATCACTGGGTTGCGGACTCTACTTCTTCATGTATAACGATGTGTATCAATGTATTGTCCCAGCCCTACTATATATCGTGTATCGCGATATAGCCTGAAATATTGCAATATTATTTACAGGCCATATGTGCTAGTGTGCAGAGTTTGCCTCAACTCATTCTAATGAGCTGGCTGCCTGGCACCGCACAGACTTGTAAATCATCCAGTTGTGTGTGTGTGTGTGTGTGTGTGTGTGTGTGTGTGTGTGTGTGTGTGTGTGCGCGCGCGTGCGTATGTGTGTGTGGGCTTTACACCCTGGATCATCAGCCAGCCTAAAAATAGCCACAGCATTAGCCACACCCACACCCCGAGGCCTGTCTGCGACCGATATAGCCCCAGCAGGCGCTTTCATGCTGCGCTGTGGCTACTAAATATATCACCTTTTTGTCAGCAGGCCGAGACGGCAGCGCTTTAAATAGCCCGACTGTATTTGAACTTGAGACATTATGTAAGAGCAGAGAGCTGGAGGCTGCAGGCAGCACACAGGCAGGCTTCCAGACCTCTGTTCCCCCTCCACCAGCCAGCCTGCTCCAGACCTCTGTTCCCCCTCCACCAGCCAGCCTGCTCCAGACCTCTGTTCCCCCTCCACCAGCCAGCCTGCTCCAGACCTCTGTTCCCCCTCCACCAGCCAGCCTGCTCCAGACCTCTGTTCCCCCTCCACCAGCCAGCCTGCTCCAGACCTCTGTTCTCCCTCTACCAGCCAGCCTGCTCCAGACCTCTGTTCCCCCTCCACCAGCCAGCCTGCTCCAGACCTCTGTTCCCCTCCACCAGCCAGCCTGCTCCAGACCTCTGTTCCCCTCCACCAGCCAGCCTGCTCCAGACCTCTGTTCCCCTCCACCAGCCAGCCTGCTCCAGACCTCTGTTCCCCCTCCACCAGCCAGCCTGCTCCAGACCTCTGTTCTCCCTCTACCAGCCAGCCTGCTCCAGACCTCTGTTCCCCCTCCACCAGCCAGCCTGCTCCAGACCTCTGTTCCCCCTCCACCAGCCAGCCTGCCCCAGACCTCTGTTCCCCTCCACCAGCCAGCCTGCTCCAGACCTCTGTTCCCCCTCTACCAGCCAGCCTGCTCCAGACCTCTGTTCCCCCTCCACCAGCCAGCCTGCTCCAGACCTCTGTTCCCCCTCCACCAGCCAGCCTGCTCCAGACCTCTGTTCCCCCTCCACCAGCCAGCCTGCTCCAGACCTCTGTTCCCCTCCACCAGCCAGCCTGCTCCAGACCTCTGTTCCCCTCCACCAGCCAGCCTGCTCCAGACCTCTGTTCCCCTCCACCAGCCAGCCTGCTCCAGACCTCTGTTCCCCTCCACCAGCCAGCCTGCTCCAGACCTCTGTTCCCCTCCACCAGCCAGCCTGTTCCAGACCTCTGTTCTCCCTCCACCAGCCAGCCTGCCCCAAGCCTCACCTGCACCTAATCTTCATACTTCATTCTAATGCTAGTAGCCTACCATTACGTATCCTAAAGCATTAGCATAGCTGCAGCACTATCTACTGGAGATTAGAGCTGCAACAATTAATTCATTAGTTGTCAACTATAAAATTAATTGCCAACTATTTTGTTTGATAATTCATCGGGTTGAGTATTTTCCTCCCCTCCCCTCCCCTCCCCTCCCCTCCCCTCCCCTCCCCTCCCCTCTCCTTCCTCTACAGGCATCTTCCCTCCCTCCCCTCCCCTCTCCTTCCTCTACAGGCATATTCCCTGCCCTCCCCTCCCCTCCCTCCCCTCTCCCTCCTCTATAGGCATATTCCCTCCCTCCCTCCCCTCTCCTTCCTCTACAGGCATCTTCCCTCCCTCCCCTCCCCTCTCCTTCCTCTACAGGCATATTCCCTCCCTCCCTCCCCTCTCCTCTCCTCTCCTCGCAGCAGGACATGACTGCAGGAGCAGAAGTGACTCAGGGCTTTCCAAGAATAGGATTCCCTTTGACAACCACCACCAAGCACCCCACTTCCCTGTATCTGGCCTGGGGCAGCGAGCGGGCGAGAGAGACAAAACAGACAGAGAGAGAGGGAGAGAGAGAGCTTAACAGACAGAGAGAGAGGGAGAGAGAGAGAGAGAGACAGAGAGCGCTTTCAAATAGCCTGTTTTTATCTGGGGAGACATCCAGTAGGCAGGGAGGGATGGAGTAAAACAGTGCAGCCCTGGGTAGAGGCAGAGGCAGCAGGGGGTTAGAAGATAGACCCTTTAGTACTCCAAAGTTGGTATAACTTTTCCAAACTAAATCTCAGTCGTCGTCATTAGTGAAATCTGTTACACATCAACAGTGCAAATGTGTCTGGCTAACTTCTCACCTCCTGTCTAAACAAAACAAGGTCTCTGCCTCGTACCTGACATTGTTCTTTTTCTAAAATCCTTTTTCTATCCTTTCCATTTCTATCATTTGTCTATCCTTTTTCTAACAGACAAGCCTGCCAGGTTTGAAAATGAATTAACCAATCACCGCCTCAGAGCTGAATCACTAAATAGCCCCTTAAAGCCCCCCCTCCAGTCAGTATTTCTACCTGTGTAAGCGTTCTGTTTCAAATGTTTGAAGATATGTTTGTATAGTTGCATTCGTACATAAGTGAGCGGTTGAAGACTTTCTGTGTTACTGGTGCCTGTTTCCCCACGTCTGTTTCCACAAGCACATGTGTAGGTGAGCGATGGCCGAGCGTGGAGATCAAAGTTAATCATTGAGCGGACTAACTAACACACACAGAATGAGAAAGGGCAAGCACACATTTAGTCCTGGACTTACACAACACAGACAGTCCCACCACATCATCACTGAACTTACACAACACAGACAGTCCCACCACATCATCATCTGGACTTACACAACACAGACAGTCCCACCACATCATCACTGGACTTGCACAACACAGACAGTCCCACCACATCATCACTGGACTTACACAACACACAGTCCCACCACATCATCATCTGGACTTACACAACACAAACAGTCCCACCACATCATCATCTGGACTTACACAACACAGACAGTCCCACCACATCATCATCTGGACTTACACAACACAGACAGTCCCACCACATCATCATCTGGACTTACACAACACAGACAGTCCCACCACATCATCATCTGGACTTACACAACACAGACAGTCCCACCACATCATCATCTGGACTTACACAACACAGACAGTCCCACCACATCATCATCTGGACTTACACAACACAGACAGTCCCACCACATCATCATCTGGACTTACACAACACAGACAGTCCCACCACATCATCAGCTGGACTTACACAACACAGACAGTCCCGAACCACATCATCACTGGACTTACACAACACAGACAGTCCCACCACATCATCAGCTGGACTTACACAACACAGACAGTCCCGAACCACATCATCACTGGACTTACACAACACAGACAGTCCCACCACATCATCATCTGGACTTACACAACACAGACAGTCCCACCACATCATCACAGTTTCACTGCAAATCTCAAGATGATTGACCAGAAAACCTATTGAGCCACGATTGCATAAGTGACATTTTGGGCAAAGAGGAGTTCCGTCATTGGTTTGATGTGTGTGGTGAGAAGTCCGTTCTAACCTTTAAATAAGTCCATTTACTAGAGAGTAAATTGTAACATAGTTTATTTACAAAAACAAAAGTCCACAAACGGATCCGGATCACTGCCTGTTCAAACAACTCCCTTAGGATGGCAAATGACCTAGAACAAAGGGTCTTCTACTCCTTTATAATCTTTGGTCTAGGCTCCGCCCAGACACTGTGTCTGCAGTTCACAGCGCCCTCTATCTCCCTGGAGTAGTAATGAACAGGGGTAAGATTTATTTATCTACAATGTGTCGTGCAGGAAAAGCGCTGCGTTCAAATCATGACCAAAAGTAAACTAGAGAGCATCTTGTGATGGGATCACACCTGCCGCCACGCCCGCCACTTACAATGACTGTGAGCCAGGGGGCGTCAAGTGGGGAGGAGGAGTAGGGGCAATGTGGGGAGCTGGCCCCTTTGCTCGGATCACGCCCATTTTCCAATGTGACCTTCATTTTTATGTCAACTACACACACGTCAAGTTTCCTGACTGCATCTTGCACAGCTTTGACACTATCGCGCTCACAAAATATGTCCACAGACAGACAGACAGACAGACAGGCAGGCAGGCAGGCAGACAGACAGACAGGCAGACAGACAGACAGGCAGACAGACAGACAGACAGACAGACAGACAGACAGGCAGACAGACAGACAGACAGACAGACAGACACCTGAAAAAGTATTCAAAACAGCTTCTGCGATATAGTTTCCACAATAGCTGTCTCCAGGACCACATTTTGCCATGACACACAAACACGCACGCACACGCACACACACACACACACACACACACACACACACACACACGCACACACACGCACACACACGCACACACACACACACACGCACACACACACGCGCACACACACACACACACACACACGCACACTTGGTGAAAACAATAGCAGCCCCGCTGACGCAGCTGGTATCTAGGCATCAGACAGGATGTTTGGGCTTTACTGAGGAAGTACTTTGCCCGTAAAATGATGAAAAAGTCCCCCACTTCCCTCAAGCTGTCAATATGTTGTGTCTATGCTGCAGCTGAGAGGCCTGAGAGCTGATCCTGGATCTGTGGACTCCAAAGTGAACCAGTTCAGAAACAGGTTTCCGTGGCCGACTGAACTGAACGTGGTCTGGAGACAGACAGGTTCACTAAATAGACCTTATGCGTGTTCATATTGAGGCAGCATTACAGCAGATGGCCTTGTGTGGTTTCCTGTGTGGCTGCAGCACTGCGAGGTGACGAGAGGGGAAGGGCTTCTGGTTTCCTGCTTGACCTGCCAGTGGTTTGTGGTCGTACGACTGTGCACTGGGTTATGGCTAAAGAGTCAACAAAATCAAACTTCAAGCATAGCTACACCTGCAAAAAGCTGAACAAACCCAGGGGCTGTGGTAAGTAAGGTCATGGCGAGCGGGAAGAACACACTGCGGTCCTTTCTTTCATCTATTATTTTCTACGTCATGGATTGGACAGCTGGGAGAGCAGAGCAGCCTGAGCCTTTATAGAGGCTGAGGCTGTTTGCTGCTATCAGGCCTGCTCACGCTCATCCAAATCCCGGATTAAGCTCGCTCTCCCTCCCTCCCCCACTCTCTCTCTCTCTCTCTCTCTCTCCCCCCATCTAACAGTAACACTTCTCCAAGCACTCTCTCTCGCTCTCGCTCTCTCTCTCTCTCTCTCTCTCTCTCTCTCTCTCTCTCTCTCTCTCCCATCTAACAGTAACACTTCTCCAAGCACTCTCTCTCCCTCCCCCACTCTCTCTCTCTCTCTCCCCCCATCTAACAGTAACACTTCTCCAAGCACTCTCTCTCGCTCTCTCTCTCTCTCTCTCTCTCTCTCCCCCCATCTAACAGTACCACTTTTCCAAGCACTCTCTCTCGCTCTCTCTCTCTCTCTCTCTCTCTCTCTCTCTCTCTCTCTCTCTCTCTCTCTCTCTCCCCATCTAACAGCAACACTTTTCCAAGCACTCTCTCTCTCTCTCTCTCTCTCCCTCTCTCCCCATCTAACAGTAACACTTTTCCAAGCACTCTCTCTCTCGCTCTCTCTCTCTCTTTCCGTTTTTGTTTGTTTGTTTATTTGCACATTTTAAATGCAAACAGGTTAAACAGAAAATAAAATGTATATAAAGAAAAAAAAAAAAACATGTGCAGGTGAGATAGAAACCCACTACGTGTTTATCTAGAAATCTCACCTAAAGACAAGAAATATACATAACAGTAAATGCAAGATAACAATAGTTAACTTGTATACATTTTACATATTAGTTCGTATTTGTGTAAAAATGATTAGAACAAAAACAAAGACAAAAACAGCACTATGTTGAGAGGTTCAAGACAGATTCAAGATTTCAGGAGTATGTAGAAACGGGATCATTCAATGCAATTTCTATTCAATATTAGAATATTTTTAAGTCTCTTTTTGTATAGAGATAATGACAGCGCATCAGACAGTAGGTGCATGTTCTTATTCCATACTTTGGCTCCATGGTATTTTAACGAATACTGTCCCCTAGATGTATGATACATTGGTAGGTGAAGGTTATTACTTTGTCTAGTTTAATGAGAGTGAACACTGCACTTGAACAATTTAGAAGCAAGTGATGCGAAAGTGAACTCCATCACTATGGTGGTGGTATACTAATGGTGCTCAGCTATATACCTGGCAGTTTTTTGTCAGAGAATGGTGACATTTACATACAACATAATTTAAACAATGTAGGGAGTAGGAGCGCCGTCTATGAGTTTGTTTGTTTTTTCCACAGGAAGTGAAGGTGGTGGTTGGTGATGCGATGAGTGTAGCAGCCTACAGATAAAAATCACTCTCACTTGAAATAGTTCCAAAAATAAACCGTAGTTACATGTGTGCTGTATTGACTTGATGCTCTTTATGATTATACATGATGGAACAAAAGCCACTACAACGTGTTGGTCCCAAAATGTCAATGTTTTGCGGTTGTTGTTGTTTTACTTTGAATAATGGCATAGTAGTCAAGTCAAGTCTCAAGTTTATTTGTATAGCCCTAATTCACAAGCATGTCCCAGAGGGCTTCACAGAGCATATGTCTAGCTAATTCTAGCTGACACAACAGTAGCAAATTACAGAATAAAGATAACACTTTGAACAATTGATAGAGAAATAGAGAAAATATAGAAATATAGGATAGAGCAGAGGAGAGAGCAGGAGAAGGGAGGAGAGCAGGGGGAATGTGAGAGAGTGATGGAGTAGTATCACTCAACATAGTGGTGATAGTATGTGATGTGTTATTTACCGGGAACACAGACAGCATATTGCCAAACTTGTTGACCAACATGCAATCCCCCCCCCCCCCCCCCCCCCCCCCAAAAAAAAAGATGTATTCCTTTTATTTTGTAATTATTTGTTCTCTTGGGCCTGGAACATCCCTGAAAAGTCCCAGAATTTGATTTAAAGGTGTGGGAACCCTGTCTTTCTCTCACTCATGGGTGTTTTAGACCTGTGTGTTTTAGACCTGTGTGTTTTAGACCTGTGTGTTTTAGACCTGTGTGTTTTAGACCTGTGTGTTTTAGACCTGTGTGTTTTAGACCTGTTTTTAACCCCTGCCTGTCTCTTGCCCCTCTCTCTGTTTAGGTGGTTCCACCCCAACATCACCGGCATGGAGGCAGAGCAGCTCCTGCTGACCCGTGGAGTCCACGGCAGTTTCCTGGCCCGGCCCAGCAAGAGCAACCCAGGGGACTTCACCCTCTCCGTCAGGTAGCTCTCTCTCTGGTTCTTCTCCCTGTTGTTCACCCTCTCCGTCAGGTATGCTCTCTCTGGTTCTTCTCCCTGTTGTTCACCCTCTCCGTCAGGTAGCTCTCTCTGGTTCTTCTCCCTGTTGTTCACCCTCTCCGTCAGGTAGCTCTCTCTGGTTCTTCTCCCTGTTGTTCACCCTCTCTGTCAGGTATGCTCTCTCTGGTTCTTCTCAACATGTACAGCTTCAGAACTCTTCCTGCTATGTTGCAGCCAATCCGGAAACGTCATCAATTTCTGAGAGAGGGAGAGCGGGGGGGGGGGGGCAGTGATTGGAAATCTAATTGGGTGCATTTGGCTCATTCTAGAGAGTTAATGGTGTTAAACTGGGAGAGGAGAGGCGGGCCCCCCGCTCTGCCTGAGAGGCGGGGAGGGGCCACAGCCTGGTGGCACCCTGCCAACAGCCACTCATAGAGCCATAAGGCAATTAGCAGGAAACACTGGGAAAGAGAGGTTAACAGCAGGAGAGGGAGGGAGAGAGAGAGAGCAGAGAGGGACGGCCGGACAGACAGACAGACAGACAGACAGACAGACGAATACAAGGAAGAAGGGAGAGTTCAGATGTAGTGTGCCAAGGGGGAGGATTAAGGTTGGGTACCGAAACCCGGTACCACTATGGTAGCGGTTCCTTTATGACCGGTACCTAAAGGACCCAGTTACATGGCAGTTTTCAGTCCCTCCTTTCGGCCTGCCCAAACCTGCCGTCACCGACATCAATACCTGCAATACCTGATGACATCCCGCAACTGTCACTTCACAGCACCTTGCACTGCCTTTGCTAGTGTTCTCATTGTTTTTCTCCTTTCAAATGTACATGACCCTTGCTTATTGTTGTTTTTCTCTTTTCAAATGTATATTATTATTATTATTGCTCTGTGTGGATTTGCTCTCTTATGCTATGTGTCCTGTGGACACGGCCACTAATAGGGCTTTTATGGTCAAAATGATAATCCCGATTATTTTGATCAATATCGACATTGGGGGGGGGGGGGGGGGGCACATCAGAGACCACTGCCTGGCTGAGTGAGCGCCCCCCGTGTGCTCTCTGACGCCGTGTTTGTCGTCACGCAGAATAGGTCAGACAATTTCACAGGTCATGAAGGAAAAAACACCTAAGCAAATCTCACAGCTCAACTTGTTTCCAGGCAGATAACATCTTATATTGTGTGTGTGTGTGTGTGTGTGTGTGTGTGTGTGTGTGTGTGTGTGTGTGTGTGTGTGTGTGTGTGTGTTTGCGTTTGCGTTTGCGTTTGTGCGTACCTATTCAAACCGCCCAGAGGACTTTGAATATGCAAAAGTGATAGCAAATGTTTTCTGGCTTATCTCTCTCACAGCGCCGCCCTCAGCTGCGCACATTTCCATGATCCACTGTTGTGCCAACGTGCTAAAAGCTGTCCTCCACACACACTAAACAGCAGATCAGAACGTGCTAAAAGTCATCCTCCACACACACTAAACAGCAGATCAGAACGTGCTAAAAGCTGTCCTCCACACACACTAAACAGCAGATCAGAACGTGCTAAAAGCCTTCCTCCACACACACTAAACAGCAGATCAGAACGTGCTAAAAGCCTTCCTCCACACACACTAAACAGCAGATCAGAACGTGCTAAAAGCCTTCCTCCACACACACTAAACAGCAGATCAGAACGTGCTAAAAGCCTTCCTCCACACACACTAAACAGCAGATCAGAACGTGCTAAAAGCCTTCCTCCACACACACTAAACAGCAGATCAGAACGTGCTAAAAGTCGTCCTCCACACACACTAAACAGCAGATCAGAACGTGCTAAAAGCCTTCCTCCACACACACTAAACAGCAGATCAGAACGTGCTAAAAGCTGTCCTCCACACACACTAAACAGCAGATCAGAACGTGCTAAAAGCCTTCCTCCACACACACTAAACAGCAGATCAGAACGTGCTAAAAGTCATCCTCCACACACACTAAACAGCAGATCAGAACGTGCTAAAAGTCATCCTCCACACACACTAAACAGCAGATCAGAGAAGAGTATTGTGGAGATGGGAGCAGCATCCATCCCGGAGGGAGGGGCTTGTTCTCATCTGGTTTTGAGCACGGAGGCATTGTAGCTTTTGGTCTTGCATGTTGTTTCCTTCCTGTAACACCTGCCTGTGGCTTTTATCATCAAACTGCCATGATCACAAAACGTCAAAGCCATTTGACGTTTGTAAGCTTCTGTATGTTTGTGTTTACAACAGGGCTACGCAACATATCGAAATTTAAATCGAAATCGCAATATGGCTTAATACTGCCATTTTTAAATCGCAGTATTTGTTAAATGTGTCCAAATACCATTTAAAATGAAATATTGTGGTGCTGCAGAGATGTCATGGCCTACTACACGTCATATTCTACAGACTTAAAGGGATAGTTCACATTTTTAAAGTCTAGCCGTATTTGCTACTTGCCAATGTACCAGCTGACTGAAGCTCACTGAAATGTACTTTGTGTGACTGTGGAGGACATTTTAGTGAGCTTCAGTCACTTTGTACAAACAGAAGCGTGACCCCATTGACCTTGCATTTGGTTTTGCCCAACTTTCCAGAGCTTCTATGAGGAACAGCATTGCACTTGTGCGTGGGCGACTGGGCGCCAACGTGTATTCAAGTGTGTATGGGTGTGCTCAGTTCGGCTGCGTGCTCGGCTGCGTGCTCGGCTGCGTGCTCGGCTGCGTGCTCGGCTGCGTGCTCGGCTGCGTGCTCGGCTGTGTGCGTGTGTATGAGCTCGCGGGTTAGTGTGTGTCACATCCATTGCAGAGTGCACATTTAGTTTCTCTCCATCAGCAATGCAGATTTGACGAGATTGACAGTCAGTCAGTCAGAGGAGAAGAGAAGAGTCATTCTTTTACTTTTGCTTCTGCACTTTATTTTCTCATTTGTAATATGTCCACTTAAAATAATCGAGTTGGAACTCTCCTCTATAGAGAGGCAAAGTGTGACGTCACTTCCTGCTTCAGCAGCACTGTACCAGAGATTTTCATCCGCCATTTATTTTCCCATAGACATTTCTTAAAATGCTTATAAAATAGTTTTACTTTCGTCGAACCAAACGGTTCAGCTAACGCTATAATCGGGAGAGATCATAGAACATTTCAGTCGGACCAAAACTTAAAAAAAAAAAACATAGAAAAAATATTTTCTTTAAACCCGCATTTTTTTTAACGTTTTGGTCCCAGTGAAATGTTATGCGATCTCTCCTGTTTCTAAATATATCTGTACCATTTGGTTTGAACCAGTAAACCTATTTTTATACGCATTTTACGAAATGTGTATGGGAAAATAAATGGCGGATGAAAATCTCTGGTACAGTGCTGAAGCAGGAAGTAGGCGGTTACTTTGCCTCTCTATTGCATAAATCACATCTAACAACATTCTCTCTTCTAAAACTAACTCAGTAACTTTGGCTCCGAGTACTTTCTAAATGAGCTACTTGTTACTGTTGCTTGAAGCAGTGGTTCTCAAAGTGGGCTCCGGGGGGACCCTCAGGGGGTTCCATGGGGTCCCCAGGAAAAAAAGTCATAATTTGTTTTCACTATAGACGGTTGTTGCTAGGGAACAGTTTGAAACCCAGCTTGTGCCCTGTCAGCTATTGTATTATAAAACACTGCAACAGGAAGTAAGCTAGAGGCAATTTAGAATGTTTATGCTGTCAAGTTAAAACCATCTATTCCATAAATAACGACTCAATGACAGAATGTATGACTATTTTTGGGAATAAAACATCTAAAAGCAAAAGTCTTATCAAATGGGGGGTCTGTGGTCTAATTAGTGTCAGTTTAGGGGTCTTTACGTGAAAAAGTTTGAGAACCTCTGTCCAACCTCTGATTTTTCAATTTTTTCCCCCTCCCCAATATTATTGTACTTGGCCAATTTCCCCCTTGCTGCACCTGTCGCTGCTGCCCCCAAATAGGCAAATCTCCCATAATGTTGGCGTATCCCTTTAAAGGATAGGTTCCCAGTCATGATCTACTCACTCCCATGCTGATGCCCCCATGCCGATGCCCCCATGCTGATGCCCCCATGCCGATGCCCCCATGCTTAGTCCACAAAACAGTCCCGGAGTTTCACAGCAAAACACCTGCAGAATTCTCCTAAACAATTGAAGTGGTGGTGACCAACTTTCAAATGTAAAAAAAAATCACATGTTGACTTAACGTCACCCGTCCTTCCATCGACATGGGGTGAGTAGATAATGACTGAATTTGCATTTTTGGGTGAACTTTTCCTTTAAGAATGTTTTCACACCAGTACTTCTACTTCTCCTTGAATATAGTCAAATATCAGCCAGATATCAAGTTGAAAAAACCTTCTCCTATTTTGCTCCCTGGTTCTGGAATCATCTGCAGAGCTCACTTCATCTGACTAACCTAGTCTCTCTGGGGACATCTAAAGCCATGTTAAAAGTCTTTGTAACCGAGAAATGCAACTGCCTAAACTGAGCTGGATTTTACTCTCTTTCTTGTGTATTTGATGTTTGTATTTGTCTGTTTTTTTGTGTTTTATTTGTATTTTAATTTGTAACTGTAACTGGCAAGGCATGCTGTCTTTCTTGACCAGGTCTCCCTTGGAAAAGTGATTTCAATCTCAAGGGACTTCCTGGTTAAATCAATGGGAATTTTCTGTGGGGATTTTGGTTAAATGCATGAAATAAGGTCTGTGGTTAACAAAAGTTTAGCCGAGCTGCGGGCGACTATGTGAGCTGCAGGGCCAGCTCGGCAAGCTGCAAAATCCCATTCACTTTTACACGTAGGAACCAGGAAGTGCAGGGACTTCTGGGTAAGCCTACAAAAATATGTCATCCGTGATTCTGTACTTACTCTATACATCTGCGTGTTTCCCCCCGCTCAGGAGGAACGATGAGGTGACCCACATTAAGATCCAGAACTCGGGCGACTACTACGACCTGTACGGGGGCGAGAAGTTCGCCACGCTGGCCGAGCTGGTGCAGTATTACACGGAGCAACACGACATGCTGCGCGAGAGGAACGGCCACGTCATCGAGCTCAAGTACCCCCTCAACTGCAAGGACCCCACCTCCGAGAGGTGACGCCACCCACACCTGCACTCAAAACACACGGACCCCACCTCCGAGAGGTGACGCTCCCCACACCTGCACTCAAAGACACGGGGCTCGGGAGTAACGCAAATAAATATATTCAAAATACAGTATTTAAAATACAAAATATACATACATATACAGTTTAAATTGGCGGTATTCTGAATACAGTTACTGTCTTTAAAAATTAGAGGTAGGCTACAGAAGCAGTTCCTATTCTTTCACATTTCTTTTAATTACCTCATGCGTTCTCAATTGGAGTAAAGTTGACAAATAGCCCAGAACACAGTCGAGTCCACACAGAAAATCTGCGGTGGGATTCATTTTATGGACACTTCAAATAATAATTACAGCGAATAATCCTTCCAAAATGTTTGTTTTGAGGGCACATAGCACCTCATTTGAAGCGTTTCTTTACTCCACCATGTAGGTAGAGAGTGCAGCAGGTGCAGTCAGCTTCAGACTCGCCTTGTCTGTCTGTCTGTCTGACTGTGTGTACGTGTGAGAGAGAGAGAGTTCACGTCTTTAATAAAGGCTTAGTCTTGGGGAAAAAGGTAGTCGACTAACATTTTTCGTCATAGTTTTCGTCGACAAAATTAACACTAGATGTGATGCATACCCACGCACAACCACACATTCAACTCAAACACAGACGCGTGCATTACATACGTAAACAGGCCTGCTCCCAAATGCCTCTTCAAACACACTTGGTGGGTGGTGCTGCTGCTGCTGCTTTTGTTTATAGACAGCTATTAGCTCGGCGCTAACATACACACAGTACACACAGGTCGAACACAGCCATGCTACACCTACACACCTGCTCTAATGAGCCAGGATGGAGCTGCCAAGAAAGCATGCACGTACACACACACACACACACACACACACACACACACACACACACACACACACACACACACACACACACACACACACACAGAGATGCTTTGGAAGGCACTCATTAAAACGCCCACAGGCCGGTGCTGCTGTTGTCCTTTGTTAAAACTCGTCACGCGCCAGCCGTATCTGTGTGCTAACATGTCATCTCTCTCTCTCCCTCTGCCCCCTCTCTCTCTCCCTCTCTCTCCCTTTCTCTTTCTATCTCTCTCCCCCTCTCTCTTCCTCTCTCTGTCCCTCTCTCTCTCCCCCCTCTCTCTTCCTCCTCTCTCTCTCCCCTCTCTCTCTCTCCCCTCTCACTCGCCCTCTCTCTCTCCCTCATTCTTTCTCTCATTCTTTCTCTCTCTCTCTCTCTCTGCACATTTGTGATGCGAATACCTCAGTTCTTATTCAACTTATGGTTTTGGTTTGTGTGGTTTTCCATGTAACATAGGTCTCTTGTCAGAGCCTCCTACACATGCTTGCTCACCACACAGGAAAACACACACACACACACACACACACACACACACACACACACACACACACACACACACACACACACACACACACGTGTAGGTTTTCCATCTGAACATCGGCGGCCGACTGAGGCTGCAGCAACTTGTTCATTCAGCACGTATCTTGCTAGTGCTGCACGATTTGGGGAAATTTGAGATTATGGTGGACAATATTGCGATTTGCGATTGTGATTGCGATATAATAAACAAATGGTATCTACAAATGGTATCTAGGGATGTGCCGGTATGCGTTTTTGACGGTATGATAACCTTGGACTAAAAATACCACGGCCTCACAGTATCAAAGGCTAAAATACAGGTCTTCTAGTTTCATATGATCATATCTCTCTCTCTCTCTCTCTCTCTCTCTCCTTTTAATTGTGAGCTTTTATAAAGCTGCTAGTTTTCATTGTAAAAAATTATCAGTGTTGTAACAGTTAATGAACCTTGATCTGTGTCTCAAACTAAGCCATGTTGGGTCCTTGAATTTGAGGGAATTGGGCCTGGAAAGTCCCTGACAAGTCCTTGAATTTGATGTTAACAAAGTTGTGGGAACTCTGTCTCGGCTCCAAATTATTTGGTCTAGGACTACATGTTCAGTAAAATAAAGTAGTTTTCAGGTTTTCAGAACCTTGTTTTTGCCCTCTCACTAGGTGGTACCATGGGCATCTTTCCGGGCGAGACGCAGAGAAAATGCTCACAGATAAGGGTAAGGCGGGCAGCTTCCTGGTCCGGGAGAGCCAGAGTAAACCGGGCGACTTTGTCCTCTCCGTCCTCACCAACGAAGACAAACACGACAACCTGGACCGCAAGACCAAGGTCACCCACGTCATGATCCACTACCAGGTCAGTCACACTCTGCACAGGTCACCCACGTCATGATCCACTACCAGGTCAGTCACACTCTGCACAGGCCACTCCAAATGGACACAACCCTATATTGATAAGTCCTTTAGTAAGTCGAGCAAGGCCATTTTATTTTTATTTTATTTTATTTTATTTATGAAGAGCAGATGTAAATCACTTAAAACTGTAATTGTCCTTTTTCTTCATCCCTCCCGACCGAGGTCTATAAGGTACAAAATCAAGAAAAATGGCATTGGTTACATATGAATCAAAGTATTCAAGTAGAAAAGGGAAACGGTCTTGTCAATAAAATACCGTATTAAATCTTCACTCGTACTGTCAATTATTTTTCGAAAGCGGACATATGAAAAAAAAGGGTAATTGCCGTAATAGTAATAATAGTATGAAAGGACAGAGGAGATACCAAAAAAGCAGAAACTACAAGTGAAAAAACATCAAATGAAAAAATATAATGATGTGACCGTAGCCATCTTTTTTCCCTTGCCAGAAGTGATCATATTTTGACGAGAAGAGCTGCAACGCCGCCTGCTATTGGTCCGTGATCGGCGAGCTGTGCGATCGCTGGACAGGCGACCTGTCAATCACATCCGAAATCATAGTGTGCTTTATTGTAAGTGTAGTTTAGTGGATGACTGTGTTTGTCTCCAGCAGGACACAAAGTATGATGTGGGCGGTGGGGAGAGGTTCGACACGCTGGCCGACCTGGTAGACCACTACAAGAAAAACCCCATGGTGGAGAAGAGTGGCATCGTTGTGCACCTCAAACAGGTCAGCAAGACGCAACGCCCATCCATGTCTCTCTGGGAAATGTGAAAATGAAGCCCCCCTCCAGTGTATTTTGTCATTTTTAAGATATTTCATAGTCATGTCCTGACAATGTTGATTAGCCACACTAATGGAAATGGGAGAAAACCTGAAAAAAGGATAAAAAAAATAAAAATAATGGTTGTTAAAATGGAACGATTATGTATGACTATTGGAACTATAGTCTTACGTATGTCAATTAGATTCTGACTGAGGACGATGTAGCATGTTTACAAGGTTCGCTTGCCAGACTCCCTCCCTGCACTCACCGGGAGAGAGTCTGGCTGGTAATACCTCACTCTGGTATAGCAGGGGAAAAAGCTCTGTTTACCTTTACACCCATCCACCGAAAGTACCAAGCAGGCCTGCTTTATTGCACAATCCACATCTAATCGTTTTCAGCGTGTTGCAACGAGCTAGCGGGCATTTGAGATGGACAGATTCAACACCCACAGCGGCAGAGAGGCATTTGAGATAGACAGATTCGACACGGAGGGAGCGTAAAGGAAATCCATATATGGTCACAGCAGCTGGTCAGTCAGAGTGGGTTGGAGCCAATGGCAGAGCTTGCAGGGAGAGGAGAGGGCTTTTCTTTCAGCTGCCGACTGAAATGGTCGGTACCAATGGCAGAGCTGATACCAGCAGCCTGCTTCCGTGAAGTCAGACTACGTGTTAACACATTCACTGCCAGCCGTTTTTCAATACTGTAGGTAGGTTCTGCCAAGGTTTTTTTTTGAGGATTCTGGCTCATCTTTCAAGAGCCGAGGATTCTTTTCTGCTAAGATTTTGTGAACACAAATGATCTCAAAAGAACTAATAGAATGTGTGCTTTCTCTGTCTAAAAGAGTTAGTTTGTAGAGTTAGTAGTTATGTAGGCATTAGCAGTAGAATACAGCATGGTTTCAGCGTCTGAAAATTTATTCTGAGATAAATGGCTTTTTGTGAAATTCGATAGAACAGTCACTTTAACCATTTATTTTTGGCGTAAGACGTCAGACATCTAAACAATAGTTTTGAACAGTAATTTCCTCCATAGCAGCAGGAAACCCCCCTCTCCTTCAAACTCCTCCCTCCGTGGGTGTGTCTCTGGTGGCTTTGCAGCGTTTGTCACAAGCGAGGCTCTGCCTGTCTGTGCTGCCTGGCTGCTGGCGGCTGCTCTTTGGGCGAGTCTGCATGAGTCGTTTCGGTTGTGAGCTCAGCTGCAATGAAGCTGCGTGCGATTGTGGGCTTTCTGCGGGTGTTTCAAAGTGTGTTGCACGCATAATCTATTATGCAAATTTGCAATCCCCCACCGCCAGCTCCCAGCGCGATAATGCGCGAAAGCGAAAGCGTTTTCGCCAATCCATTTTACAGTATGAGAGAATGGTTTCCTCGCGCGTTCCCCTGCAGTTTTGGCTCGGCTTTTTCTAGTCTGGAGAGCACTGTCGCCACTTAGTGGGTCGGTGGAATGGGTTGTACATGTTCGGTGGCTCCAATATTTTTATAGGAGACGTGGGGGGCGTTGATCCACGTCCCACCGTCAATTTTTTTTTTAAGACGAGATATCTCGTCATTGGCAGTCAACCGTTGGATTTTTTAAGACGAGATATCTCGTCAATGGCAGTGAACGTGTTAACTAGCTAGCTAGCTGTTAGCTACGTTAGTTAAGCCCGCTGCCTGCTGCTGTACTAACCTACAGTACATCAGGCTCAAACCGCCACTGTCGTGACTGAAAACCTAGCTAGTTATTAAGTACGAGTCACGCTGATTTCAATGGTGCCACCCCGTTTTCAAAGCTTACGCAAATAGCGTAGCACAGATTACGTGTGACTATATAGCAGGCACTCACAGAATGTTTGAAAAAGGACATTAACTGTTTTCCAAATGTTGGGTAACATTAGAAACACTGACCTGAGGGGGGGCTGTAATGGTGCGCCATTGCTCTGTCAATTTGAATATTTTTTCCTCCCCTGTCCCTTCTTGACAATGGCAGCCCTTCAATGCCACGAGGATAAATGCAGCCAACATTGAGAACCGGGTACGAGAGCTCAATAAAGTAGCAGACAACTCTGAGAAGCCTAAACAAGGATTCTGGGAAGAGTTTGAGGTAAGTCACTTCAAAACTGACCACTTTGATTTACTTATTGGTATATTCATGTTTTAATTAAGATATCGTAGTAGTACTTTAGGAGGATAGATAGATAAATGGACAGACCATGAATAAGGTGATCTAACGTTAGCTTAGCAGCTGTTAGCCTACATCAGTAACTCCGGTGGTTGGCTCTGTTGTATGTCACTTCAGATACTACATGACATGCAGCTTAGGACAGTCAAGGCACACGGAGCACAGGCACAGAAAGCTCATTAAAAATAGACCTACAAATAGTAAGAAAAAAAAAGTTTTTACATAATAAGGATACTTGGTGAAAATTAATATAAGATCACCAGCCAATATTGTCCATAAATGTTGTAATTGGATGCTAAACTTCTACAAATGAAGTTTGTATTATATATATATATATATATATATATATATATATATATATATATATAATACAATAAAACCTCCTGTGATTGGTATTTGATCGTGTTTTTCTTTATTTTTCTCTCCGCTCCCTCTCTTCTTCCATCAGGTTCTGCAGCAGCAGGAGTGTAAGCTCTTCTCTCACTCCGCTCCCTCTCTTCTCTTCCTCCATCAGGTTCTGCAGCAGCAGGAGTGTAAGCTCTCCTCTCACTCCGCTCCCTCTCTTCTCTTCCTCCATCAGGTTCTGCAGCAGCAGGAGTGTAAACTCTTCTCTCACTCCGCTCCCTCTCTTCTTTTCCTCCATCAGGTTCTGCAGCAGCAGGAGTGTAAACTCTTCTCTCACTCCGCTCCCTCTCTTCTCTTCCTCCGTCAGGTTCTGCAGCAGCAGGAGTGTAAGCTCTCCTCTCACTCCGCTCCCTCTCTTCTCTTCCTCCATCAGGTTCTGCAGCAGCAGGAGTGTAAGCTCTCCTCTCACTCCGCTCCCTCTCTTCTCTTCCTCCATCAGGTTCTGCAGCAGCAGGAGTGTAAACTCTTCTCTCACTCCGCTCCCTCTCTTCTTTTCCTCCATCAGGTTCTGCAGCAGCAGGAGTGTAAACTTTTCTCTCACTCCGCTCCCTCTCTTCTCTTCCTCCGTCAGGTTCTGCAGCAGCAGGAGTGTAAGCTATCCTCTCACTCCGCTCCCTCTCTTCTCTTCCTCCATCAGGTTCTGCAGCAGCAGGAGTGTAAGCTCTTCTCTCACTCTGCTCCCTCTCTTCTCTTCCTCCGTCAGGTTCTGCAGCAGCAGGAGTGTAAGCTATCCTCTCACTCCGCTCCCTCTCTTCTCTTCCTCCATCAGGTTCTGCAGCAGCAGGAGTGTAAGCTCTCCTCTCACTCCGCTCCCTCTCTTCTCTTCCTCCGTCAGGTTCTGCAGGACAGGAGTGTAAGCTCTTCTCTCACTCCGCTCCCTCTCTTCTCTTCCTCCGTCAGGTTCTGCAGCAGCAGGAGTGTAAGCTCTCCTCTCACTCTGCTCCCTTTCTTCTCTTCCTCCGTCAGGTTCTGCAGCAGCAGGAGTGTAAGCTGTTGTATCCCAGGAAAGAGGGCCAGCGGCCGGAGAACAAGAGCAAAAACAGATACAAGAACATCCTCCCCTGTGAGTCACGCACGCAGCAACCTGCCACCCACTTCCTGTCTCTCCCGTTTCCCGTGGAAACATTGACACAAATAGAGTCACATGAGTTAGATGCTGCTTCGATAATTCATCATATTGTGGTAGGGATGCACAATGTTGGATTTTCGTGTCAGAAAATAAGCTATTTACAGGACAGATGCCCATATTTCCTCTGTTCAGCGTGACGTCACAACAACAACAAATCACCGCAGAATCACCGGAACTGCGGCAGTTAACTAGTATGAGTTGTGCCAAACAAACGTTAATATCTCAGTTCAGTTCAGTTTCAGTTCAGTTTTTATTTATTTATAGTGCAACATCACCCCAAGGGGTCTCTGTACACTTCACAACAAAGCAGTTTGGAGTATATGACACAAACACATGCACAATACACAAGCCTATGCAGAGACAATCACATAGACAAGAGTAGCACAGAGTAAAATCTACAACAGAAAACTAGAAAACATCAATAGATGGAGGAGCCATAATGCACAGAGAAAAGGTGGGTTTTGAGCCTATCCTCAATGCTGTAGCATGTATTCTGAACCTGGCTCGAAAATCATGTTTTTATCGATGCGGGGAGACTGTCATGGTGGCTGTTTCCGGTAACTGTATTTCTGTGTGTGTGTGTGTGTGTGTGTGTGTGTGTGTGTGTGTGTGTGTGTGTGTGTGTGTGTGTGTGTGTGTGTGTGTTTTTCCAGTTGACACCACTCGCGTTGAAATCACGGAAGCAGATCCAGACGTTCCTGGCTCGGACTACATCAACGCCAACTACATCAGAGTGAGTTCTGCCCCACGTGAAATAGGGGTGTGCCACCTTAGGCACCTCACGATTCGATTCGATTCCGATTAAGGGTGCTACGATTCGATTATTAAACGATTACGATTAATCACGATTACGATTTCGATGCATCTTTTCCCCATACAGGATTTCTTTGTCAGTATCTTTTTCCCCATACAGGATTTCTTTGTCAGTATCCATTAATTAAAGGAAACAAACAAATTTACCTCCATTATCTTTTATTTAGATCAATCAGACCAAACACAATACATCCAAAACATTTTACATTTCCCACAACAAAAAGCTGCTCTTTACAGGTGAGATTATTTGAAATAAAGTGCCTTTAGAAACTTCTTTTATTTTAACCAAAATTCTCTGCTGTTTTCACAGATTTAGGATTAATATAAAAAACAAATAGCTTATTCTGCTGTTTTCACAGATTTCTGTACTGGCAGGATTAATACAAAAATAGCTTATTCTGTATTCAGTAATAGAAAATAAAACTTTTAACCAAAATCCTCTGCTTTTTTCACAGATTTCGGTACTAGCATGTTTGTTTAATACAAAACAAATAGCTTATTCATAAATAATAAATAAAGACTTCCAAACAAAATCCTTTACAAATGACCAGTGAGCAGCATAGCATCATCCCACAACAAGCAAACGTTTTCCTATCCACAACCAAAAGCAGCTTTAAAACTAAATAAGTGGCGGATGAATAAAATAACAGAATTAACAGATTCACCCCTTCACCTCCCCTCTCCTTCACTGCCTCCTTCCTTCAGCCCTTCACCTCCTCTTTCACTGCCTACTTCCTTTAGCCCTTCACCACTTCACTTCCTCTCTCCTTCACTGCCTACTTCCTTTAGCCCTTCACCACTTCACTTCCTCTCTCCTTCACTGCCTACTTCCTTTAGCCCTTCACCACTTCACTTCCTCTCTCCTTCACTGCCTACTTCCTTTAGCCCTTCACCACTTCACTTCCTCTCTCCTTCACTGCCTACTTCCTTTAGCCCGTTACGTGTCTTATCGCGATGCATCGAAGAAACGATTTTTCGGCACACCCCTACCCTGCATGCTTTCTTCAGTGATTCCAGTTTCCAGTACTTCGGTTTTGGTCACATTGTGAATCGATTATATCGTATAATCGATTAAATCGATTATACGATTAATCGGCACACCCCTAACGTGAAACATGGACGCTTGATTCATCCTTAGTTTTCTAAGAGTATGTGTCTTTTTCCCTGTCATTTGCACCCAGGCATGAAACTGGTAATATTGTCTGTCTCATTCTAACATCGGGCAGTCCAGTATGACTTTGTCCCAATATAGAAGTAAGCCCGCTAATAAAGCTACATCAGTCCTCCGAGTTCAACGCATTGTGCTCTGTGCTCTGCAGAGTGTGCACGAAGAGGGGCGCCACGTGGACGAGGGCAAAGTCTTCATCGCCACCCAAGGGTGCCTCCAGAACACTGTCAACGACTTCTGGAAAATGGTGTATCAAGAGAACACGCACGTCATCGTCATGACCACCAAGGAGGTGGAACGAGGGCGGGTGAGCTATTGACATACAAATAGAAATATCTAGAAATATCTCGAGCGTAGCACTCTATCTCTCTATGCAGTGATACTCAACTCAGGAGCCACATTGACAAAAAAAACAATCCAGAAACGCCCCTTTCATGCCTGAAACCAGTTCAAGTCAGTTTGAGTGTCTCCAGCTCTTCAGCCCTGAGCTCTCCACCTTTCAGAAAGTCCATACTGACCCTTGGCTGCTTGGTTTTGTGGTGGCGCAGCAAATTGGACCTTTTGAATTGTGAAATGACTTGATCACCAAGCAGACAGTTGCATCTTCCCGAACCCATGGACACTACATCCATGTCTACATTAGGTCATGTTTAGGGATCTGCACTTCCTGTGCATATATTGTCCACACTACCTCTATAGTTTTGAGCGTCAAACATGAAGACTTTTGAGCGTCAAACACGAAGACTACAGTCTCCGGCGGCCGAGCCCGTCTTCGTCATCAAAATCCGGGTTGGAATGGGAATGTGGACATGTGGAAGACCGGAGTTTTGAAAAGATGCAAGTAACCTACTTGTACAGCAGGTGTCAGCGACGCGCCTATAAACCGAGAGAAGAAGAAAGTGTGTCGTATTGGTGATGCACTTTAGGTGCGAGTTGAGAGAAGGAGAGCCATTTTGATTAACGTTGCACCGTTTCAACATGGATAAGCAAACTCTGACTTTGTTATTTGTGATTCAAAGCATTATAGTGGCACAGCGACAGCGTCGTTGTCTTCTTCTTCTTCGCCTTGGCCGTAGTAGGCATAGTTGCTGCCCTCTCGATGTGGACTCCAGAACTACACATTGAGGCACACACACACACACACACACAGTGTCATGTAGGATGAGTCTCGCAGAAGCTATTGCTCTATGTGTAGACTGGGAAGGCTTTAACTGTGGCGTGCGATGAAGATGCAGCCTAAGAAAAACTCCAGTTCCCAGTCCTCTCTTTAAATGTTTGATATTCCTCTTCATATTTGCCTTTATTAGGACTTTAGCCATTTTTAGGTTCATGCTAACTTAGTTTTCCCAGTGTGACGGAGTTTGCACTTGTCTTTATCTTCACTGTGCGTGCAGTACAAACTGCGGTTCACCCCTCACTGCTAATAGCTTAGCACTACAATGGCAGTCTATGGTACCGCTGCTAATCCCCGCTCAGTCGCCCAAAATACACATTCTAACAGCACCGGAAACACACATGCACATGTGACTCGTGTACGCCACGCGATGAAATAATAATCTAAAGTTATGGAAACTGTCATTTTCTAAGTAAATCCATACCGAGAACTAACAAAGAGGGTTCCCTCTGTAACCAAAGTTACTTCCTCGTTTGCCATGAGGCGCATGTGCTGTACTGATGACTGCACACAGCGCAAATTGATGTGTATGCTCTGACAGAATGTAAGAGGGAAACACTGAATCATGCCGTGAAAATAATCACATTTCAAAAACGGACGTCACTCTGACACTAAACAGCATGTCAGCCATTATGTTCCTGACATTTACACCACATAACCAGCATTTTAGGATGTGACTATGCTGGCTGGCGTTAGCTGATTGTAAGAGCAGGGGGGAGGGGGGCAGGAGGGCGGGGGGAGGGGGGGCAGGCTAACGAGGATAGCATGACAGCTAAGCTGATTGGAAAGCTGCTTGAGACGAGCTACGGCTTTAGACTGTCTAATACCCTCTCTCTCTTACTCTCTCCTCTCTCTCTTCCTCTGTCTCTCCTCCTCCTCCTCCTCCTCCCAATCAGAATAAGTGTGTGCGTTACTGGCCGGACCTGAACTCCTCCAGGGAGTTTGGGTTGGTGCAGGTGAGGAACATGGAGGAGCGCCCGGCGCAGGACTACATCCTGAGGCAGCTGGAGGTCAGCTGTCTGGACCGGGTAGGCCATGCCCCCCTCGCACGCACCCAATCACGGCTGACCCAGTGACCCGGGGGCAGATTATCCAACCCCCTCACACACGCACACACACATGCACACAGACGAACACTCACACACACACGTGCTAGGGATGTGCAGGGTTGGGGAATAAAGGAATACATTTAAAATACAGTATTTAAAATGCAAAATATACAGTCAGTGTCCTTACAAATAGATTACTTATGGGATTACTTTATTTGTTTGTTTCGTTTTATTTGCTATAAAATTCCCATGAGGCACAAACACACAGTCAGGACTCTGTCAGGAATGTGTTTTTGACATGAAATATAAAGAACAAGTGAAGAAGAGTATGTATCAAAAGGCCACACACATTATTCACATTTTTGTGCATTGAGGCCTGAAATGAAAGCTTCCCCTCCAATTTACACTAGGATGTAGTGACCAGCAAAATCCAGGTAAAAAACGAAATGGGGAACTATTTTAGAATTAATTAATAATTTGGAGAAGTAGCTTTTGCTTTGATACTGTAACCGCAGTAAGTGTTTCCTTTCAGACAATAAAAACGAGAGAATTTGAAGTCTGGGCCAAGCCTACACTTTAGTGTTCTCTCCAAAGAGCACCTCCAAGTGGCGGCTCTGGCAAAAACCCATCACCTCAACATCCATAAGGTCCCTCAAAGGTTTAAAGTGACTGTCATTCAGAGGTGGAAAGTACTCAAGAAAAAGTACTCAAGTACATGTACTTTGACCAAAGCAGACAAATGGCTTTTAAAAGGCACTTTATCATTGATACAAGAAAATCTCAGTTTAACATTTAGTCCTAATCTCATACCGATATGGACAAAAATGCACTGAATACAGATGAAAGGCAAATACAGAACTATAGAAACTTGTGCCTTAAAGGAACACTCCGCCTATTGTCAACCAGCTTTGTATCATTATAACATCAGTAGTATATCAGAAAACTGTAAACGGTTTTGAAGTCTGTCATTTAATTTGACAGTTATTGAGTGTTAAAGTGTGGACCAGTGACATCACTGGTCCACACTAAGTCAAATTAATAACTCATTAACTCAAATCAACTCTCAATAACTGTCAAACTATTCATCATTCATCTAGTTTGACAGTTATTGAGAGTTGATTTGAGTTAATGAGTTATTAATTTGAGTTAGTGTGGACCAGTGATGTCACTGGTCCACACTTTAACACTCAATAACTGTCAAATTAAATGACAGACTTCAAAACCGTTTACAGTTTTCTGATATACTACTGATGTTCTAATGATACAAAGCTGGTTGAAAATGGGCGGAGTGTTCCTTTAATGAACGTTTTGATTTCTTAAAACAAAATCAGTTCAGTTTTTTTTTAATCAATTATTTATTGAATACAATTCCCAACATAAAAGAAAAACATAATAAACCACAAACATCTACAAAGAACACAAAACACAACATACATACATAAACACAAACAAACTCACTCAGGAACAAAACCCCCCTCCCCGCAGGAACCCCCCACCCACCAACTCACACATATGATTAGCTAATAGCAATATGTGTGCCCAACAGCAAGGAAAAACATGGAAAAAAAACAAAAAACAAATGGAACCTACTGTAGCTATCATGGCGACGCCCATATGAGGAGCCATCCATCTCTGGGTTACCACTTTTTTTGCTGCAGTTAGTTAGGCTCATTTCCACCACATATAACAGCACAGTACAGCTCTACTCTACCTGGTCTTACTCGTCTCTACTTGATATAGACTTTGCTTCCATAGCAAGTTTACTCGCCTCCGCCCACACCTGGTCGTCATAGCGACCGAATATCTGCCCTCTGCCCATTGCTCAAGTAGGCTATAACGTTAAAATTAAATCCATACACAGAACTTTTAAACTGGTTATGAAATACTGGTGCATGGTGCTTCTATAAATGCAAGGCCTGGAAAGTAAATAAATAGACATGGGTCATTGAAAGTGCTTGAATTTATAGATGTTGTGCAAGAATAGAAATGTAAGTTCTTTTGATATTGTTTTCTTACTGTACTTAACATTAGTAAGGTTTAACACAGCACAGTTGAGTGTTCACACATTCAAGCCTCTCTCTCTTTTTAATAGCTGTCTGTGAGCTTATGTAAAGCTGCTGGTTCTCATTATAAACATCATCAGTGTTGTAACAGTAATGAACCCTTGAATTGGATGTTTAAGAAGGTGCGGGAACCCTGTTAAAATAGCTTTTTAAATGGTTCTGTCAAAAAGGAATAAAAGGTGATTGTGATTCTGTGTTCCACATCTAGAGGGAGCACGTGAGGTACATCTGGCACTACCAGTACCTGAGCTGGCCGGACCACGGCGTTCCCAATGAGCCTGGAGGTGTCCTCAGCTTCCTGGAGCAGGTCAACCACACCCAAAGCGCCATGCCAGACACCGGTCCCATCGTGGTCCACTGCAGGTACACATGTTTTGGTGATAACATGTTGTATAGCAACATGTTTTCCACATGTGGAGTTTATGTGGAAAACAACATTTACATGGGTTTCACATGTAATCACATAGGTTTCACATGTAATCACATGGGAATTTACATGGGTCTCACACATTTCACATGTGAAAATGTTCCAAAACACACTTCCCATGGGCAAAGCACATGTTTCACATGTGTGAAACATGTGAAATTTAACATGTGAGCACATGTGCACATGTGCAGGTACCTCTTCTTTAAAGGATGGCTTTACCGATAATTGACCCACTTTGTATCATTAATAATCTGGGTAATATAAGCACATGGGCAGTGTTTACCTTCTCTCTCTGTTTTCCTCACGGAGATCATTTCCTCCTCTGGCAAAACACGCTGTTGTGATGTGTTTTACGTCACAACACGTCACAACGGAGCTGCGGGGTTCTGCTCGAGACGCGGAATCTGCTTTGAGGGCGGCTGTTATTCTTTATTTTTTAGAGCGAGAGAGCCTCAGCAACATCAGTCTAAGGCTATATAAGGCTATTATACCGCAGTAACTAGTGTGCTCATACCGAGATTATTATGATATAAAGTGGGTTGATTATCGGTAAAGCCATCCTGTAAGTGCACTAAGACTTTGTTCACACCATAGGCAGAACTGATGCTTGACTCACGCTCACTCCTTTCCTCCAGAGCTGCTCCACCGGCCCCCTCCCCCCTCCATTCACTTCCTGCATGGCAGCTTCAAGCTTCACGCGTTCAGGACTGAATCCTGAACGATCGCTTTGAGCAAGGTGTGAGCGTGGCTTCAGCGTGACACATGCGCGGGTGGTGTGAACAGCCTCGCCTGTTAACAAGGACACCTAAATGAAACTTGTGGGTTCAGCGTAGGTTGAGCTTAGGTTGAGCGTTACTTCGGCGTATGGTGTGAAGGGCCACTAAGTGTATATACTGTATGTAGTTTGACTTGTCATTGTTTTGTCCCTACAGTGCAGGGATTGGGAGGACGGGCACCATTATCGTCATCGACATCCTCGTTGACATCATTAACCGCCAAGGTAGGAGGAGACTAGTGCCACTTTCCGTGCACATGGTACCTGCTCAACTCTACCATACTTACTCTACTGGCTTTTGGTAGCAGCGCTTGGCTTTCACTGCAGATAGTAGCTCTTCAATGTGCCGCCCCGCACAACTGCTCTGTGCATATTGGTAGCCATAGCACCTAGGAAGCACCTACAAACTTCCATACTTACTCTACTGGCGTGCCAGTGCTGTTATCGTGAAATATCAGCACTGCTAGGATCCCTCTTGTCCAATCAAATTGCTCGGCCGGAACTAACTGTTGTATAAATATATACAGTATATATATATATATATATGGCCGATTGCAGATTTAAAATCATTGTACTGTGACTGTGCTAAAGAAGTTCTGCCCTTTGACCCTGTGTGTGTGTGTGTGTGTGTGTGTGTGTGTGTGTGTGTGTGTGTGTGCGCCTGTGTGTGTGTGTGTGTGTGTGTGTGTGCGCGTGCCTGTGTGTGTGTGTGTGTGTGTGTGCGCCTGTGTGTGTGTGTGTGTGTGTCTCCCAGGATTAGATTGTGACATCGACGTCCCTCGCAGCATCCAGCGTGTGCGGCAGCAGCGCTCTGGCATGGTGCAGACAGAGGCTCAGTATAAGTTCATCTACATGGCTGTACAGCAACACATCCACACAGCCCACGAGAGACTGGAGGAGGAGCAGGTACACACGGCTCCAGTTCACCAAAACCAAACTAAAAACTACAACTATTTGTGGGGAAAAAACATGTTTTTAACAAAAAAAGTTAATAAGAAATGTTATATCTATGTTCGTTCTTTCTATCTATCTATCTATCCATCCATCTATCTATCTATCTATCTATCTATCTATCAATTTGGCAATGTACGCTCTGTTCACTGTTTGTTCTCCGTTTCACACACACACACACACACACACACACACACACACACATGGAGGCATTGTGACATCACTGATGATGTCATCAGTGGTGTCATAAGACTGATGATGTCATTAGTGATGTCATAGGGGGACACACACACCCGTGCACATGTAAACTGAAGGGCAATAACATTTTGTGAGCAACACACATACACACGCAGTGCAGGCGAGGCCACGCAGCAGCTGAGCTGCGGGGCCAGCTCGGCGAGCTGCAGGCCGGGTGAGGCTGCGCAGCTGGCGAGCCTAGTAATCAAGCGCGCGAGATGCCTCGTATCAGTATATAGACGCTAATGCTAGTAGAGGTTATTAAATCGTTGACTTTACCTCAAGCTCTCTGGCAAATTTGGCCTCCCCATGTGGGCCTCTTTTCCCTAGCCACGACGGGGTCCACATTCTCCTCCTCTTCCTCCTCCTCCTCTTCTTTGGATGTTTTTCCAGACACAAAAAATTCCACTCAATTCTTGCTATTGTTGACTGATCTCTACCAGACAACTGTGATGTGTAACTGGTCCTACCCAAGTTTATTAGATACAACGTCGCACAGTGTGTGTGGCCTGCCATAAACGTATAGAATTGCTCAAATCGTAGTCTTACAGACATAGCGCTATTGGTCTGAGCCTGGCAGAAGTGCTCGCCCTCTAAACGGAATGTGTTGCGGTCACTTTGCAGAGGAATAAGACCAAAGAGAGGGACTACTCCAATATACAGTATCCCCCGATGACCAACTCGCTGTCCAAACCCAACATGGCGTCCTCGCGCTCCTCTTCGGTGTAAGTATCACACACTCTGGAACAGTGTTTGAAAGCATCTAGTGAAGTTGTTTGATATTATAGATTGTTTGTTTCTCTGTGTGTCGGCACAGGATGACAGTGGACGACGCGTCGGGCGTGTACGAGAACATAAGCATTAAAAGCCCCGCGCCGTCTTTTAGCAGTAACACCAGGAGGTAAAGTCATCAGTCACTGTGGACCTCTGCATCTCTCTGTCTGCCTCTCTGTGAGTCCCTCCCAAACTCACCTCACAGCACACAGCTCAAAGCTTTGCCACATCACTATTCACTCAATCACTTTCCTACATGGTTGATTCACTCAATCACTTTCCTACATGGTTGGTTGGGCATCGCTGGTTCCAAAATTATGATTCCAAACCAATTGAAACTCTAAAGGAATCAATTCTGCTTGTTGATCCCTAAGCACATTTTGCGTGCAGAACATACTTGAAGTTCCCACCCGAACATATAAGTGGCGGACCCAACGAGCGCTACATAAAGTCTTCATTTAATCATTTTCTACAAAAACATTATAAACTGTTGGTTTTTACAAAATCAATGAGCTATATTTAGAATCGGGAGAGACCATAGAACATTTCACTCGGACCAAAACTTAAAACAACAACATCGAAAAAATATTTTCTTTAAATCCGAATTCTTTTACCTTTTGGTCTGAGTGAAAGGTTATGCGATATCTCCTGTTTCTAAATATATCTGTACCGTTTGGTTTGAACAAGTGAAACTATTTTTAATAAGCATTTTATGAAATGTCTATGGGAAAATAAATGGCGGATGAAAATCTCTGGTACAGTGCTGAAGCAGGAAGTGACGTTCACTTTGCCTCTCTATTCTGGTGGGATTTCATGCCAGGCCACCAGAAGGCCACGATTTGCCAAACTGTACAGAAAGCCTCATGAAACGTACCCATTTAGCCACCTATGAGGTGAGAAACTTGGCAGATATTACTGCAAGTAGTATATCAAGGTCTGTCTTGAAATATGTAAAAAGAAAACAATAGAGACCCTTTTCACGGGGGGAATTTTGTGTTGAAAAGGCATGGTAAACACAGGTGCAAGTGAAACACTGAGGGTTTCCAATTTCCAATCATGGAAGTGGCCCCCGTGAAAAGGGTCTATTAATGAATTAGCGGTAGTCACCTTTGGCAATGACAATCACTAGTATTGGTCACCTGTATTGGTTCATTCCTCATACCTACACCTAGCCTGGGTAAACCTACACCTACATGTATCAACGTGTAGGTGAAACTGACAGTTAACTCAGGTATTTGGAGCCCATACATTACATTGACTCATTTCAGTATTTACTAAGAAGAAGTGATTATAGTAGTGTTTGGAATGTCAAGGAAATTGTACATGACCAAATTTCCAAGATAAAATGCTGTTTTGGTAGTCAAAGAAAATGTAAGAGTTGAAAATGTGCCAAAATCTACCTTTTCGTATTTAATTTTATTTTCAACCTTAAAATAATTCAAATGCATATATGCACGCAGCCCCTGTGTGCACTCTCTATCTCTAGGCTTTCACACCGGCAGGGCTCCGTGCCGGTTCTGGTTCCCGAACCCAAATTTGAACCGGCCAGCATGTTCAGACCGAAGAAATTATTGGTTCGGAACCTGAAAAGTTGGTTCTCAGCGGAACCAAAAAATAGTTAGTTTTTCCTTGGGAACCGTGACATCATCAGTGGGCATGTCTCATTCTAGGCTGTAAAAACGAGCAGGAAGGAGAAGAGGGCAGTGACAACATGGAGAAAAATAATTTGCAGTGGTCTCCTGAGGAAACCAAATGTTTAGTGGCGATTTGGGCATCTACCGAATGTCAAGAAAAGCTAGAAAGCAGTACAAGAAAGAGCAAGTCATATGCCGAACTTGCGGAAGAGACCAACCCAAGGCTGGGTTCACTCAAACGCCAGACCAAATAATTAATGAACTTAAAAAACTGAAGGACTACCGAATAATGTCCTCCCACTTTGGTTCCGCTTAAACTGGTGTGAACACGGGCTGGTTCACCAGAAAGCACCAAGGTTCTGAGACTCCAGAACGGAGCCGGAGCCAGAACCAGAACCGTGTCTGTCTGAAAGCACTATCAGTGCAGCAGACCTGGCAGGTGGAGCACTAGCTGACTATATGATGCTGCTTCTTGCTTGACATCATAAATGACTTTGGATCAGTGAGTGTGTTTGAAAGTGACGCCTGGTAATTAACTCCAATTGTCTGCCTGTCTGTGTGTGTTTCAGCGCTGCCTCATCAGCGGCTGAAGACCTGTAGGGGCAGGGGCGGGGGGCTGTGGTGCTCTGACCATGCGCCCCAAAGTGGTGGACCTTGCCGGGGGTGAAGGTGGCGCCATCCCCTCTCCCACTGGCTCTGTCTGTCGAGAGCCAAACTCTACCCGAGCCTGCCTGGAGAGAAGGGCTGCACACTGCATAGTTCTTCCTCAGGGCCTGTGTCATCCCCCATCTCTACCCACACACACACACACACACACACACACACACACACACACACACACACACACACACACACACACACACACACACACACACACACACACACACACACACACACACACACTCACACACACACACACACACACACACACACACACACACACACACACTCACTCACTCACACACACACACACACACACACACACACACCCTCTGCGCTCAAATTTCCAACGCTTCTCCCTTTCTTAAAGGGCCACTTTACCCATTTTCAATCAGATTTGTATCGTTACAAAATGTTGTTTGTAGCGGTTTTGCCATTAACTCATGATACGATACTATCAGGATACTTGGCGCTCGATAACGATGGTATCACGATACAGCGATTCTGCGATAATCGATACATTGCAAGGAATTTTAAAATTTAATCTACAATACATCACGATATATCAGTGTAACTGAAAAGGAAAAAAATACCCCTAAAATGTCCAAAAGCAGGAATTAACATTTCACTCACTGTTCTGTGGTCTCTCCCGATTCTAAATGTAGCTGAACCATTTGGTTTGACCAAGTAAAACAATTTTTATAGGCATTTTACAAAATATCTATTGGAAAATAAATTGCAGAAGAAAATCTCTGGTACAGTGCTGAAGCAGGAAGTGATGTTCACGTTGCCTCTCTATAGGCTCTTTCACACACAGATCGCGCAAAATTGCAGTTCAGAAGGCCCGCAAAGCCAGCAGCCTCGCCACAGAAATTGCTTTCACACAGAGCCAAGCAGCACGGCCACATTCCCATCCTGCGGTGTGCTTTCAGGCGACATCCACCCCTCCCGGATTGAAAGGCGAGCAGGAGGGCATTTTCACTCAGCTCCTCGCCCAAGTGAATATTTTCATAGGTTAGTGTAGCCTAGCCTACTGTATGATGAACAAATTCATTCAACAACCAAACATCGCTGATGTAGCCTATGCCAGCCAACGAGGTGCAGCTGCGGTTGTTAAGGATAAGCTGATGAAGCTGCGCTCGTTAAGGATCAGATAAAACACGAAAGTGTTGTCCACATGCATGGTAACAAGGCTTTCAATATTCATCTGATCAACTTTATGCATCACAGACACACCATCATGTAGCCTATTAGGTAGGCTACAAGGCTAATTCTTATCTTTTGGTTACAGTTTTTTGTAAAGCAAATTATTCCCATCAAGTAGCCTACCGTAATTAGGGGCCGTTCTGAAAGACGATGCCCGCATATCAAACAGCTGCAGTCTGCATAACGTTCGTTGGGGGAATAGTAGCCTATAGACTACTATAACATTAGTAGTTTTTGTAAGGGAATGCACAGAGCTGGTTTCGAGAGGGAATATCCTCAGACCAACTCGCCACATACAGCTATAGTCCTCTGAAGCTTATTATTATATCCGTTAATTTTACCTACTAATGTCAACATCGTTTGAGCATAAAGCCTAACCTACTTACAGGCACGGAGCATTCCTCCTGGCGTCCCTGCAGTCATGATTGTATAGGCTACATTTTTTACTTTGACTCATGCACTTTCTTGCTGCATGAGGTGATTTCCCCTGTAATTTTTTGATGAATGAGCTGACCAATCGCACCGTTCCGGCTTGCTGCTCCGACGCTTTCAAGTGGAGGCGGGTTACCTGGTAATCCGGCGCTGTGACAAGGTCTGCTGGCGGAAAGAAAGGCGTACAACAATTACCCACCAACGCGCGTTCAGAACTTTCACATCAGAGGCGCGGATCCTATTTTCTGTGCATTTTGCGGCTTTCAAGGCCGGTGTGAAAGCGCCTTATTACTGTCACTAACATTATTGCTCTCTCTACCTTCATTCGCAGAACTTCCTGAACCAAATTATTTCATTTCATCAAGTTCTGCGAATGATTGGGGAGCTCTCGGTCCAGGCAAGATGGAGGGAAGTTAACCATTGTTCATTTGCATGTACTATTTGCATTACATGTACTACATGATACAAACAAAGTTGGTTGAAAATGGGCAAAGTGGGCCTTTAATCAATGAAAGTGCCTTGTCACAGGAAGTGTGTCACCGTCGCGCTCTCGGGCCAGACGCTCGTCTTCTTTCCACGGCCCCGAAGGCCAAGTCAACACAAACACTTCCTTGACGTGACGTGATAGATGTGACACGTCACCCCCGAACAGAGCGGGACCCGACAAGGTGGAAGCTACGCCGTTTCTCTGCTCAGTGGCAGAAGTCAATCGAGTCGCTAATCTCTCTGAACTCATCTGAACTCCAACCAAAGACCTTTTTTCTTTTCCTTTTTTTTGCTACGTTCTCTCTCTCCAGCTGTGGTGAATATTAACCCATTGATACCTGATGCAGCATTTGCGTGTATATCCCTCATTTGTGTGCATATCCCTTTAAGACGCGGTTCACGGTCTTAAAGGGATACACACACAAATGCTGCACCAGGTATCAATGGGTTAATGCGGCTGCTGAGTGATGGCGAAGGCCGTTATGTAACCCTCGTTTGTAAGACCTTGTTTGTTCTGGTCAACATTGAGTCATTTTGGTGCGTAAAAGCAGACTTTTTTTTGGAAGATATGTCTGATTTTGTTTAGGAGATGTTTGGAGGCTGTCTCCTGTGTCGATCCAAATGCACACCAGCTGTTCTACTTTGAATGACACAAGCTTAACTAGAGTGTTTAGCATAGTCGTATTTCAACACATTTGGAAGCCATTGTTGCTTTTTTCTTGTGGTTTGTGGGACGTACAAGTCGGCCTTGTCTCTCACCTCAACATGGCTTCCAGCAGGTCATCATTGGAAAATTATCGATTTCTTTATTTTAATGTCTGTCCTTTTAATCAATTTCTGTTCTTTGATTATTTGGTGTTCTTTTGTTGGTAGTGTGATGGTGTAACATAGGATGTTTTTGATAAAAAAAATGAAATATATATTTATAAAGGAGAGGTATTGCCCCTCATTGAAGGAATATTTATGTTTCAACGCACAATTGATTTACCAGCATCCTACTAATGCCTATTTTCAGTCAGATAAAAATAGTAGCTTGAGGTCAACATTTGATAGTGAGACGAATGCGGAGGATTTTTGAATGGGCTGTGCGGTCATTGGCCTGACCCCCTTCACTCGGCGCAGTTAGCCTGGCTGTCCTCATTCATCGGTGGGTCTAACACAGTTCAACATCTGTCGGAGGACATCGTCACAACGGGGACAATGGGACGGGACACTTGCTGTACGGTGGCAGCCGAGCCAGTTGGCCATCTGCCTGAGATTAAACAATACATGTCTTTAAAAAGTAATTTACAAGTTGGCCGTAATCCAGGCTTGATGATAGCGGGTGAGTAAGATGACGTCCGTAGATTTCAGAATGGTAGCTCTAACCAGGGGTGTTGGTTGGTGGTGCCATGGCGTTGGATCTGATGACTTTTCCTTAACGTTACGTTACCTTGTTTCTTTCACTCATCATAGATTCTGATGCAAAGGTCATTACTTATTGAGATTGGAAATGGAGCGAAATGTAATATTGGAGTGTTGTAGGAGAGGATGGGCTTTCTCCTCCAAAGGTTGAGGAGGAGTGCGTAGTCCTTTTCAGTAGGAGGCTTTGGAGAAGTCCATTGCTCATCGTCTCATCCCCAATGTCAAGATCTGATTCCAACTGCTGCGGCCATCGTCAGAGAGCACTTCTCAAACAGCTTACTATGAATTGTTAGTTGATATTTGTATAAAAACGAAAAGGCTCTACTTTATGACATTGATAGCATGTGTCACCAAATGCCTTTGTTATGAATACCTTGTGTCCTTGGATGTTAAAGGAGAATTCCGCTATTTTTCAACCTGGACCCTATTTTTGTAATTTGTCAAAGTTTGGAGGCAATCAGAGCAACGGTATGCCTTGCAACTCCGGACATATACGGACGTGCATACACACCCAGTGGCAACAACAAGCCTGTTTAGTGCACGAGGGGCATGCGCGCAAAGCGGCTGCCAACTGAAGCGATCTTAGTCAATACTAACTGGCAATTCTAACTGGAGTTCCATGGGACAGCAGTTGAAAATTTGCCATCTGGTTAACACTGGCACATTTACAGTAATGTTTATCAATGTGCACTGTCCCTGAAATAAATTAAATTAATTGAAATTAAATTAAATATTTCACCAATTTCAAAAACATATAATAATAAAGTCCAGGTTGAAAAATACCCAAATTCTCCTTTTATTCAATTGGAAGATGTTTTGTAAAAGGATCCCACTGTCTTTCCTCGACCCTTCCCCCAGCAAAAAGTGACCACCTGTCCTGTGAGTGAGACACGATTTTTGTTTCGTTTCTGTATCTCTGAATTATCCTGCACTGTGGATGGCCATTTAGATTGTCATTGTATTTCACGCTGCCTCTGTGAGTATTTTTTTTTATGATACAGTGAAACAACAATACTTGACCGTTTGTTTGAAACTGCTGAAGCATTGATGTCCATGGGCTATGGAAGTATTTTGGTAGTGCACTAGAAATTTGCCATCAGTGTTGTTTGTTTTTCTTTTAATTTTGCTGAGATGTTTCAAATTGTACATTTGTAATTGTTTTATCAAGCTATGCATTTTGTTTTGTGTGAGAAATTATTATGATCATTATTCTTATTCTTATTATTTCTAGTGGTATTACAACATTGATAACTAAATTCAGGGTCTAAGATAAACCAGTGAACATGGGGGTAGCCTACACAGTAATAATATCATGTATTTCTCTCTGCGTGTCCTCTTCAATTTACTTGAATATGATATGATGTTGATATATTTTTATGTGTATTCCTTGTACCTCTGTTGGGTTGTGATACGCCTGAATTTGAGTAGTGCTGTACAAATTGCTCCCACGTTCCAATGGAGACTGTTCCCAACTTCCCCTTTCTTCTTGCACTTGCTATTATGCCCAAAAGCCTTCTGTAGGCTACAACTGCTGATGCAATGACTGCCAGAGATGGCGTCAAAATGGTTTAATATCAAATAGTTTAATAAAAATCTATGAAATTAACTATATACAATGACATATGAACTGTGCTTGTTTTTTCAAACACATACATCATATGAGTAGACTATTCTAAGCACCCATTGAACACTGGTGTGCAGAATGGAAAACACATATGAATGCTTTATCAGTAGAATTATGCCTTTGCATGTTCAGTTTCAGGTTGTGCACATTGTGTCTAATGTGTTTAAACAATTGTGAAAAACTGTAAAACCAATTTTTGAGGGGTTAAACTAGCCTACTTGGAGTCATAAATGATTAGGTTTGACGTATGGGAAAGTCGTCAATGTAATAATAGTTGTGTTGAAGGGGACTCTTGTTGTATTGTGTGGTTAATTGAAAACTAATTATGTTTGTCTCTGCATAGGAGGGGCTACATCCTTCAATGGGGGATTCATGTCCAGGCTAGAGAGAGGAGGCTAGAGGAGGCAGAGAGAGGGGGGAGGCAGGAGCATTCATGTCCAGGCTAGAGAGAGGAGGCAGAGGGAGGGAGGCAGAGAGAGGGGGGAGGCAGGAGGATTCATGTCCAGGCTAGAGAGAGGAGGCAGAGGGAGGCAGAGAGAGGGGGGAGGCAGGAGGATTCATGTCCAGGCTAGAGAGAGGAGGCGGAGGGAGGCAGAGAAAGGGGGGAGGCAGGAGGATTCATGTCCAGGCTGGCAGGAGGATTCATGTCCAGGCTAGAGAGAGGAGACGGAGGGAGGAGAGGACAAGGCTCCTCCAACCTGTCCACCACCATCTCCCCCCTCACTGTCTGACCTCCCCCTCACTGTCTGACCTCTCTAACTCCAACTCCAACAAAATCCCCTCCTCTGCCATCTATCTACAGTATGTATGTATCGCCCGGCCTCCTTCCTCTCACCCTGTTCGCACTCAACCACTCTACCATCTCTGCAGGGACTGACCCGCAGAGGAGAGAGGAGAGCAGGCACAGTCCCTGCAGAGATGGTGAGAGTGGTTGAGTGAGAACACGGTGAAGGAAGGAGGCCAGGAGATGGCAGGGGAGGGAGGGGGGTGGGTGGGAGCAGGGTGAAGGAAGGAGGCCGGGAGATGGCGGGGGAGGGATGGGTGGAGGAGGCCAGGAGATGGCAGAGGGAGGGGTGGGAGGATGGGATGGAGGGGGGGGGGCAAGGTGAAGGAAGGAGGCCAGAGGATGGCAGTGGGAGGGGGGGTGAACAGGGTGAAGGAAGGAGGCCAGGAGATGGCAGGGGGGAGAACAGGGTGAAGGAAGGAGGCCAGGGGATGGCAGGGGAGGGAGGGAGGGGATGTGGGGGAGGGGGAGACGACTTCAAATCCCCTGCAGGAATCAAACCTGCACTTCTCCGCATACAATGCGGTTGTTAAGGTGACCGCTTTAACCCCTTACGGCATGACAATATTTGTTCGGCCCCCGGCAACAATCTGGGTTTCTCATGTGGCCCCCCATGAAAAATAGTTGCCCACCCCTGCCTTAGATGGTAAATCATCTCTTAGTCCTCTGTGACAGTATTCTCCTGTGTGTACCCTCTAACACAGGGGTGGGCAACTATTTTTCATGGGGGGCCACATGAGAAATCCAGATTGTTGCCGGGGGCCGAACAAATATTGTCATGCCGTAACCCAGGGATGGGCAACTTTGATGATAGAGAGGGCCACAAAAAAAGTCCTCGCTACCAGATTTTGCTGAGGGCTGATCGGCGCCAGCGCGAAAAAATTGGGGCATTTGAAGCCAGGTTTAGAGGAATAACTAATTTTAAATTAACAGTTGTGATGTCATTATTCAGTCTTAACCACCAATATTTGATCCTTTTCTCACTCACTCCTATGTCACCACACTCTCCCTGCAGGGCTTGAAATTAACTTTTTTCACCACCTGCCAATATGGCTGCTAGATTTTAAAGTTACCAGCCAATTAGAATTTCCACTATCCGAAATGTTTTTCTTGAAATAAACCAGAATATGAGTGGGTTAATTTAAGCATAAGTATCAGTAAGTGGCCGGGATTCTCAAAGCCTGTGTTGAGGGTCACACGAACATGCACTCTTGAAGCTAAATAAATCCAAAACCAACAAGCTAATTATTTAAATTTCTACCTCAATGTAGAACAGCCATTTCTTACACATGAGATTACTTTTGGCCTTTTAGTCATAAAGATTATTGAAAGATATTCCATATTCCAGACTGAAATGCTATAACAGAAGAATATTGGCCAGAATGACATGAACATTTGGACACTTATTCAGCGGGTATCTTGCATGTTGCGTTCAGGTGCACTGTAAAAAAAAAAAAAAAAAAAACTTTTTTTGCAATTCCATCGCGGGCCACACAGGGGGCCGTATGTTGCCCATGTGTGCTTTATAGTAACGTTCAGTCATAACTCATTTATAATTAAGCCCATAGTTAATGAAGTAATCATGTACAAAACACACACACAGTCACATATTTTATATCCTGTATATGTCGTAAGCCTAATTTTTGCCATCACAGCTGCTTTTTACATGTATGGGATAATACAGGCTAATATACAAGGTGTCCCAAGCTCTGAGTCATTATAAACTCAATTAGCTACAGAGGCTAATGTTCACATTCAGTCCTTGTATATTTCTCTCATGTGTTCATCATTCCTTTCCTCCTCTGTGTGTGTGTGTGATTGAGAAATGAGATGCAGGTGGTGTTCATCCTAATTGGCCTGGTCAGGTGTCAGATTGCTGCTGGCTGATTGGCTGGTGGAGAGCATTTAAGCCAGCTGATGCCATCCTGTCGCCCCTTGCTCTCCTCATTCCCACCGATGATGGCTGCTGTGCTGACTGCTGTGTTCTGTCAGGTAGGAACTGTGTGTAGACCTACTTTAGTAGTTCTGCAGAACTTTATTAAGATGTGTCTTTATCTTGGTAGACCTGTGCAGTCTAAACTGTAAATAGTTACCTTCCAGATCTACACTTTTGTACACTGTAAATAACACTTACCCAAGTAGCAGAAAGTAGGGGGAGAAGCCCTTTAGTTTTTTGTGACATTTTCATGTTTATTTTGTAGGAGCTTATAGGTAAGAGCTGTGTCTCCTTATTTAATCCATCATTTTCTTTTCTTAGGTAAATTTAAGGTTGGGGATTAGTTTGATTGGTTAGTTGTGTTGGGGCCATGCTGTGCTCTGAAACTAAACCTGCTACTTGTGAACTTGTGATGTGGTTTGGCTGATCATCCTTGGGAGTGGGAAGAGTGGGGGCACTTTTGTGTTGCGGTCCGGTTCCCCGAGGCCGGTTCCTAACATAATTGGGTGCTCGTCTGCTTTTCTCATTCGTCAGCACGTCGTCTGTGAGTGTGTGTGTATATATTTTATAGATTTGTCTGGTGGGCAGTCTTTGTGCAGGTGGTAAATGGTGTTAGTCAAGGTGCCTTTGCATGGAGCTGAGGAAGCTCATGGTGGTAAAGCTGGTGGAGATGTTTGTTGGAGGAGCCGGTCAGAGGGGACCAGTAAGACTGAGGAGGGGCGTGACAAGGCAGGGCCGTCAGTAGCACCGTTTCTCCTCTTTCTGTGTAGACTGCTACCCTACAAGAGTCTCCGTACATAGACTTGCCTGTCACTCTAACTCTCAAGCCGTCTAAATCAGTGATACAGACGTATCTGTATCACTGATTTAGATGGCTTGGGAGTCAGAGTCACAGGCAAGTCTATGTACGGAGACGGGACTCTTGTAGGGTAGCATAGTCTACACAGAAAGGAGAAACTGTGCTACTGATGGCCCTGCCTTGTCACGCCCCTCCTCAGTCTTACTGGTCCCCTCTGACCGGCTCCTCCTCCAACAAACCTTTCTCTCCACCAGCTTTACCACCATGAGCTTCCTCAGCTCCATGCAAAGGCACCTTGACTAACACCATTTACCACCTGCACAAAGACTGCCCACCAGACAAACATATTATATATATATATATACAGACGACGTGCTGACTAATGAGAAAAGCGGGCGACCCCCTAATTATGTTAGGAACCGGCCTCGGGGAAGGGGACGGCAACACAAGTGCCCCCACTCTTCCCACTCTCAAAGATGATCAGCCAAACCACCATCACAAGTTCACAAGTAGCAGGTTTGGTTTCAGAGCACAGCATGGCCCCAACATCAACAAATCAAACTAATCGCCAACCTTAAACTCACCTAAGAAAAGGATGGATTAAAAAAAAAAAAAAAATAGACACAGCTCTCACCTATAAGCTCCTACAAAATAAACATGAGAAAATGTTACAAAACTAAAAGGCTTCTCCCTCCTACTTTCTGGTACTAGGGTAAGAGTTATTTAGTGTAAAAAAGTATAGATCTGGAAGGTAGCTATTTACATTTTAGACTGCACAAGTCTACCTAGACAAGGACAGATCTAAAAGTTCCAAAGAACTACTAGGCCTACACACAGTTCCTACCTGACAGAACAAAGAGTCAGCCATCATCGTTGGCAATGACTGCAAGGGGTGGACGGATGGCATCCCCAAACCCATTCAACTGTGCAGAAACAAGAAGTTAGTGAAAAAATGTTTTGGGCTGTCAGTCAAAACTCAATTAAAACGTATAAGTCTTTGTCATGTGTCCACATCTTTCCTTTCCTCTGTGTGTAATTGAACTATGAGTCCACTCATTGTACTCCTAATTCCCAACTATGATGAGTCTTTGCTGTGTTCTGTCAGGTAGGAACTGTGTAGGCCTACTTAGTTCTTCAGAACTTGTTAAGATGTGTCATCTTGGTGGACCTGTGCAGTCTAACCTGTAAATAGCTACTTCCAGCTCTACACTTTTGTACACTAACATCTTACCCAAGGAAAGTAGGAGGGAGAAGCCTTAGTTTTTTGTAACATTTTCTCATTTATTTTGTAGGAGTTATAGGTGAGAGCTGTCTTTTATTTAATCCATCCTTTTCTTAGGTAAGTTTAAGGTTGGGGATTAGTTTGTTGTTGGGGCCATGCTGTGCTCTGAAACTAAACCTGCTACTTGTGATGGTGGTTTGGCTGATCCTCCTTGGGAGTGGGAAGAGTGGGGGCACTTTGTGTTGCGGTCCCGTTCCCCGAGGCCGGTTCCTAACATAATTGGGGGCTCGTCCGCTTTTCTCGTTCGTCAGCACGTCGTCTGAGTATATATGTATGTATATATATATATATCTTATATGTTTGTCTGGTGGGCAGTCTTTGTGCAGGTGGTAAATGGTGTGCATGGAGCTGAGGAAGCTCATGGTGGTAAAGCTGGTGGAGAGAAAGGTTTGTTGGAGGAGGAGCCGGTCAGAGGGGACCAGTAAGACTGAGGAGGGGCGTGACAAGGCAGGGCCGTCAGTAGCACCGTTTCTCCTCTTTCTGTGTAGACTATGCTACCCTACAAGAGTCCCGTCTCCGTACATAGACTTGCCTGTGACTTTGACTCCCAAGCCGTCTAAATCAGTGATACAGACGTATTTACAGGTGTCACAGAAACATTTCAAAGCCACATATTGAGAAGGGTTCATCGCTTCTCGACGTCGGGGTTAGAAAGCTCGACGCTGCTCATAAATGCCTCTTTTCATCTGAAGTCTGTGCTGGTGATATTTTTTCCAGGTTAGAGCTCCCAGCCGTCAGAGCGCTCAACAGCGCCACTCTGGCCAAAAGCTCGGTAAAAATATCACCAGCACAGACTTCAGATGAAAAGAGGCATTTATGAGCAGCGACGAGCTTTCTAACCCCGACGTCGAGAAGCTATGAACCCTTCTTCTCAATATGTGGCTTTGAAATGTTTCTGTGACACTTGTAAATACGTCTGTATCACTGATTTAGACGGCTTGGGAGTCAGAGTGACAGGCAAGTCTATGTACGTAGTACTCTTGTAGGGTAGCAGTCTACACAGAAAGAGGAGAAACGGTGCTACTGACGGCCCTGCCTTGTCACGCCTCTCCTCAGTCTTACTGGTCCCCTCTGACCGGCTCCTCCTCCAACAAACATCTCCACTAGCTTTACCACCATGAGCTTCCTCAGCTCCATGCAAAGGCACCTTGACTAACACCATTTACCACCTGCACAAAGACTGCCCGCCAGACAAACATAAAATATATATATACACACACACTCAGACGACGTGCTGACGAATGAGAAAAGCAGACGAGCACCCAATTATGTTAGGAACCGGCCTCGGGGAACCGGACCGCAACACAAAAGTGCCCCCACTCTTCCCACTCCCAAGGATGATCAGCCAAACCACCATCACAAGTAGCAGGTTTAGTTTCAGAGCACAGCATGGCCCCAACACAACTAACCAATCAAACTAATCCCCAACCTTAAATTTACCTACGAAAAGAAAATGGATTAAATAAGAGACACAGCTCTTACCTATAAGCTCCTACAAAATAAACACGAGAAAATGTTACAAAAAACTAAAGGGCTTCTCCCCCTACTTTCTGCTACTTGGGTAAGTGTTATTTACAGTGTACAAAAGTGTAGATCTGGAAGGTAACTATTTACAGTTTAGACTGCACAGGTCTACCAAGATAAAGACACATCTTAATAAAGTTCTGCAGAACTACTAAAGTAGGTCTACACACAGTTCCTACCTGACAGAACACAGCAGTCAGCACAGCAGCCATCATCGGTGGGAATGAGGAGAGCAAGGGGCGACAGGATGGCATCAGCTGGCTTAAATGCTCTCCACCAGCCAATCAGCCAGCAGCAATCTGACACCTGACCAGGCCAATTAGGATGAACACCACCTGCATCTCATTTCTCAATCACACACACACACACAGAGGAGGAAAGGAATGATGAACACATGAGAGAAATATACAAGGACTGAATGTGAACATTAGCCTCTGTAGCTAATTGAGTTTATAATGACTCAGAGCTTGGGACACCTTGTATATTAGCCTGTATTATCCCATACATGTAAAAAGCAGCTGTGATGGCAAAAATTAGGCTTACAACATATACAGGATATAAAATATGTGACTGTGTGTGTGTTTTGTACATGATTAGTTCATTAACTATGGGCTTAATTATAAATGAGTTATGACTGAACGTTACTATAAAGCACACATGGGCAACATACGGCCCCCTGTGTGGCCCGCGATGGAATTGCAAAAAAAGTTTTTTTTTTTTTTTTTTTTTACAGTGCACCTGAACGCAACATGCAAGATACCCGCTGAATAAGTGTCCAAATGTTCATGTCATTCTGGCCAATATTCTTCTGTTATAGCATTTCAGTCTGGAATATGGAATATCTTTCAATAATCTTTATGACTAAAAGGCCAAAAGTAATCTCATGTGTAAGAAATGGCTGTTCTACATTGAGGTAGAAATTTAAATAATTAACTTGTTGGTTTTGGATTTATTTAGCTTCAAGAGTGCATGTTCGTGTGACCCTCAACACAGGCTTTGAGAATCCCGGCCACTTACTGATACTTATGCTTAAATTAACCCACTCATATTCTGGTTTATTTCAAGAAAAACATTTTGGATAGTGGAAATTCTAATTGGCTGGTAACTTTAAAATCTAACAGCCATATTGGCAGGTGGTGAAAAAAGTTAATTTCAAGCCCTGCAGGGAGAGTGTGGTGACATAGGAGTGAGTGAGAAAAGGATCAAATATTGGTGGTTAAGACTGAATAATGACATCACAACTGTTAATTTAAAATTAGTTATTCCTCTAAACCTGGCTCCAAATGCCCCAATTTTTTTGCGCTGGCGCCGTTCAGCCCTCAGCAAAATCTGGTAGCGAGGACTTTTTTTGTGGCTCTCTCTATCATCAAAGTTGCCCATCCATTACGGCATGACAATATTTGTTCGGCCCACGGCAACAATCTGGATTTCTCATGTGGCCCCCCATGAAAAATAGTTGCCCACCTAGACCATCAGCCTAGGTAACTTACAATGGATCTCTAGGCAGTTTTGTTATGGCTTTCCCAATGAAAGACTTGAAAAGGTTTTAGCGTCCGTACCGGGATTCAAACCACAAACCTTTGGGTTGGAAGGCATGGTCTTTCACCACTGGACTACAGCCCAGCTCAAACACACAGGACATGCAGCAAGTAAAATAGATGTGGATAAGATTAGGGTTTTCTTAACCACAACCATACCCTAACCCAATTGATAGGGCATTTATTTTTTTAATGATCCAAGTTGCAGTGGTTTACCTCTGAAGTTGGCAGGCCTGTCCTCCCAGGGTGACAGCACAATACCCAGGGCTTTCCGCTGGTTAGTTGACAGGGCTTCTTGCTGTTCAGCCGTTACTGCCACAGCCTGCTCATAGGAGAACATGCTGATCTGGCTAAACATCAGGTTAAACACCACCTGCAGAAGGTGACATGAGCCAAATGACCGGAGGCAGGAATTGTCAAGATGAACGCACTAACATAGAACAAGATATTTCGGGTCCCAGAACAAAGGCTGAATAGAACTCCATAGACTTGTTTTGTGGAAGTCAGGTCAGTGTACAGTAAACTAGTAATAATAGTCATTTAAGACTTACACTAAACTGCTCAGGTGGTATCATTGAGATAGCCAGAGGTGTGATTCCTTCAATTTGGTCTCTCACCAAAGCTGACATGGACATATCTGGAAGACCAGCTGCACAACGAGAAAGTGAAGTAGCATCAATGCTCCCAGAGCTAAACAGCATTTAGCAGATGATCACAGAGAGGATTGTTCATATCAAGGTGCTCAACATGAGGAGAGTGGATGTGTCTTACCTGCCAGAACTCCCAATCTCAATGAAGACATCAGTCTTCCAGCTACCTGTGGGTCCAAATGCAAGACTGTGTTGCAGAAGGTCGACGAGAGCCAGCAACTGGTCTGGTGAGCAGGACAGCCTCAGCTGACCCAGCCACAGCACAGCCTTACTGCAGCCACCAGGGGGAGACACAACAGGTCACACAGTAAGTAAAGGGGACAGACTGCACATGTATCTGAGGAAGCATGTGCTAGTCTGCAACTCTCCCTGGATCGCCAGAGGATCAGGAAACTTTTTTTTAGCGACCTCCCTGCATAACCTGTCTATTATATATTATATTTATATTATTATTATATTCTCAATTGTGATATGTAATGTGATGTAACGTGAGTGTTGATTTGCAGATATCTTTGTCTGTTTCAACTTTGGTTCAAGGATGAACACATTTATGTATTGATATACTGTATATTTTATTCCTGCTTTAATTAAATCTTTTATATTGTAATGCACTTTCAGCAGATGCCTGTCGCCACAGTGGACTCTTGACACAACAGGGACAACGATAGAAATGTCCTGGACTTTTTCATTATATCCCTGACACTGCAGCCATATTTGTTCCTACTTATGTATAATTGCATATTATCAAAGCAAATCAAGCAGAGGGGGTGGAGCAATGACCCGGGACAGCAGGGGGGATTGGCCAAGTACAATTGGGGAGAAACGGGGGGGTGGATGTGAAGGTGTGTGGTACCTGTGTGGATACAGACCGGTCTGTCCTTTGATGGTGATGGCGTGTCCGGCGCTCAGCCCGTTCACCAGCTGCCCTGTGTCCTGGTGGTGACATGTGGACACATGTGGTGAACATGTGGACACATGTTAAATTCCACACATGTGAAACCCAGGGCTTGTGGTTTTGGAACATTTTCACATGTGGAAAACATGTTCTCACATGTGAGAACATGTTTTCCACATGTTATGGAGCACATGTGGAAAACAACATTTACATGTAATCACATAGGTTTCACATGTAATCACTTTACATGGGTTTCACACATTTCAGATGTGAAAACGTTCCAAAACCACACGCTTCCCATGGGCAAAGTACATGTGTTCCACGTGTTATCACATGTGAAATTTCACATGTGCAAAATCATGTGATCACATGCAATCACATGTGATTTTGCACATGTGATCACATGTGCAAAATCGTTTGTGGGGCAAAAGATTGTGGGGCGGCTTTAGCTCAGGAGGTAGAGCGGGTCGGCCAATGACGCAAGGGTTGGCGGCTCGATCCCCGCTCCCTCCCAGCTGCTGTCGTTGTGTCCTTGGGCAAGACACTTAACCCTCCTTGCTCCCGATGGTGTGTAGGCACCCTGCGTGGTAGCCTGCCGCCATTGGTGTATAAATGGGTGAATGTAGACTATCTACTGATTGTAAAGCGCTTTGGATAAAAGCGCTATATAAATGCAGGCCATTTACCATTTTACATGTGATTTTGCACATGTGAAGTTCATGTGGTTTTTCTGTAAGGGTGATGTTATTCATACATCTAGCCTCTTTAATTTTGCTTTCAAAGTGCACCAGATTGATGCCTTTCACTTTAAAATCTACAAAACTTTCTCTCCAAATGCTATGGGAAACACTGTTATTAGGGTTTTTTTTCTCAAGATTTAAAAATGTACACATTGCATGTTTGCTTTTTTGCAATATGGATACTCTTTTATTTATAATTAAATTGAGTATTTGGCCTTTATAAGAATGTTTATTTGTATTATCTCAATTGTGACGCTCTCATGGATACATATTTAAGGATTGTTTATTAATTTGGGGAAAACGACCACCGGAACAAACGCCGCAAACCTTCGCCGGCTACTTTTCCCATCTGGCTGGCTACTCAGAAGTTTGGGGAACTCCCTGTATCTGTACTTTTTTGCTGACATGTAATTTTGCCCGGCAACATTTCTGGCCATGCATTAGTATCTCTGAGTCTGAAAAGAAATACGTTAAAGTGAATCCAAGGAATGAAAACTCACGGTGCTCGGCAGGAAGGTGATAGCGTCCACTTTGACCTTCCCGGATATGGTGTTGACCCGCTCCAGATCCACTCTGTGCTTACACACACACACACACACACACACACACACACACACACACACACACACACACACACACACACACACTATTCATATATCCTATATGTTCAGTTCATAGTTAACCTCTGCTCTGAGCTGTATGTAGCTGTGATGTGTTGATCTGCTTATCTCATGTTAGGATTATGTGATCTGGGGTTCGGGATTAGATCAAAGCACCATACAATGTCACTAATCAAAGTCTGACTGCAGATTGAATTGTGGTGATTTGTGAGACACAACATCTAGCGATACCATTGGCTGCTAGAATGTAAACAACAATTGAAGAAGGCTAATTAGTGATGACTACAGCAGAGTGTGAAAAACAGAGCAATTAGCTGTGCCTTACATTTTGTCATGAAACACAATGCAGGACTATAAGCAAAGCCTTATTTCCACAGTATGGTTATGAAGTGGGGGACAAAAAAGTACTCTTTAAGTAATGAAGTACCTGACGTCCTATAAAAGTAACTTCCACCAACACCAACACTGTGTTTATCGTGATGAGGATGTCTTGCTGTGTCATCACCTTAAAGCAGACTGTATAACTCACGAGTTTACTTAAACAGACTGTATAACTCACGAGTTTAGTGTTATAAGCCCCCTTGTCCTGTCCTGTCCCGCCCTCCGCTCGGAACCCGTACCTGTCAGTGTCACTCAGGACGGAGCCCTGGATCAGAACCATCTCCCCCGGCTGCAGAGCACCCAGGATGGTCCCGGCAAAGACTGTGGGGAACACAGGCGTTATCAGGGATGAGAGCCAAGAAGGAACAGCTGGACACAGTGGGAGAGAGAAGCAAAACATCTAGAAACAAACAAGTGGGACACTAGTGTGAAACTATACTGTCAAGCGCTGACTCAGACCACCACACCTGAGTCTTCCATAATATGGCTCATCATGGGTAGCTGCCAAAGTGGCTGCTAGATAAGACCGCCCCCATCTGGCAGCATCAGGTTATAGGCCTGCAATAAACAAATACTGGAGTATGCTATTAGCTATGCAGTTCCTATGTATTTCTGCTTTAATACTGCTAACATAGACCCCAAACATTGAATAGCCTATGCACAAGCATGGCTCTCTGGTAGCGACTTAGCTGAAACTATATGCACGCACACTGTGTCTGGGCTTTGGCGAGGGGAGGAGTCAGTGCACTGCAAAGGTGTGTGAATGAGTGTGAATGCATAGCACATATAAATAAAATGGTTTTGGTTATTCATTCCATTTCAGGCAGTCTTCGCAATGTGTTCTGTTCATTGCACATGGTCAAATCCCAATGATGATTAAAATACGATTTATTGTTGTGCAGCCCTAACAGCAAATAAACAAATGCACACATTAGGAAAAATCGGTCAGTAGCCTATTTCAGTCTGAAATGTGTATTTTCATCTGATCTGGTGGATGCATTGCTCTCCATCAAAGTCTGGCCCCAAGCAGAGCTTAGAACGTTGGTATGATTGCACCAGGAAAAGGATAGCTGTCATTCCTGTTTGTTTGAGCTAGTAGAGCTACAGACAGTGCATCACACATCACAGCTGTTAAAGATCAGTTAGATATGTAACGTTACACCAAAGAAAGATTTACCAAGTGACCCTCCACTATGAACCCCACGATGAACTCCATTCGAAATTCTGTCCATTTGTATTTATCTTTGACTATCTGCAAACGTACACACAGTGTGCAACTTGATTTAAGACGTACTTCGTCATAACATTACATTGAATTTCAATGTAATGTTATAACGAAACACGTGAATACATTAAGCTTCACATATTCAAACAAAATGTCAAGTTTTCCAATCACTTCGCCTGATACGTTGGCGGCGAATGCAAGTTACAATTATATTGAAATAGATTGATTTGATGAATAACGTCTGCCGAATCTCTCAGTCCATCCTCACAATTTCAGAAAAGCACAAAACCACGTTTTGCAAGGTTACATGCTGCCACTCCGACGTGCTGCCACTCCGACGTTCTGCCACTCCGAAATATCGGCACTCAGAAAGGGATCATGTCTATGTTCCCCGGGTTCTATATTCCCCATTTTCCCACGCCAAACCTAACCTCCCCCCATGCCTAAACCTAACCTCCCCCAGACCCTAACCCAAAACCTAACCTCTCCCACCCCCACGCCTAAACCTAAGGTCGGCATTGCGGCTTCTAAGGTGAACGACCGCCAGTCCGAATAATGGAAGTTAACGTTCGGAGTGGCAGGGCTTCGGAAAGGCAGACAGTTACCGTTTTGCAAGCCACGTGAAGTGTTCAGATTTAGCTATGAATGGAGACTGACGCCATTGTTGATCAATGCGAGCACAGCATTAGCTAGCAAGTGAATTAACGTTATTTCACAATGTCACCACAGAAAGCTGTTTCTCACCGGAATCAACACCGTCTGCTTTGGGTTTGTGATGGTCGTGTTGAAACTTGCACACTGCACAGTGCATGCTGATGGTCTGTGCCCAGCTCCAGCTAAAAAAATAAATAAAAATACAATGTTTTATGCAGTAGCCATGACTTCACGTCAAGTGACTTGCAATACCGAGCTTGGCCACCACTTTCCTTCACAGCCCGGGGGTGCTGTGTTCCTGGGGGTCCCTGGTTCCCGGGGGTATAATCTCTTCCGGAAGTGTCGAATGCAAGGCGCTGAATTTGAACAGACGTCAACTTCGAAGCAACTCAGTCTTTTACACCAAAGAAGGTCAGTTATGGTTAAAACCTATGGTTAAAATAGGTTGAAATAGCGTGCATTAGCTTTTTTGTTTTGTTTTTGTTCTTAGCTAACTTTAGTTTAGCTTAACCTTAGCTTAGTAAGTTAGCTACCCTTAAGCTAACATTATGAATTATGTTAGCTAACCTTAGCTAAGCTAACGTTAGCTAATGTAATTAATTCGCGCTAACGGCTAAATCATATGATGCAACATGATGAAATGATGAAACATGGATTTAGGATTTGGTTCAGGTCTGAGACTCAGATTTTAACTAATGTTACATCTAGCCCCTTTTGGGACTGTCCTCTAGCTAAATCAATGCAGACTTTGGACACACAAAGTTAATCTTGCTTGGCACAGGGCATGGTTTTGCCGAAGCCACATCAATATACCCTTTTTACGGGGGCCATTTGTGTCGAAACGGCAGAATAAACACAGGTGCGAGCCACATTCCAATCATGGACGTTTGAAACCCTCATTAGTGTTTTGCTTGCACCTGTGTTAACCCTGCCTTTTCGACACAAAATGGCCCCGTGAGAAGGGTCTATGAAACGTCCACACCATGTGTGTCCGTGTCTGTGTGTGTTTATGCATAATATGAGACATTATGGGGGTATATATCACTTTATGACATACTATGACATTTAAGTATTAAAACAATATAGTAGTATATTTTTTTGCTACAATCGACTGTATCACACACACACACACACACACACACACACACACACACACACACACACACACACACACATTAGTCATACTACCATATAAATTATGCAACATGTGTTGGATTTTACAGGTGAATGAGCTACTTAGGCTATTGTATGGGGAAAATAGAAAGGTCATAGAGCAAGCTGCAAACTGCTCCAGTGGAGCTGGTCAGTGGCCAGCAGATCAGACTGTGGTTGTACTGGTCAGCTTCCAGGTATGCTTGTATGTGTGAATGTGAACAGGGCACTCCTGAAAAAGAGAGCATTGCTCTCAGTGAGACTCCCCCTGTAAGAAACAGCTACAGTATCAGAACCATGGATAGCAGCGCTCTGACACCTGGTAACAGACAATCAAAGTATTGAAGCAGCACCTGAGAGCAGAGGAGCTGTCTATTTCACTGTGGTTCTAACTTCTGAAATGACCGCTGACATGTTTAATGTTGATTTTATGTTGAATTTTGTTATATATTGCTAATGACTATGTTACAAAAAAGAAAACCATGTCAGAGATGGTTTTGCCTTTTGAGGGAATATATTGCAAATGGCACCACTTTAAATGTAATGCGTGTTCTTATTTGACGTATTTCTGGGGTGGCAATTTGAGTCATTTGCAAGGGCCTGTTCTCTGCCCAATACATTGATGGAGAGTCTGCTCTCTCCAGGGGCCCCAGTGCACCTGCACTGTCTATACCTACACACTATATCTACACCCTACAGTATGTCTACACCTATGCCCCTGCTCAGTGTGTTCCCCAGGTTTCGCTGAACACTGTATGGTTCCCGCTTTTGGCCCACTATCTATTTACTAAGTGCTGTGTTGTTTCTCCATAAGGTAATTAAGCCAGAGTACTGCGAGCCCTGTGGGAACAGGATCAGGTGTGGCAAGATCACTCTGAAGCAGCACACAGAGTACCGTGAGCGCTGCCCACTGCCATCCGCCCTCAACATGGGTGGTACCTCCGTCAAAATTGGGTCACGATCCAATCAGGTGAGTCTCTAACATAAAAATAGCATTCATTTTATAGACCAAACACATACATGTCCACACACACACACATAAAACATATATACTGCGAAAAAGATGAAAGGGTAGGGTAGCACGTCTCAGTTTTCAAAGTCTAATGTCAGGAAGGTATGAAAAAATAGATACCGCCCAAGCCTGTGACAGTCTTTCTACTCTGCTCCACAGTGCTTTAATGTATGTGTATTAACACCTTATTAATACTAAGAGATCAAGTAGACCTAACATTACCAGTCAGGCCGCTAGAAACTCACAATTCCTACAATACTATAGTCTACAAAAGGATATATAAAAAAATTAGTTAATAGAACAGCTATTCTCATTCAATCCTGCACTCTTGAATTGTCATTTCAATTCAAAAGAGGCCGACTTTATTAGTCCCTGGAGGGGGCAATTTGAGGCAGGCATGTTTGCAAACAAGTAGCGTTGCACATACAGTTCATTCATACACATTTCTAAAACATTTAAATATGCCAATATCATAACAAGGATTAATGGCGCCGGGCCGTCTATAGTTGGCCAACAATATCCAACAACTCAAAGGCACATGAGTCAAAGTGCAACTGCATGAATTGATCTGTACAAACACTGAACACAAAGTGAGCATTTCCTCTTGTACTGTGGCTGTTCAAGTCTAATGCTTCCTGGAATCAAACCAAAGTTGCTTCTGTTTGTTTGTTTGTTTGCAGGCAGTTTAAAAACACATTCCTGATGGCATTAGGTTAAAGCAGTCACAAAGGATATGTCTGGGGTCATTGATAATCTCATGTGCTATATTTATATCTTATATGCTAGGTAACGCATGCCGAGGACGACCCCGCCGCTTCCCCTGCCGCCAGCAGCAGCCATGTATACGCCTCTGTCAACAGCACCTCAGACGTCGTGGACGATATTCGCAAATGTGGCTACCTGAGAAAGCAGAAACACAGACGCAAGAGGTTTTTCGTGCTGCGCGCGGCCAGCCACCTCGGCCCGAGCCGCCTGGAGTACTACAACAGCGAGAAGAAGTTCAGGAGCTGCCTGCGCTCTGCTGCCCCGCCTCCCCCGAAACGGGTTATTTACCTCGACCAGTGCTTCGCGATAAACAAAAGGGCGGATTGTAAAAACAAGCTCATTGCCCTCTATGTCTATACTAGTAAGGAGCAATACTTTGCTATTGTGGCTGAAAACCAGCAGCAGCAAGAGGACTGGTACGTAGCGGTCAGTGAGTTGATAAGCGAGGCGAAAAAAGGCCACTTGGATTCTGATGATTTAGATGATGGCTATGGTACGGCGCAGCGTCGCCTAGGCAACCTGCCACCGAGCCAGACAGGGCTACAGCGGCGGTCCAGGACGGAGTCTGTCGTCGGCACGCCGCCGTCGAGTAAGAGCTCCGGCGCTGGCAGCGATCGCTTCCCAACGTCCAGCGAGGGTGAGGGGACGCACCTCCACGTCATGGAGGGGCGCTACAGCCACGCCACGCCTGCCTCCTCCGCCTCCATCTCTCCTCCTCCCGCCCCGCCAAGTGCCGGGAGGGTGCCGCCCTCCAAGGTGAGACTCAAATATACTAAGCTTGGAAATTATGTTGATGTTGATGATGTTATGATTACTGTGCTGCAACCCTTCTCCTGTACCAAGATAAGGCCCTGTATGTTTCCCTCTTTCGGCCCACTATCTTGACTAATGTCTTGTCTTGTTTCTCCCTAAGGTCATTAAGCCAGAGTCCTGCAAGCCCTGTGGGGAGAGGATCAGGTGTGGGAAGACCACTCTGAAGTGCCGTGAGCGCTGCCATGGGTCAGGATACAATCAGGTGAGCCGAGTCTCTAACGTAAAAATAGCATTAATTTCATAGACCAAACACATACATGTCGATATACACACATACATAAAACAGCCATGTATATAGTGCAAAAAAAGATGAAAGGGCACATGTCAGTTTTCAAAGTCAAGGAGGACAAAATACTCACTTTTCACTTGATTTATTTGGCTCACAAGCAGCAGACGGAGCATTCCCGTCCATCTCCTGACCGGAGCACCCCCATGTGGAGACAGGAAGTCGCACGTCTGTTCAAAGAGATAAGATCGGCCCTTTGTCCTCCACCTGCACCTGAGAGACACCAGAGACAAAACCCTCCACTGTCCCGCCTGCAGCAAGAGGTAGGCGCTATAGACTAATAACAGACATAACATAACACTTTCTTCCCGGTCAAAGACATGTCTGCATAGTTGTTGTTGTATTATGCCTTGCTGACTGTCTATTTGTTTGTAACAGGGAAATGACTACATTGTGGCCAAAGCCGCAGTCACTGTGCCTGGGGATGAAGGACCGTTCATCAGGGCACGGCCTCGCCTAGGCAACCTGCCGGCCAGCCAGACGGAGTCTGTCGTCAGCACGCCGTCATCGAGCTCCGGCGCTGGCAGCGATCGCTTCCCAACGTCCAGCGAGGGTGAGGGGACGCAGACGAGCCCTACGGCCATGCTGCAGCACCTCCACGTCATGGAGGGGCGCTACAGCCATGCCACGCCTGCCTCCTCCATCTCTCCTCTTCTCGCCCCGTCAAGCGCCGGGAGGGCGCCGCCCTCCAAGGTGAGACTCAAATATATTAAGCTTGGAAATATGTTGATGTCGATGTTATGATTACTGTGCTGCAACCCTTCTCCTCAATTATTATGTGTCAAATCTTCACCAAACCACATCACACAGCTTGTGTGGACTGTCCTGCACAAAACCTGTTTTGCAGTTTTTTGAAAGACCGCACCGTTGCGATATAATCGACTTGCAAAATGTTGTGGGTCGGGCCTATTTCACAGAAATCACTATTTCGCTATTTCGTTGCCCAGGACGACCTAATCAGCAGCGAGCTGGCCCTGCCGGTCAGCGTCCTGGAGACGGACATCGACACCTTGCCCGATTCGGAGGCCTCGCCCTCGGGCAGGACGAGGGCGGAGTGTTAAAATGTGTTAAAATGTGTTAAAAACACATTCCTGATGGCATTAGGTTAAAGCAGTCACAAAGGACATGTCTGGGGTCATTGATAATCTCATGTGCTATATTTATATCTTATATGCTAGGTAACGCATGCCGAGGACGACCCCGCCGCTTCCCCTGCCGCCAGCAGCAGCCATGTATACGCCTCTGTCAACAGCACCTCAGACGTCGTGGACGATATTCGCAAATGTGGCTACCTGAGAAAGCAGAAACACAGACGCAAGAGGTTTTTCGTGCTGCGCGCGGCCAGCCACCTCGGCCCAAGACGCCTGGAGTACTACAACAGCGAGAAGAAGTTCAGGAGCTGCCTGCGCTCTGCTGCCCCGCCTCCCCCAAAACGGGTTATTTACCTCGACCAGTGCTTCGCGATAAACAAAAGGGCGGATTGTAAAAACAAGCTCATTGCCCTCTATGTCTATACTAGTAAGGAGCAATACTTTGCTATTGTGGCTGAAAACCAGCAGCAGCAAGAGGACTGGTACGTAGCGGTCAGTGAGTTGATAAGCGAGGCGAAAAAAGGCCCCTTGGATTCTGATGATTTAGATGATGGCTATGGTACGGCGCAGCGTCGCCTAGGCAACCTGCCACCGAGCCAGACAGGGCTACAGCGGCGGTCCAGGACGGAGTCTGTCGTCGGGACGCCGCCGTCGAGTAAGAGCTCCGGCGCTGGCAGCGATCGCTTCCCAACGTCCAGCGAGGGTGAGGGGACGCACCTCCACGTCATGGAGGGGCGCTACAGCCACGCCACGCCTGCCTCCTCCGCCTCCATCTCTCCTCCTCCCGCCCCGCCAAGCGCCGGGAGGGTGCCGCCCTCCAAGGTGAGACTCAAATATACTAAGCTTGGAAATTATGTTGATGTTGATGATGTTATGATTACTGTGCTGCAACCCTTCTCCTGTACCAAGATAAGGCCCTGTATGTTTCCCTCTTTCGGCCCACTATCTTGACTAATGTCTTGTCTTGTTTCTCCCTAAGGTCATTAAGCCAGAGTCCTGCAAGCCCTGTGGGGAGAGGATCAGGTGTGGGAAGACCACTCTGAAGTGCCGTGAGCGCTGCCATGGGTCAGGATACAATCAGGTGAGCCGAGTCTCTAACGTAAAAATAGCATTAATTTCATAGACCAAACACATACATGTCGACACACATACATAAAACAGCCATGTATATAGTGCAAAAAAAGATGAAAGGGCACATGTCAGTTTTCAAAGTCAAGGAGGACAAAATACTCACTTTTCACTTGATTTATTTGGCTCACAAGCAGCAGACGGAGCATTCCCGTCGATCTCCTGACCGGAGCACCCCCATGTGGAGACAGGAAGTCGCACGTCTGTTCAAAGAGATAAGATCGGCCCTTTGTCCTCCACCTGCACCTGAGAGACACCAGAGACAAAACCCTCCACTGTCCCGCCTGCAGCAAGAGGTAGGCGCTATAGACTAATAACAGACATAGCACTTTCTTCCCGGTCAAAGACATGTCTGCATAGTTGTTGTTGTATTATGCCTTGCTGACTGTCTATTTGTTTGTAACAGGGAAATGACTACATTGTGGCCAAAGCCGCAGTCACTGTGCCTGGGGATGAAGGACCGTTCATCAGGGCACGGCCTCGCCTAGGCAACCTGCCGGCCAGCCAGACGGAGTCTGTCGTCAGCACGCCGTCATCGAGCTCCGGCGCTGGCAGCGATCGCTTCCCAACGTCCAGCGAGGGTGAGGGGACGCAGACGAGCCCTACGGCCATGCTGCAGCACCTCCACGTCATGGAGGGGCGCTACAGCCATGCCACGCCTGCCTCCTCCATCTCTCCTCCTCTCGCCCCGTCAAGCGCCGGGAGGGCGCCGCCCTCCAAGGTGAGACTCAAATATATTAAGCTTGGAAATATGTTGATGTCGATGTTATGATTACTGTGCTGCAACCCTTCTCCTCAATTATTATGTGTCAAATCTTCACCAAACCACATCACACAGCTTGTGTGGACTGTCCTGCACAAAACCTGTTTTGCAGTTTTTTGAAAGACCGCACCGTTGCGATATAATCGACTTGCAAAATGTTGTGGGTCGGGCCTATTTCACAGAAATCACTATTTCGCTATTTCGTTGCCCAGGACGACCTAATCAGCAGCGAGCTGGCCCTGCCGGTCAGCGTCCTGGAGACGGACATCGACACCTTGCCCGATTCGGAGGCCTCGCCCTCGGGCAGGACGAGGGCGGAGTGTTAAAATGTGTTAAAATGGTAAAAAGGTAACACACGCAACTACTATCTGACTGCCTGACTGCGTGGATGTCATGACAGCTCCTCCAAAGTGAAGCCAAAACATCTCGATCGCCCTCTGGTGGCTGGCTGCAGTATAGGTCATAAATCCCCCCCCCGCCCCCGCTTCCATGTTAGTGGATGGGACATGAGCCAAACTAGAGAAAAGTTAAAAACACGCACATCCAGGTCGAATCCGGCAGGTGTAGAGCTGGAGAGAGGCTGGACCAGTGAATAAATAAAACAGCTCGCACACTGCAAAGGCTCCAGTGAAAAATATTTATTGCACCGTTCTGGTTACGTTTCGAGCAGACTGCTCTTCATCAGACAAAAGGACAGAGTGAGACGCCATCTTAAATACCCTCATGGTCAAGTCACATGACTCAGTCACATGAGTACACAGTCATGTGACAATGGAGTATACAAAGAAGAGTAGAAAAATACATATAACATTACAGTACAAGTGAAATCAATAGTACATGTGAAGTGAGTGCAACATCAATGTTGTCAAATCAAGTGGAGAGAGCAAAGAAGAAGACTGTCTCCACAAAATACACAGTCCCTGAAGCAGGGAAGTGTGCACAGATGAACAAAGTTAGCTGCTCAATGTAGCAATTGGAGCAACAAGCAATACAATCAATAATCAAACTGGCAAAGACGCTCATTAATGCACGTTGATGCTATTTTTAGTAATGAGTTTCAAAATGGATAATGCAGGATAAGTGTCCTTGCAGAGGAAATACACACAAAATGCATATATATACTGTACATAGAATCATAGGAGGAAGACACTCTGTAGTGTCACCCCAATACCACAGTCGGGCTTGTAGGCCGTCATCAAGCATGGGAGGAGACTAGAGAGGCGCCTCTATGAGCCAAACAAAACAATCAGTACATGTACATGTCAGATAAATTTTTCCCAAAGATGGTTTCTGTCATTTTACGTAGTTCTTATCACGCTGATGTACGTTCAAGTGCTCCTTTTTCTGATAAGTTTGTTTTAAGTTAGTTATTTGACAATATAAAAAGGGCTGATTGACAGCTGTGACAGCCACTCTCAAACCTCCGTCAGACGGAGGCACAGCTGAGGGGCTTCAGCCTGACTCTACTGCACAGCACAGACTCCGGGTGTAAATGACGTCACACAAGCAAAATGGCAGGTTGTACAACCTGCTGTTGGGACCTCACATACATGAGGTTATATGCCAAAATGGCAGCTTGCTGAAATGAGATCTCTTGGATTCACTTTCGCGGTAGGAAGCAGCGACGCGTCGTTCATATATTATACAGTCAATGATCCAACTGTGTGAGTGCCAATTTGGAGAGATACTGTAGTGTTAGTAGGGATGTCACAATATATCGTCCCACAATATATTGCGATATCAAAACGTGACAATATGTATCGTTGAGATGAAATCTCATATCGCAAGAAAAAGAAGCTGAACATGGTGGCACTGATCTGCATCTGATTGCATGCTCGCTCTCCTTTTCATTGCTTTGTTTGAACAGACGAGGGACGTTACAGACATGGAGGATGAAAATGGTGAAATTACTCCAAATTAGCGTGGAGGATGCCCTCAACTTACAAATCGATCGCACATTTTTTTTAATTAAATATCGTATCGTTATCGTGAACCCAATATCATGTATCGTATCGTATCGTGAACTGAGTGTATCGTGACACCCCCTAAGTGTTAGTGTTTCAAACTTTTTGTCTGTCTTCCAGCACCGCAACTTCAGTATCCCTCAGTCAAAGTGAATAATACTGTGGAATAGATGGTGTGAGATTGAAACAATGTGTTGCCCACTGTTTAGTTTGTGAGGTGTGCTAACAGTTCTCCTTCTGTTGTGTAGAAGCAGTTGATGGAGAAGCTGGGGGTGCTGAGAGAAGCTCAGAGGTGCCTACAGGACGACATCAGAGCCAACACACAGCTGGGAGAGGAGGTGAGGAGAGATGTCATTTGCTAATTCACTCATCTGTTCAGCCAGTCAGTCAGTCAGCCAGTCAGTCAGTCAGCCAGTCAGTCAGTCAGTCAGCCAGTCAGTCAGTCAGCCAGTCAGTCAGTCAGTCAGCCAGTCAGCCAGCCAGTCAGCCAGCCAGTCAGTCAGTCAGTCGCTTTCACTCTTGCCAATGAAATAAAGCAAATGTCACATTACGAGGGATGCAAAATGTCTGCCTGTGACGCTGAGTGAAAGTGTGGATTTATTTTGAACCGTTCACTTCATTCACTCATGCCTTATATCATATGTATTCACTCACTCATTCACTCAGTTGTTTAATCACTTGCACTATTTTGTTACCCCAATTCAATTGACATCATTTCCTTGCTATTGATGGAGAAGAATTACCACTTTGTCATCAAGAGAAAGCAAAGCATTCAACAATCCTCACTTTCTTAATCGCTCACTCACTCTCTCTGACATGCTGACTCGCCCCTACTTGCGCCATTTCGCATACCCAATTCAATTTTAGCCAAATGTCTCTTGAGGCATGAAAAATCGCCATTGGGTTATCAAGAGAAGTATTCACTCGCTCTCTCGCTTTGTTACTTTCTCTTGCATGCTGACTCATTTCCACTCGTCTCGCACCATTTTGTGTACCCAATTAAATTGAAACCAAATGCTTTGATATTGAGGGATGCTTTTTTTAATCAAATGAGCAAAGGATTCACTCAAACATAAACAAGTGCTATTTAGGGATGCCAAATGTGCCGTCAAGAGGCTTCACCCCATTCCCTCCTCAGTTACATTGCTCTCTGCCTTGAAGTCCATGTGTCTTGTCTCTGACTCTGTGTCTCCATGTCTGTCTCCAGGTGGAGAGCATGGTGGTGGCGGTATGCAAGGAAAATGAGACAGACAAGTTCTGCATGTTCATTGGGGATCTGGACAAGGTGGTCAACCTGCTGCTGTTGTTGTCCAGGATGCTGCTGAGGGTGGAGACCTCACTGGACACACTGGACACAGACACGGCGCACCATGAGCGGGTGAGGGATGAAGAAAAGACTAGAGTTCTCAAACACCTTTATTTTTGACAAATTCGCCTAAAAAAATGAAAAAGAGACAAATTATGATGATGTCAAAACTTAGTCAGTCAGGATAACAATGATACGAGATGTTAAACTACACAACTGTACTACTAGGCTTTCAAAGAAAAGAGTTAGGGATGCACCCATATGAAAAATTTGGCCGATGCCGATAACCGATATTAACATTGCTGTTATGGCTGATAACCGATATTTACAGATGTCTATATGATCTGTATAAAAACACATTTCTATGATAGTAACATTGTGTACATAGTGAAAAACACATGTAAACACTGAATTTGAAAAAGTAATGCCTTTCTTTATTTCCAAAACATTTGTAAAAGCCCATAAATCATATACTTACTGCATTATTTCATCTCAATGTGAAGAATTTAGCTGATAATGATAACCGATATTAACATTGCAACATCGGACCGATACCGATATGATTGCCGATATATCGTGCATCCCTAAAAAGAGTTAATGAAAGGCATGAAGAAATGCATTTATACACTCAATTAACATGCAAGACCTCACGCTAAAAACAACAGCCTCAGAAACAGTCAAAGTATCAGATGGGTGCTGCATGTAAACAGTAGCACAGGACAATCGTGTTTAGACTTGTATGTATGTAGTCAGAAAACATAAATTTTCTCTCTCTCTCTCTCTCTGTTTGCCTGCAGCTCCCCCTGCTGGAGAAGAAGCGTCAGCTCATGCGGCAGCTGTCTGAGGCCCAGGACCTGAAGGACCATGTGGACCGCAGAGGGCAGGCTGTGGGGCGGGTGCTCGCCCGCTGCCTCTCCCCCGAGCAGCACCGAGACTACAGGTGAGTGGGGACGCTCAGAGGTGTACACACACACACTGACACACACACACACACACACACACACACACACACAGCACCGCGACTACAGGTGAGCACTGATGGCTCAGAGCTGTGCACACACACACACACACACACACACACACACACACACACACACACACACACACACACACACACACACACACACACACACACACACACACACCCTAGCTGTGCACTATACACACAGATTGTACATGTTTTTCACAGTTTTGTTAAAGGGAAACCACTTACACATACAGTAGAATGCACTGAGTGACACTGTTATTAGCAGCCATGTCTCATGTTTCCTGTGCTTGTTTGTCTGCAGCCACTTTGTGAAGATGAAGATGGCGCTGCTGGTGGAGCAGAGGCACCTGGAGGACAAGATCCGTCTGGGAGAGCAGCAGCTGAGAGATCTATCTTAAATATCAGTATCACACTGATTACAGTGTGATACACAGTATTACATTGATTGCCAAAGATGACATTTATGTGTTTTTTGATAAGTGTGTATCACTTATGTTTTTGTTTTGTTTTATTATGATTTACATCTCCCAGTTCAGAGAATCCTGGGGGGGTTCAGAAGAAAATATTTATGTTAATATCACTGAAGTCAGTATTGTGAGATTTTATTTGATTGTAGCACATAGCTCAAGATGCAGTTTGTCCATTACTCTGACATGAAATCACCATTTTAATAGTTGGAGTTTGACTTGATACATGAAGAGAAGACTCAAGACTTTGGTTCTGGTGACTTGGGACTTGATTGTGACTTGTACTTTAATGACTTGAAAAGGTTTTTATTAAAGTCTTGACTTGAGATCTTGTGTTGTGTGTAAAATGATTCAGATTGAAAGTGATTTGATTTGTTCCAGCAGACGAGTGGATTTAAATTCAGATTTCTGAATTTGTATGGAATGATTGAAGTTGAAAGTGATTGTAGAAATGAAACTCATGGTGGTCTTACCAAGTTTGTATCCTATTAAAAAAATATTGCATTGAAAAGTCCTAGATATTTAGTTTTCTTTAACTTGATACTGGACTCTTGATTTGTTCTGACTTGTCTTGCGGGTCTAAAAGTATACTTGGGACTTGACTTTGTAATCTACATTTAGGCTTAACTTAGTTAACACAATTAGCTAAGGTAAGGTCTGGGACACTTTGCCTCAGCCGGCTGGTTAATGGGAGGGAATCGTTCACTTGGCCAGTGATATGCCAGTGGTGGATTCAGTCCTCCCCAATCAGTAACGACTTTGCGATCAGACGACACGGGACCACTCTCTCATTGGTGCTACGACCTGTCACTCATTCAATTTCAACCCGCCTTCAAAAACCAGCAGTGGCTGTGAAGTGGTACAGACTCATTTATGTAGTATGTGGAGCGCAGTGATTCAACGTAATATTTGAGTCTGGGAAGGGACTAGGATGATAACACACATGCACCTTTCAGAACAGAAAGAAAACATCAAGTCATTTATCAAATCAGATGGTTCACCAGGCTGTGGAATATTCAGCCATCGCTGGTAGCTTTGTAGTGATGTTCCCACCTCCTTGACATTAGCATCACCGTCTCACAAACAGTGGCAGGGGGAATTTAGACATGACCAGAAGCTTGTTCACATAGCTCAGCTGTATGGGGAAATAACAGTCTAGTGGGTTATGGGTCCAGGGTGCTATTAAAGGTGATGACGTGGCACAGAACTATTTTTGAACTCGGCATGCCTACATAGTGAGACGCAGTAGACGGATCTTTTGTCATAAAGACTAAAGTCATAAAAAGTGGATGAATTAAATAATAAAAATGTGGTTAAACTGAATTTAGGTGGGTTTATCCTCCACTAGTTTGTAGTTGTAATGTTTTCATGTATGTTTATGCTGCAATGACAATTTTTTGGCCCTACTTTATTTTCAGTTAATCTCATCCACTTTAAATTGAAGTTGGAGCCATTAGTGCTGTCTAGACCAGCTCTCCTAGCTTAATACCTCATACGATTACACTCCAGTTTCTATAATGGGAAACCCCAAAACTCCCCCTAGCTGAAATAAACACAGCACTGATCTGTAACAACCAAAGCAAACTCCTGCATGCCACAGATTCTCAACTGTGTCCCATAATGTTTATTAGACACACTACAAACTTCAGAAATGGATGATCTCTTCAAATCAAGAAATACAAGTTGAGTCATAGTGAATTTGCTTTGATAGCTGAGTCATAATTTAAAATAGATGACAATGACATGGTTTGAAATAGATGAGTCATGACCTCTGCTAACTAGCTAGCTACAGGCCAACTCCATACCACAGCCCTCGTTGTTGGGGGTGGAGGGGGGGGGGGGTAGTCTTCACTTTCCACTTCAAAGTTTCCGCACTTATTCCATACTGCCAATAGAAATACATGATTTGCTGCTGATTCTGCAGAGGGGAAGAGTAGGGAGTAATTAGCTGGGATGACTAAAGGAGATTTTTTATCTAGATAGTTGTAGTTCATACAGCTTGCTGATTGATGGTATTACTTAATGATTAAATGTTGATGGTATTAAAAGACTTTTTAAGCCTTAATATTAAGATGATAATACCACCATGGCTCAATTGTTTTATTGTTTATTGTTGGATATTGGATTATTACATTTTGGAATGTTATACCATTGTATAACATTCCAAAATGTAATAACATTCCATAATGTTATACCATAATGTTATAAACATTCCCAAAATGTTATACCAAAAAATAATTGAGAACGTGATAACATAATATGATTTGTCATTATTTGGGAAGCAAACTGATGCCAGATCAGTTAGGCTAACGCTACATCAGCACACAAACATGAAAGTAAGCATTATTTAACTAAAAATCTGAAGGGATCCCTCCCCCCCCCCCCCCCTTCAAGAAATGATGGCTATGCCTCTGTGACGCATGTAAACAGCAACCCAAACCTGCATGTCTGAATTGAACCAAAGTATGTGATGGTGATCAAGTTATGCAAAGGCTATTCAAATCTCTGTGACATGTTTTCCTAATTAGGCTCCTACTATCTTGATGAAATTATGAAAAGGCTAACTCCAATACAATGATCAGTCCAAATGAGCTAAATAAAACAATATAGCTATATGCTATATAGCATGCACTTGCACCCTTCAGGATGACTATACTGTCTATCTATAGACCCTCCCCTAGGCCTTATTATAGGCCTAGGCCAATAATTAGTTAATTTAAAGTGACAAAAGAATGCCCTACATGGCAAAACTAGGAAGAGGGGTTGCACATACGTTCTTGGCACACACTCTGGCTCACAGTCGCAGGCCCTATTGTGTGTCATCCTGTGTCCATTTTTACATCAGCACCAACTGACCAGTGAGCAGCACATTTCCCTGAACAAAACCTCTCTGTGTTTCTACAGCTGCAGCTTCCGAGATGCCCTACTCGAATGCATGACCTAGTGTGGAGGGGCAGTGTACTTCAACCACAAACGGGGGGGGGGGTTCTCGTGAATCAGAGGATATTCGTCTGACTTGACAGTGTAGCATTTTAGTCATCCTCAAGGTGTTTGTCCATTCATGTCTGCCAGATCTGTATCTTGACTGGCTGCATTTCAACAATAACTGGGATGTCTGGCTAGCAGCCTCGGTCTCTGCTCGTGGTCCCCCCCCCTCCTTTCCAGTTGGACTGTTCCATTTCGCATCTGACAAAGCAGATCGTTGGAGAAGAGTTCCTTCGTGTCAGGGACCTGCTGTAGCCCAGCACATATAATAGCTCTTGGATCACCTAAGGTAATATTTTCTGCTTTTTAGTTTTTATTATTACGAATCTTTTATGATACATTTTCTGTGAATTAGACTTCAAAGGAATACGGCATACAGGCCACTTCTAGAAGTACTTGTTTTCTGTTCATGGGTATTTAGGCTTTTGTGTTTTTTCCCTTAGAAATGCCATACAGTTTTCATTATTATTATTCGTATTAGTAGTAGTCTTACTATTACTATTATCCTACTTATTATTAGTTATTTTACTGAATACATTTATTTTAAAGTGGTTTCATGTTTGTCAACATTGGCTCTTGATTTAGTGATTTGTCTATTTCACTGCTCTGTCCACTGACATCATCACGTATGATTCTTCTGTTACAGATAAGCAAATGGATGAGAAGCAGCTGAACGAGCCTGTGAAGAATGTGTCACTCATTAAAGGTAACAGCTGTTTTGCTTGCTGGATATGTACGTACGTGCAGGCAGACCTGCAGGGGGATGACTTGGCAGTGTTTCGCTGTGCTCACGGCACCTAACCGGCACAGCAACTCGTAGGCCTACTGGTTTGAGATGATACGAAAGGAAAAACAACATCAGTGTCAAGACTTCAAATGATCAACTTTAGGGCTTACAATGCTAGAGAAGGCTTTGGTTTAGGGGGGGGTATACACCATTTACTGGTCACTGGTGTATACCAGTAAATGTTACTGGTCAGATGGAGTCTCTGGAGGCCTACTCTGAGGCTATTGGTTAGCTTTGACATTTAGGGCGTCTGGAACACCACAGAATGTAGTGACTGATGCAATCAGAATCAGAACCAGAAATAATTTATTGATCCCTGAGGGGAAATTGAGTAATGCGGCAGTTGCTCACATTCAGATAGGGAAAGATATGGACATAGAGACATAATAAGATAAGAAGAGTAGGAATAAGACAATAAATATTAATAAAGGTACATAATACAAAGTGTCAGAGATATGTGCCTTCTCCTACAATCATTATCAAAAGAATTGAGTAAGTAATACGAATACAAATGTAATACAGACAACTGCAAAGATGACCGGGGACAGTCATGACTCAGACCAGTGTTACTGAACATATTGGTGAGTGAATGAATTTTGCACGATGAATGAATTTGTCATGCTTCACTGCACATTATAGCGAGGACGGCACAAAACCAAACGGGCTCCTCGCTACAACAACATTTTTGCATCGGCCTATTTCTCCGTTTCAGCCACGTACAGCACATTCTGTAGCTGTAAAGTAATACCAGGCTGATTCATCAGCACTTTCAAAGAGATGCGTTGTATATTCTAATCATTCAGTGCCAGGCGTGATAATCCTCTTTTAACACTGCTGTCACATTCATTGGGAACGATGGAGCATGATGGCTATCTATACCCTTCGGCATTTGTGCTCGAAAAAGAAAATAATTATTCCTACTTTTTTTCTCTCCTGTTGTCACTTAGAAGCAATTTGATCCTCAACAACCCAGCTAGTCTGAGATGTATTTTTTTTTATATATATATATACACGCACAGACACACACACACACACACACACACACACACACACACACAGAGAAACCCCATTATTGTTTTGTCAGGTGTCATAACTGGCCATGCCATGTTACTAAAGATGAACACATCCAAGCTCCATTTTATGCCTTATTGTCTGAGTCTCTCTCTCTCTCTCTCTCTCTCTCTCTCTCTCTCTCTCTCTCTCTCTCTCTCTCTCTCTCTCTCTCTCTCTCTCTCTCTCTCTCTCTCTCTCTCTCTCTCTCACACACACACACACACACACACACTCACAATCAACCTCACTCAGCTGTGCACATACATTCGCACAAAATACACAAGTGCATTCATCTTTGACACACACACACACACACACACACACACACACACACACACACACAGTACACACATGATAAACCCCCACTTACAGGGAGCCCACTCACATTCTGATGCTCACTCAGCTGCTCATACATTATGCATACACACACACACACATGCGCACGCACACATACGCACACACACACTCTCTCTCTCTCTCTCTCTCCACCAGCCTCCGGCAGTCTGTCTACGCCCTTTCATTTTAGGAACATCTATTAGAATAACTTCATCTGATGATAGCCGTCAGTCCTAATTAAATGCGTGTGTGTGTATATTAGTGTGTGAATGTGCGCATGTGTACGAGACACAATGAAATCCCTGTTTCCTTTCGACCAATATAGCGTTTGACAGCGACGTCATGGTCCTCTGCTGTGTCCATGTATGGTGCACACATGCTTGACCTGTCCTGCCTCTTGTTTCCTCCATTGCCAAAAAGGCTTGAATTGAGATGAGCTCATCTCTTCTTCTGGCCTTTTGGCACATTAGCGGCACCAGGATGCTCACTGGATAATGGATATGATAAAGCCCTGATGTATTTGTGGAGCTTGTTTCCACGTCTAGAAACCACAACACACCCACCATGACAATGATAGCTAGTTCTTTCCCTCTGTGTATTGTTTCACTTACTGTGAGCAAGCAGTGTTGATGTGTCAAAGAAACGGCTCATACGCTGCCGGGGTATAATGGACAATTTGTAATGAAGACTTGGGTAGACGATTCAGAGAATGCATTTGTGTGTCTATTTCTGGGTTAGCAATTAGTTTATGTAATAGGCCCACTTTTTAATGTCTGGGGAAATTATCCAGTATGTCAGCCCGGTTAAATATTTGGGACTGAAGCAAAATTAACAAGGCACGACATTCAGTTATCATAGTTCTATTTTTGTGCAAACCTACAGAATTGCTGATTACTGCTTAAAGTACCATTCTGTACGCAGCTTTACTTAGTTTATAGTGTGCTCCGTTTACTATGCAGGTAGACAAGCCAATGTAATTAAGAAAGGTCTACCCTTATAGTCACTCCTATGTTAGTAGAATAGATCTTCTACCTCTCGGGTAAAACACTTTCGCTCTGTATTTCACTCAGATGAGCTTCACCGGTCAAACACGGGGCCGTCTGGCGACTCCGAGAAAATCATCCAGCGTTTGAATGATGACCTCCGAAACGCCCTGGAGCTCGTCAACAGCGAGAAGCTGAAATGCACGGAGCTACACGGTACAGAATATAAATACCTTGATGTCAGACTCTGAACTCTCTGAAATACCATTTGATCACCTCTACAAGTTGACTTACTGACTGTATACGTTTTGACCTGATGTCCTTAAAGGTCTCCTGGAGGACGAGAGAACAGAAAATCAGCATCAAACTGACGAATCTGTCAAACAGATCAAACTTCTTCAAGGTAAGCCTGTGTGTTGTTTGGAGCTGCCTGTTGCCTTTTTGGGCCATGTGCACGTTGTAAATGATTTGTGCTTCACTTAAAATAGCTTGCATACTGCCATCTCCTCTTGATATACATACATCCTCGTATATATGTTTGTAATCTATAATGAACACCAACATGGTGTGGGGCAGGCCAGCTGCGGCAGCTGCAAGATGAAGTGGGCGTCGTCAGAGAGCAGAGAGACAACGCCTCGTCCAGCGCGCGTGACGAGGTGAAGTCACTGCAGCGCGCCCTGGAGGCGGCCACGTCCCAACGGGAGCGTGAGGTCACTGCTGTCCACATGAACCTAGCAACGGTCACCAAGGACCTGGAGAAATGGCGTCAGGCTGCCAACAAATATGAGCACGAGATTGAAAACCTGCAGGGTGACCTTCAGCAACAGGGCAGGCAGTGGCAGAAGACTGCAGAGATACAAGGTACTACGAATACAACATTGATACACAACATAATGATAATAGTTGGTGAAAATGACATTTGTGACACCACGGGAATAATTGTAATCATCATAATGTCTGCTATTGTCATTTGCCCTGTATAAATTAAAGGGGTAATTTGCCCAACAACAAGTATGTACAACTCAAAACACAAAAGTGTAATCCAGATAATCAAGACTTTAATCAAGGCGTTGCTTCACTGACAGTGAATGAGAGGCTTACATAGCAGTTAACAGTTTCAAACCAGAAACTTGCAGCTCTTTTGTTTCTAGCTGTAAGAGACTAGTATCGGCTGTCTAAGATCTCAGGAAAAAGTTATAAATATAATTAGTTCTGAATCATTCGATGAGCTGATTAAGATAAGAGTATCTGCTTAAAACAACAATATGCATGTAAATTACTTTATGCTGTAGTCGTGTCATAATGTAAATAAAGCCGTGAATGCTTTCCACAGCCGGTGAACTGCAGTCCATGCAGAAGGAGTCTAACGGCCTTCAGAAGGAGTGTTCTGCCCTGCGATATGAAAAACAGGACATTGCCAATAAGCATCAGAAGGAAAAGAGCAGTCTGCAGAGTGAATGTGCTGCCCTCAGGGTGGAGAAGGAGGAACTTCTCAAGACTCACCAGAAAGAGAGAGAGGCTATGCTGAAGAAACAGCAGCAGGTAGAGAAGGACTTTGCCAGGTCAGGGCGAGAGCTCAACTCCACCCCACCTCCCTCCCTCCCTCCCTCCCTCTCATTTGCTCCACTCTAGCATCCATTTTGCTGTTTATACCTGACATTGCTCTCACTCTGATCCTCCACCTCCTCACATCCTTGTTTTTTCTTGTGTCTGCTAGTTCCCGTGCCCAGAACGATGAGCTGAACAGTAGCCTTAATGCCCTGGAGAGATCCCAGGAGGAACTGGAGAAGAGCGTGGCGGCCCTGAAGCTCCAGCACCAGCAGGACAGCACCAAGCTCCAGACCCAGCTGGATGAGGCGGACGGCCGCACCCAGGACCTGCAGAGAGAGGTAAGCTCTCAAAACAAATCAGCCTCAAGCCGATGGCCAGATCTGTTATCTGTCTGTCTCTGGACCAGTTTTCATGTATTACTCACTGTGCTTGACTTGAGTAGTATCTTGAGGTCATTTCTTTACCAGTACACAGGATGTGATGTTACAATCATCTGTGACAAGCATTCATACAGAGGCCTAATTAGCACCCTTCACCAGCTTATCTAGCCACATATAAGTAATACAGTATACACCAGCAGCAACAGCAAGCATGGCACTCACAAACAAAATATTACATACAGACTTACCACCAATCTAGCAAAACTGAAACCAAACCAAAAGCATAGCAACCCACTATACAAGCAAATTAATTTCTAACAAACTATATTTGCAAACCTACCAACATGCCGACATATCAACATGCTAAGATATATAACATGCTACCAACAAACAGCCAAAGCAGCCATGCTAACAATACACATTGTCAGCTAGCATGCTAAAAGCAAACAAAAGCAGCCAATTAACATAAACAATGTAAAAAGAACAATCAGTATACTAGTATACATACTACCAAAAACCAGCAAGCATGCCACAAACCATTTTCACCATATAAACACTGAAGGGCATCTACTGTACATCATCAGCAACTTTGTGCCCCGATCATTGTGCTTCCTCTTTAGCCAGATCCACACTGAAAAGCCACTGAATTGAATTAAATTGACCGTGTGTTGATTTCATATGAAAACTATGATTTGATTGCTTTCTGCAGTATGAGGAGGCTAAGACCGAGCTGTCAGACCTTTTGGAGAAATGCGAGAAGACTGAGCAGGAAAAGCAGTCGATCGCAGATGAGCTTCAGGAGTGCCAAGCCAGCATGGAGATGTTACAGGAGAAAGGAACGAAGGTGAGTGCTGCTGCTCTGTCTGTACGAAAAGGAAGAAAGAGGCCTTCTGTTGTTAGTAAAGTTGAAACCGGCGCCATAGCTATTGGCACAGGAAGCAAACATCCTAAGATGTCTTCAGTTTAAAAGCTTGAGCTTTGCTTTCTCCAATTTTGCAACAGGAGGGAGCACACTGAACTGAACACCAAGTCATTGCGTGAAATCTCCTCAGGTGTTAAAAAGTGAATCTCTGGATAGATTAAGGTGACCAGACGTCCCCGATTTTCGGGGACAGTCCCCATTTTTGGGGACCTGTCCCCGGCTGGAGCTGTCCCTGAAAATGTCCCCGATTTTCTACTGGCGTCTGCAGCCGATATGACTCTAGCTCTAGCAGGCTCATTCTTCTTAAATCTCATGTTTTGCTGCTTCCTGCTCTTCCAGGAAAACATTGAAAAGTAGGACTCCACCGAAAATACTTTTTGAGATCTGAGGCTTTTCGTAAAACATCCGGCGCTGTAGGTTCGGAAGGCCAGGCCAATGCTGCTGGGGGACACATTGACATTTTGGGGCACAGTGAATGAAGTGTGTGTGTGTGTGTGTGTGTGTGTGTGTGTGTGTGTGTGTGTGGGGGGGGGGGGGGGGGGGGGCTTCACCAGGGGCCAATGAAACCGGAATCATCCCCCTTTATTATTTCATAGGTAATAACATTGGATATTTTAATGATATATTGATTGCCGGACTGGAAATGTCCCCGATTTTCATTTGAGAAATCTGGTCATCTTAGGATAGATTCACAAGTTGTTGTTGGTGTTTGTTTTTGTTTTGATCTCAGCACACCTGCTTCCCTCTACTCATCCACGGTCCCATTACTGTTGCTTTAAGATGATGACACAGACTCTTGAGTAACACTTAGATATTTGTATACACCAATTACAGTGGTTTTATTGGGGAGTGGGTTTTTATTAAATATTAATATGCCCGACTAAAGTATATCCCTTTGCAGTTGATTACTACAATATCCCTTCCCTCCTGTAGACGTCTCTATTGCTGCCTGTTCAAGCCATAGTCATCGGCCTTATCCTGGCTTTGCTGTATTGGTGCTTCAGCGCCTTGTGGTAGAAAGGTACACATTACTCTCCTGTCAAGTTGGCCCTACATCTCATCCTCATCTCTCTCTCTTTTAGATCATAGAGAGGCAAAGTGAACGTCACTTCCTGCTTCGGGGCACTGTACCAGAGACTTTCTTCCGCAATTTATTTTCCCATAGACCTTTTGTAAAATGCGTATAAAAATTGTTTTACATGGTCAAACCAAACGGTTCAGCTATATTTAGAACCGGGAGAGACCATAGAACATTTAACTCGGACCAAAACAAAAAAAAAAAACATAGAAAAAATACTTTTCTTTAACGTTTTGGTCCGAGTGAAGTAAAAAAGTAAAACAATCTTTATAAGTATTTTACGAAATGTCTATAGGAAAATAAATGGCGGATGAAAATCTCCGGTACAGTGCTGAAGCAGGAAGTGACGTTCCACTTTGACTCTCTATTGCATGAGTTAATCAGGTCTATCCCCATTCCTCAGAATCCCTCCCCGTGGGAACCTCCAAAAGCCGTCTCCTCTGAAGTCTAACCTTTATAATCATACAGTGTCAACATCTGACATCTGCTTGTCTTGTCTGGATGGCTAATATCTAATAACAGGGGCTCGGATGGGCTTGTCTTTCTCTGTCTGAAAGAGCTGCTTTTTTCACCCGCGATTTCTGTGCACTGCATTCGTCTCAGTGGCGAGCTCCCTCTGTCAAAGCTTAGACCATCTTTGGACGGGCGGTTTAGATCTGGTGATGCTCATGTTTCATCTCTGTGTCACCGCTTGTTTCAGAACTCGTGGATGATGTGGGGGCCTGCGCTCGCTGTGGCTCTAACAGCTGTGACTGTGGCTGTGCTCTTCAGGACCTGAGGGCAACACGCGCAAACACACGTCACTCGTCACTCGTTGTCAGATTTGTCCACCCTGAAACCTAAAGCCCCCTCGCCTCTTTATCATATCTGCACTATTAATTAGGAGGGCTCGTACTTACACTGGTTAATTTTTAAGATGCTGTATTTTAGATGGCAGATAAGTTAATAAAAGAATGTCGGTTATCTGTGCAAATGATTAAGTTTGATCTTGGTATATTTATTATTTTAGGAAATCCAGTGGGCCAATTTTTTTTTTTCTTTTTTTTTACCATTTAGCAATAGGACTCATACAATATCCAGTAATGAATGTAAAGATAAAGATACTATACACTCTGCACTAATACAGTATATGATGCTGCAGATGGATCACCTGGAGGTCCAACTGCCCTAAACATAGCACATCTATGTAATTGTCAAATTAATCCAAATCGTCACAGTGATGTAGCCCGTAATCAAATCCATGGTGAATGCCATCAGCATTTGGTTGTGGTGTGAACACTACAGCTAGGATGAGATATTGTTATCTGTTAACATAACCAATATCAATATGAAAATGATATCAACAATATCAGTATAGACTCCATAAGTCTTGTGAAGGTGAAACAATTATGAATTCCACTCTCACTTTTTCCCCCAGGTTATTTATAGGGGCATATTTGCCTTTATGTTGATAAGACATTGGGCACGGGTCGGATTCGAACCCACGCGAAGGACTGAGCCGGTGCGTGCTCTACCAGGTGAGCCACTGGGATGCCCCCTCTCACCTTATTTTTTTAATACCGTTCTGCCCATTCAGCACATACTGGGGAAGGTACTGAAGCAGAGAGTTATGTTGAGTTGATCACCTCTTGTGGTGCTTTACCCAGAACCATAACAGAACATTCAAAATGTAATTGGCCCCAAAACTGTTTTGTTTTTTTCATGTGTGTTGAGTGGAGTGAGCCAACAGCATTTGATCTGTGTAAAACTGGCACGTTTTCCCTCGCTGACATACAGGGCTGTTACTGTATCCACCTCCCTTTGCTTGAAGGTCTTTTTGTTTTTAGGCCACATTAACACACATTTGCTTCCAAGCCAGCAAAAATACAGATGATAAAATATTAAAACCATTCAAGATACTTTATGTCTGTACATCATTACTTTATTGGCTACACCTTGAACCCACACTGACATTTCTTTCTTTCTGAGGAAGCTCTGATAGAATAAGGAACAATACTGTCCAGTCTTTTTGCACAGCATTAGTTTACCCATTAAGAAGCTGACCTGTGAGGTTAAACTAGTTGCAACAGACATGTTATTGATAACAGCAATCCACCATACATGCATTATGGATTACCAAAGGGAACTCAGTAGCACATAGAATTACAGTTTTATTTAAATGAATGGTATTTATTGGCATATCACATCCTATCAGTAGCCACCACTTGAAACAGATGCAAAATACTTGTCATGATTTATGAGATTGACCTGTATAGTTACTGTAAATAAGCCCAAACCAATACATTTGGTATTCATTCAGAATTTCCTTTTGGTTAAATGTTTGCATGCATTTTACTTTAGATGATTCTTGGGAAAATCAAGAAAATTTTTACAAAATAATTGACTCACTGTATTTGATTTTGACTTTGCATATTTCCCTGTTAATAACTGTGCAAAATGTATGAAGAGATTGAAGGGTATCGTTTCTTGGGTTCAAAGGTTATAACTAATTGCTCTAAAATGTAAGTGTGACCTCAATTAAAGATCATAACATTATACTTGCATTTGTGTAGTCATTGCGTATGTGTGCAGTCTTTGGAGTAGTATTGGTGTTTCACGCCCCCCTATGTGATCATCATAGTATACCATGAGCTTAAGTCATACCTGATGTTGGGTTTGTTACTTCTCACGCACACACACACACACACACACACACACACACACACACACACACACACACACACACACAGGGTACAGTTGATATGTAGGTTAAGCCAGTATGTTCTTGTTTTATGACTGATTTCCCGAGTTGTGGATCTTCGTAACAATTACACAATCTATCCAGTCTATGCATGTTTGATACAGCTTAAAAGTCTGCATGACTAATCATGCAGAACTTTAGTTTTATATGACCATCATTCCATTTGGGGAAACTAATCAAAATAGTGTTTTTTTAGTGTGTTCTTTGGCACTGTAGAGGGGTTTCTCCTCTCACTCTTTCAGTATCTTCTCTTGCCATCTCTATTAATTTCCCTAGCTACACCCTCCCCCCTTCCCCTCTCAGTGTTGTCATGCGACATGACATGCCATCCATCTGGATGAGTCGTGTGCATTCCCTCCTGCACAGGAAACATAGTTACATGCTGAGAGGCCATCGGAAGAACAATATGCTTTACAGCATAACAGCACGTTGTGGGTCTCCTAATGAATAACGTCAACACAGGCAGGGGGTGAGGAGATGAAGTCAGGGCTGGAGGTTAGGCATGATGACGCTCCCTGATGGGGATCAGCTTCACTCCTGGGGCTCGGGGGATAGTGTTACTGACCTCTATCCCATAATAAGACTTTACTGGTGAGGTCATCACAAGCCGTTTTTTATGTGCTCTCTCTGCGGAAAGGCTCCATTATGATAATGACAACACTGGGTACATACAGTACAGTATGTCAGAGGCACTGTTCTCCTGGTGTGTTTTGCGCACCCATAATAGAGAGGCAAAGTGACCGCCTACTTCCTGCTTCAGCACTGTACCAGAGATTTTTATCCGCCATTTATTTTCCCATAGACATTTCGTAAAATGCTTATAAAAATAGTTTTACAGTAGCAAAGCCATTGCGGATGGTAACATGAAGCTGATTCTGGGGTTGGTGTGGACTCTAATCCTACACTACTCCATCTCCTCCCGCCTGCTGGAGGATGGAGAAGCCAAGAAACAGACGCCTGAGCTGCGGCTGCTGGGCTGGATTCAGGATAAAGTGCCTGAACTGCCCATCACCAACTTTAACCAGGACTGGATGGATGGAAGGCACTGGGAGCCTTGGTAGACAGACTGGCCCCAGGTGAGCTCTTACTGGATCTACTTTATCACAGCCATAGCTAACGATGAGGGTGTCCACCCGCTATGCCGATCACCCGCAATGCCGACCTTAGGTTTAGGCGAGGGGGGTGGGAGAGGTTAGGTTTAGGGTTAGGGTCTGGGGGAGGTTAGGTTTAGGCGTGGGGGGTGGGAGAGGTTAGGTTTAGGGTTAGGGTCTGGGGGAGGTTAGGTTTAGGCGTGGGGGGAGGTTAGGTTTAGGCGTGGGGGCTGGGAGAGCTTAGCTCCAGCCGGTCCACCGACACGCTGCACACCGCCTCACTCAGCTGGTTCTGCTTGTGGGCTATTGGCATTGCGGCCTGTCGGCACTGCAGCCTGTCGGCACATAGACGCGGCACCACAATGAGAGAGTCAGGAATAAACAGACCACCAAGAACTATGTTATCCTTGAACTGCCTTTTTTCTCATTTGATCTAATAACGGACCTACTTTGAAATCAGGTTCAGTTTCTTCTGCTGTTTGCCTTACTTCTCAAATTCCCTAAAGACACTCAGCACCAGAAGTATTGTACACAGAGTCTGGTTTAACAGTGACATTCCTCTGTCTGCAGGCCTGTGTCCAGACCATAGACTGTATAATAAATAGGTGCAGACTGGGAGACCTGGGACGAGGTGCAGCGAGCGGACAATGCCAGAGAGGCCATGCAGCAGGCTGATGAGTGGCTCGTGTGACGGGTCTGGTTCTCAAAATACGATTAAGCTCGTGTCTAGTCAACCCAAACCTGCCACAACAACATAGAACTGACGGAGCAACAGGGTCACAGGAATTCGATAAACGGGAGTTTGGCTTACCTTGGACAGGCCGGGGCGGTGTCAACTCACGTCAATGGACAGCTCAAAGTTACACACAGCTTCCCTTCAATAGGTTAGGGGACGCTATTATAAAGAATATATCAAACACACAGTCACATCCATACGTGAAATCAGAGGGAAAATGACTAGAGAATGGGGCAACAGGGAATCCATGGCTTTCTTCAACCACCAGCTAAGAGAGCCTGCGCACCTGAAATGCCACAGATATAATCTCTAAGCCAACTCCCACTTCCTGTCTACCCTGGTGCTCCGTCACAAGTCACATGACACAACTAATTAGGGGGTGTCTGACAATACATATCAGTCACATATCAACCTGTGACACTCGGAGTGCCACAGGTTGGTTCCAGGACAGCTGAGTTTTCACCAGTGGTTCTTAAAGTGGTGTCCGGGGACCCCCAGGGGCCCTTGCCAGGGGGGAACCCCAGGATAAAAAAGGAATCATTTATTTTCACCTTAAGATAAGTCTATCCATAACCATAAGTAACACAATGACTATTTTGGTCACGGGTTTCATACCCTTTATGTAATAAAACATCTGAAAGCTAAAAATCTGATAAGATGGGGGACCCTGGGACAAATCTCCTCAAATAGGGAACTGTGGTCTAATTGGTGTCAGTTTACTTTAGGGGGTCCTTGACGTGAAAACCTTTGAGAACCACCGCTCTAGCAGCCTTCCCGACCTCTTGGGTTTAAAACTGGGCCATGCTTGTTATTTTCTGTCTCTCTCATTCTGTCTTCTCTGTTCCATCGAATAAAGCACCGATAGTTTAAAAGTAATCTTGAAAATCCATGCACTCAGAAAGGCAACACACTCAATGTATTACTGTGCAAATTATACATCAGACCTAGCTGTTTCCTTCTTTTACCCTTTTATAAGATGTTATGACATATTTCTCAAAAAGGCCTCCTGGGAAAACTCTTGCTGGAAGATCTTCCGTAGAAACTCTTGGGCGAAGTACTTAGCGGAAGCCTTGATAACAACACTAACGGGAAGTTTGAGGAGGAGGAGGCCCTTTCTCAACAGGATGAGACTTCCGTTGTGTAACGTGTATTGATATTTACAAGACAGCCCATATTTCTAATCAATAGAGTGATATTGACACACACACACATCAATGATAAGACATTTCCACCAGCTCAGTGGCCTTGTGGTCTGAGTGTCCGCCCTGAGACTGGGAGGTTGTGAGTTAGATCCCCGGCCGAGTCATACCAAAGACTATAGAAATGGGACCCATTTGCCTCCCTGCTTGGCACTCAGCATCAAAGGGTTGGAATTGGGGGGGTTAAATCACCATGTGATTCCCGAGCGCGGCTGCCGCTCACCGCTCCCCCAGAGGATGGGTCAAATGCGGAGAACAAATTTCACACATTGTGTGACAATCAGTGGGACTTTACCTTTCTTCTCCACAACACAAAGCATATTTCAAACTGTATTTTCATTATTGCTTAGAAAAAACATTACATACAAATATTATAGCTTAACCAAATTGCATAATGAATGTTCATGAGAGCATATTACAGTTATACACATTCTTCCAACCTTGACGGGAAATCTACGCCATGTTTTCTGATACACGGCCACCTGCAAGGTCGAAGTACGTCATTTCATACACAGCACTGTAGAAATAGATAATAAAATAAGACAGTCTTTGTTCTCACGTGTAAGACCTTCAAATTGCATCATTTCCTTAAGGTTATATAGCTCCAGAGGAGATCATCGAATGTGATGACCAGGACGATGGGTCATGTGACGTGAGGTTCTGGCCAACAAAACCTGGGGAATACGCCGTGCATGTGACATGTGATGACGAGGAGATTGAGGACAGTCCCTTCGTGTCCTATATAAGCCCAAATAAGAAGCAATGCTGCCCACACAAGGCGAGTCGTCGCCTCTGCACCGTGGCTGTGTCCATTTCTTCTGCTCTATTTTGCATCTAGGTCATCTGTGGTGGACCAGGCAGGGCTGCAGCATCATCTGTGGTGGACCAGGCAGGGCTGCAGCGGAGTGGCAGCTCTAAAGAGTGGTGGATTGTATTTACAGTGTAATCTTGGCCTTTATATAGGCTACTCCTAATTCACATTCTGATTAAGATATCCCTGTTTAATGTGAACGTCTTATAACAATTGAAATAGGTTACTCCAGTGATCATGTAGACATGTACAGATCAACAAATATTTGGTGATAAACTAAAACTAAATCTGGAAAACCAAAATGATCATTTCTAGTGCTGGTGCTACACTGACAATGTATGGGGAGCTAAGCTGACTATGCAGACTCAAAGGATGTGTATTTGAGCTTGTGTATGTAAACAAATTTCAATCAGGAGCTGTTCAACAGTCCTGAAGCAGAAAATGGCCTTTGCTGCTGTCACAGTGTAGACAGACAGAGTCAGTCTCTATTATTCATTGTCAGTGGAGCAGCTCCAGGAAGTGCCGCCTGATGGCATCAGAGACAAGGATCTAGGCTTCCTTATCTCCGGCTTGAAGATAAATTTGTTTACACAAATCTGTATTAAACTGCTTAATGACATAACATGAATGAATTTTAGTGCATACCCTCATCAGTTAATTGATCAGGGTTCTTTGAAATCCTTGAAAATTTGTCAAGTACAAGTACAAGTAGTCAAGTACTTGACTTTATAATGGTGCAAGAATAGAAATTGATGTATGTATGTATATATATATATATATATATATATATATATATATATATTAAGCCGATTGAATCTCGTTTTAAGAAAGCCATAAAGATCTTCGACAAAAAACCCATGTTTGCTCATATCTGTAGCATTTTAAAGAAGCATACTTTCCTTGATTTTGACCATTTTAAAACTTTCAGACAGGCCTGCTTTGTTTTTAAGTGTCTCCATGGACTTGCCCCACCCCCTCTGGGAGAGTTTTTCAAGCGGAGGTCCGTGGAGGGCATGACTACCAGGGCATGTCAAAGAGGAGACTGTGAGTTGGGCCACAGACGCACTGCATATGGGAAAAACGTTTTGTCCATCGTTGGCGGTAGGGTATGGAATGGTCTCCCGCCCGCAGTAAGGGAGTGCCCCACATACCCTACCTTCAAAACTAAACTTAAGGAATGGCTCAAAACTAACCAACACTGCAACCATATTAATAACCAATAGCCCTCTCATAATTTCCTTGATTGCACTTTACTGTACTGTATCAGCACTTTATTGTACTGATATTGCACTTTAACTGTGCACTTTAACTGTATTGCTTTTATCTTGTTTGTGTGTATTGTTCTTATCCTGTGTATGTATTGTTATCCCTTGTGCATTTTTATTTTACTATATTGCTTTTATTTCCGTATTGCTTTTTATTCCCGTATTGTTTTTATTCCTGTAGTTACCTTGTAGTTTTTAGTTCTTTATGTCCCGAGGACTGCGGGTGAAAACTAGCTTCGGCTAATCCCGGCACTTTTACTGTTGACATGTATGGATGATTCTATATGTGTAAACTGTTTTATTAATGTGCACTGTCCTGTCTAACTAAACAATAAAGTAAAGTAAAGTAAGTAAGTAATATATATATATATATATATATATATATATATATATATATATATATATATATATATATATATATATATATATATATATATATATATATATATATACACACATACACACACACACACACACACACACACACACACACACACACACACACACACACACACACACACACACACACACACACACACACACACACATGTATGCAGGAGAAGCAGAGAATGGTTTTGAAGGAGAACAGAAAGCATTGTGTCTTTGCCAGTGGGACTAGACTCCTTCAGGGACTAAACAGGGGAGAGAAATCATTTTACCATCACAACGAGGTAAGACAGATGGGCCTTCCATGTTTCACCTCAGCTGTAAGGGAAACAAAGTGAATGAGTTCCAAACTATTCTCCACAGAGGTGACAGAGCAGGAGGCATAGATGTCACTGTGGAGGGACCATCGGATGCCAAAGTGTCCTGCACAGACTACAATGATGTGCAGTACACCCCCAGTGCCCCAGGAATCTATCAGGTCAACATCACCTCTGGAGGGGAACACATTGAAGGTGAGGCTTTCAAGATTCCGTTCTTCATCATTTGACATAGTGGATTCAATATGAGTCAAGTGTGATTGCTCCTCTTCATCAAGGAAGCCCTTTCAAAGTGTCCGTGAAGGAAGTCTCTGATCAAAGCCACGTCCAAATCTCTGGTCCAGGACTGCGGTCAGGAGTCTGCAGCCACATCCCTCAGACCTTCACGATTCACTGTAGTAAGACTGTTAAACTCCCCACAGACTGTGGCTGTGGTGACACCCAGTGGTAAGTCAAAGCACTCCACATTAAGATCTTTTCTGAGTGGTTCATTGTTGTGGCTCAACTCATTGTGGTGATATCTTTTTGAAGGAAAGATAGAGCTTGTGGAAGTGAAAGACATTGGGGATGGAACAGACGCTTTGGCTTACTGTCCTTCTATGGAGGGTGATCACTCTCTGGTGGTCAATTATGATTTACTTTACAATTTATACTTTACACTTTATATTTTACTTAGGTTGCTGTACATATTCACCTTCCAGACAGCTTCTAGAAGGAAAAAATGCTTTTAAATTAGCCGTTTGATAAAACTATTTATGAACCTATTAATAAAAATGCTTATAAATGAGCCATTTAAATTAGATGAATTAAATTGACAAATGGAAGACTGATGAATTAATGCTGATTTGCAAAATGCAATTTAAAATGTGCCTTTTTTAATCCATTTTCATATTCTTGCTTATTCATTTTCATATTATTTGTCCTTTGCATAATTAATTTTCACCTTTACTTTACCATTGGACAACTGTTTTACTTAAAGCACAAGCACAATTGTGCCACACTACTGTATACCGGTTAATTAAGTAGGCTACTAACTTGCACCATTTAAATAAATAATTTGCTATATAGACTACATGATGTCACGTTTTTCTAAGTTCTACACCCTACAGGTGTTCAAAAAATATGCGTGTGTTCAGGGACGCATGAAGCTGGGGCGGGAGGAGAACAATGACGCGATGAACGTTGGGGTAGTAGTACCGCAAGAATTTCTATCCACTTTCACCCCTGCATAATAATCATTGCTGTATGCAATGCCAATGCTGTAAACTGATGTAAACTGCACACAAAAAGGGGAAATAGTAATTATAGCCTATTTTGAGTTCCAAGGCACTCTTCAAGCAAAGAAGGAGTAATGGCTCCGACTTGAAACAGAGTGCCAGCTGTCAATCAAACTCAGAGGGTGTTTATTTATGTATTTATTTATTCTCAAAGCAGGAGAGCTTTATTACCACAAAACACTCATATACAATACATACATTATTCATTATCGAGCATTCATGCATTTCAGAGGTGAATTTCAGAATTGAGTTGAATAAAATGGTCATGACTGACATGCCATAACAAAGACATCTCAAACAACTTAACAATGACATAATTTACGGAATGACACTTAATGACAACAGTCATAAACATTCATAAAGCCTCCTTCATGTTCATGACAGGTGTCATGTCATGGTTATGACAGTGTTGTCAGTCTTATGCACACCCCTTCAAATAAAGTGTTACCGACATGTCCTTAATGCACACACAAAAAATACAGTAAGTAAAGATTGTTCACTAACCACTGCACCAAGAGAGCTAGCTCCCTTGGCGGAGCTGATTAACGTGCCTTTATACTGGGGGAGTGAGTTTAACCAACCTACTCGCTACCACTCGGGACTCACGAGGACTCACATTCATTCGGTTACATCTGGATATCTTCGGGAGTTCACTGCATGTCTGAAAAGGGCTATACAGAACAAAGGCCAACACTCAGAGTGCAGAATGTCGAGAAGTGTCGGTGAAGACAGGGAATACAGGAAGTTGCATAGAAAACACAGGAAGTGAGGGAATGAGGGGGTTTGTGGCGGGGAAGCCAGAGGGCTGCGTTCCAATACCCATACTTCTTTCTTGTAGTATGTACTGCCGCTGCCCTCACAAAGTATGGATTGTAGTGTGTAGCATGCATGCAAAATGCATACTATTGGGGCACACTACATCTGTCACACATGAGCTTCCTGAACTCCGACCTCTTGCTCACTTCCGCCGACGTCCGCAGCGCCACATTTTTTTTAATTCAATAAACAAGTCTGGCAATAACAAACAGTACATTATACAAAAAAATCAGACTACCGGTAAGCATTTACAAAATTGGAACAATCAAATAAACAAATTGCTGTTATATTGTAATGTATGTTGTTGTTTCTAATAAACTGATGTGATGATACTTACATGCAGTCTCATTCTTAACAGTATAATAACGTGCATATTTCTGTCAGTGTTTTTATCATAGTTATTGACGTGTTCACGGGTCATGGAGGTGGGCATGGATTATACACGCAGCTCAGTCAGTGCGACGTAACTCCAGTAGGTGGCGGTAATGCACAAAAAGTTGTTTGCCAACCGCCATAAAACATTAGAAGAAGAGGAACTTCCGCTGCGCAAAGGATTGTGGGGAAGTTTGGCTGGAGCAGCATGCATCGATGCATACTCAGAAATAGGAGCTGATGTAGTACAACATCCTGGTACTCTTGGCATACTGCATCATACTATGTATTGGGACATACTAATTCTTTTTTTGCCTACTAAATAGTATGGAAGTATGGGTATTGGAACGGGGCCCAGGTTTGCCTCTCTAGATCTTGATCTCAGTGCGGAAGGTCTGTACGAGCTCGTGTTTGGCAGGGTGCCGGCGCGCCCGCACCGTGAGGGTCCCCTCGGTGCCCAGTGATGACGTCACTGAAGTGGGGTCCACATCCTCAGGTAGTTGGCACTTGTGGGTGAAGGTGTTCATCACCGTACCATCCTGGGCCAGCTGTCAAAGAGGATATTGTATGATGAAAGATGATAGTATTTTGGCTCAAGTCAGAATGAATGGATGCATAGACTTCAGAGGTTCTCAAACATTGTCATGTCACAGACTCTCAAATAGACAGACATTAGGCCACAGACTCCTATTTGATAAGACTAGAAATTGAGCACGCTTTGCGCACACCTTTCTAGCGTCCCTCGCTGGCTTGTTCGCTGAACTGGCAGCGCTCATCTCTACCATGCCTTGTTGGTATATAGGGTGACCAGATCCCAGCAAACCAAATGTGGGACAAAAAGTATGTTTGTGTCGTGTGGGACAATGGGGGACACGTTACCAATGCTGAGTAGGGCTGCAACTAATGATTATTTTCATTATCGATATTAATCTGTTGATTATTTCAGACTAATCGATTAATCGTTTGGTCTATAAAATGGTGAACATTTTTTATAATTTCCCCCCCAAAGCCCAAGATGACATCCTAACATGTCTTCTTTTGTCATACTTCATTCAGTATTTTATTGTAAAACTGCCTACTGTATGTGTGGAGATAATAGTGGTGAGTGAAACCCATGGTGAGAATAGTCCCGATTCCCAATTAGCTCATGTCTTAAAATGACATTTTCTATCATATATAATGGTATTCTTTAATTGGGATAATTAGAGAATGTCGTAAATCTGGGCTAGGATAATTTAATTCACAAGAAATTATCCCATTTAGGGAACGTCTTAAAATGACATCCCCTAATTAATCTGATTAGAGAATGTAATTTTAAGACATTCTGTAAATGGGATAGTTTCTTTTGAATTAAATTAGGATGAAATTTAACTATGGCTCATTTTGCTGGGGAACCCCTTGGAGCCCGCTCAAGGACTCCAGATCCGCCTACCAACACGAGGGTCGCAGGTTCACGCCCCCGCGTTACCTCCGGCTTGGTCGGATTGGCACGATTGGCACGATTGGCTGTGTCTGCGGGCGGGAAGCCGGATTAGGGGTATGTGTCCTGGTTGCTGCACTAGCGCCTCCTCAGGGAACTGGTCGGAATAGCATGATCCTCCCACGTACTACGTCCTGCCGGTGAAGCTCCCCGCTGTCAGGTGAAAAGAAGCGGCTGGCAACTGCGCATGTGTCAGAGGAAGCATGGTGCTAGTCTATGGCTCTCCCCAGATCAGCAGAGGGTGGAGCAGCGACCGGGGCAGCAAGGGGAAAATTGGCCAAGTACAATTGGGGAGAAAATGGGGGGCGAAATAAAAAAATAATAATAAAAAAAGGACTCCAGATCCCACTTTGAGACACGTTGAATTTGAACACAGAAAATACAGTTTTTTATCAGTGGATTCAATCTTTCATTGGTCAAAGCAAATCAGGAGTTCAGTCACAAGAGAGGGAATTAGACCAAAGACAAATGTCTAGCCTTGGTTGGACAATTGTTGTTGTGTTCTGTCTTGTAGTCACCTTTTCTGCACGGACTTCAATCTGGTTGTTGGAGGTGGTGACGATGACGTCCTCAGGGCAGAAGTCTCGGACGTCTACCGTGAACTGGTAGGAATCTCCCAGAGTCTTGATATTTCCAGCTGCACCTGAACACATCACAAGATGAGGACACTTCTCAGACCAGAGGAGGACAAGATAAGGTCTCTGAAGAACTATGATAGCGAGGTACTAAAAGGTAGGTTACTGTGTATGGACTGCTCACCCCTGTGTCTGTGGATAAAGCCTGGGGCAATTTTTAATCTTTGTAAAGATTGTTGTAAATCTTTGTTCAAACGAAATTGCACCAGAAAAGATGTAAAGTTAGATCGGAGGCTTGGATGAATTCAGAAATTCTCAAAGCTATCAAAGTCGGAAATGACACATTCACAAGTTTGAGTAGAAACAGGGATGATGAGCAAAGTCTACAATGATTTTAAAACACTCAGAAATGAGGTAACTAGACTGATAAAGAAAGGCAAGGCAGAGTATTTCAAATGAAAAAAGAACAGAAAATAAGTCAAATCCACAACAGCTGTGGAAGTGCTTGAAACAGATATAGAAACAGGCTGATAACAAAAGCAAAAAACATGAGTCTAGACATAGGAGGCACGCTCGTAAAAGGTCATTTTAATGTAGCGAATACTTTAAATCAGTTTTTCCATACTATAGCAAATGCATTAGTTACTAATTTGCCCAGTCCGACAGACACTGTTGGTGAAAGTCATGTGGAGAGGTGTTATCAACAAAAAGGTGTCCAGGCAGATACGTTTTTGTTTACAAGTGTGTCTGAGGAAGCTGTTCTAAAAAAAAGCTCAAGGCCCTCAACCCTGCTATTAAAGGCAACAGGACAGGACAGAATCCCCACCAGATTCCTGCAGGATGCAGCTGAGGCCATCTCACACGTGGAAGAGGACTCGCACGGCACTTTTGCGTGCCTCTGTCAGCGCTCAAGTCCAGGCAAACCATCACGTACCCCGGCACCAATCTACACCCCTGGTCAGAGGGTGTGGCTCTCGTCTCGGGACATTCCCTTGAGGGTGGAATCCAAGAAGCTTGCACCTCGTTTTATCTGACCTTTTGTCATTGAGCGGGTTGGGAACCCCGCTGCTGTCCGCCTGATACTGCTTGCTTCTCTCCCTCGCATCCACCCTACATTTCACATGTCCCAGGTCAAGCCTGTTCGCTCTATTCCATCGTGCCCCCCAGCGGCGGCTCCCCGACCGCCTCCATTAATCGACGACCACCCTGCCTACACGGTCCATCCACCCTGCCTACATGGTCCATCCACCCTGCCTACATGGTCCACCCTGCCTACACGGTCCACTCCACCCTGCCTACACGGTCCACCCTGCCTACACGGTCCACCCTGCCTACATGGTCCATCCACCCTGCCTACATGGTCCATCCACCCTGCCTACATGGTCCACCCTGCCTACATGGTCCACCCTGCCTACATGGTCCATCCACCAGTAGACCCACCCAGCTTGTGAATAAATGGTGAAGTTGATTTGAAAGTGTTCTCGAATGCCTGTGGCTCAAGTACGGAGGGTGACATGGACTCTGACTTAACATAATGCAGGCTACTTTGGTTACATGACATCATCCCCACCGTGTGTGTGTGTGTGTTGTGTGTGTGGGTGTGTGTGTGTGTGTGTGTGTGTGTGTACCCCGGTCACACGGCAACCATCTGGTCATTCCTTATGCAGGCGTCATCACCATCATTCCCAATGTGTGAAGTCACACTGCTGGCAGTGAGATCGGTATTCCTGCGTGTGCCTTTTTTCATCTTTGGAATATTATCACCAAAGTCAGACCTCAAAAAGATGCTGAAATGTCTGTCTGTCTGTCTGTCTGTCTGTCGTTCTGTCCGGAGTTGTGACACGCACTGTTGCTCCAATCGCGTCCAAATTTGCCAAAACACTTTTCAGGGTTCTGGCATGAATTTGGGGCAGAAAAACTTTCGATGAAGGTCATGTCAATAATGTATTACGAGCACATTCTTAAGACATTATAATGCATTTATAAGCCTTCATAGCAATTTGTATTTTATGCCTTTTGAGTAAATTGTTCTTATATTCCAGCTTCTGTGGCAGCAAGTTGAGATTGGTTTTCTTGGATGAGCAACATGAGATCTAGGGAGCACTTACATGTTCAGTATTTCACACCATTTTTGGCAAAATTGTTCATTCTCTCTCCCAATCGTGGGTTCTTTCTGAATCCTTAATAGTTGGGTCATTTCCAGCAGTTCCGTGACCATGGAAATCGAAGTTTCGTTTCTCAGTTTATTATTGGCTATCCGCTAAGTTGCATATTAAGTTACAATACCTTTAAAATGGTTTATGGACCTTTGGGTTCGAGGAATTCATAATTTATGTTGTTTTGATTATTTGACCTATTTTTGACCTTCAAAAGCAAGATGGCTGCGTGACTTTTCAAAGTTGTTGTAGAGCCCGGTGAAAACGCACACATGCATGCACGCGGATGCACACACGGACCCTCATCATCAGTGATGTCATAAATCCTTCCTTGCAGAGGCTATTATGTAGGACCGGTATTTACCGGCAGTTTGTAAGTGATGTCATCAGTGAGTCATCGGCGATGTCACTCGAGCAATAGTGTGTTGCCAACACTTCTGTCATCACTGATGTCACTTGAACAAATACGATGCCACCAGCAATTATGATGCCACCCTATGCGGACAAGCCTGTCGGGGCAGAAAGCCCCCCCGACTCCTACCTACCAGCCTGCGGCTTGAGACTGGTCTGCCCCAGGGCAACCATTCCCTGTTCCGCCTGGCCCCCGGTAATGACCCTGCTCCAAAACGGCGGATGGCGCTCATGGCCTCCGCATGACTGCTGCCCACAGCGTGGCAGCCAGCTCATCGTGAGCCAGCTTGTCGGTAGCTAGGGGTTCAGTCAGGAACCTTCCTAATCCCAGGCTACAGCTCTACCTCCTGGGGAGGGCGCGCCACTCGCCCCCTCCATGATTAAGACTATGGGCTGAGGGCGCAACTCCTCTCAGCCAAACTTTAAGTATTGGTAGTGGAAACTCACCTAACCTAACGCCGGTTAGCGGTCAGGTTAGGTCACCTAACAGATGGTTTGCATCTGATGGTCCAGACAACCGCCACTGCACTGCTCTCTATTGGCTGAAGGGTCTGGCCACGCCCCAAACAGTGATCAGCCAATCAGCTACTCTGTGATGTAGTCGGTTTACTTTTCATCAAACTTCAAAATGCGCTGCATCGCGAGGTTAGGCCCGAGGGGTAGTCCATGACGGGGTTGAGACAAGTTGCCCTTGTAGGCTTGTCCGAACGGTTTGGCAACTGTAGTCCAAGTTTCCAGTCATACTTATAGCCTTAGCAGCGAAGGATTTATGACATCACGGATAATGTCAGAATATGTTCATGATGATGTCATCGGTGACTTAGAGCAATTGTAATTTCATATAACAATTTTAATTTCAGTGATGTCAGTGATGATGTCATCAGTGATGTCACACGAGCATTTTTATTTTTTACAGGGCTTCGTTTTATTTCCCAACAACAATCTTTAGCTTTATTTTATATTCTACACGTCTCAACTCAAAATACAATGAATACAATGTAACAATCAAATGCATCAAATACATTGCTCTCACATGTCTCGTTGTTGTAAAAAAAAGGGATCAAAAACAACTGATTTCTAAACAGACTGACTGTTATACGTTTGTGTTTTGCTGTGTACTGGGTATTTGAAGGGGAATATATAGAGAGCTGGTAGTCCCACCCGTCACTCCCATCAGCCAGTGTCTGCTTCCGAATCCGTCCAGGTGAGATGAGTGTAAGAGGTGATGAGAAAGTGTCTTGTTGTTGGCGTCTGCATGGCGAGTGGTTGTTACTCAGGCTGTCCTTTAACGTTGCGTCACATTTTGAGTGTATCCATCAGTGCTGGTGTCTCCAGGTCTCTTCCTCCGAAAGACCTTCATTTCAACTTGGACAAGAACCCTCCACTGCCATGCAGCCCTTTCACTTTGGAATTTTTTTTGCCCGGTTGTCGTGGTTCCTGAAAGTAGGCGGGGTCTTGCAGATCAGCTGGGTAGTCTGCGTACTGATTGTAGGCGCCTCCAGCAGATGAAAGGAGCCATCCAGATGACAGAGAAGCGGAGCTGGCCTTTAACATTTTCTGTAGGTTTGAAACCTCCGTTTCCACTTGAACTTTGACCTTCAGCTGGCTCTCTCTGTACTGGTTTGCTCTTGAGACCTGCTCCTCAATGCCGCACAGCACCGCCTCGCAGCCCGTGCACCACTCCTGCAGTGTGTTGACGATGTTCGGGAGCTCGTTGGGCATGAGGTCGCGACCGATACAGCAGTCTACCTCCACCTGCTGGTTCCTCTGGTCCAGCTTGCACTGGATGATGTCACAGTAGACGGCTTCGATCAGCAGGTCCTCCAGCTCACGCACAGTCCTCAGCTCCAGCTGCTGCAGCAGCAGTGAATAGGGCAGGCACTTGAGGTTGGATGCCAAGCTGATAATGGACAAGTGGCGAAGTTTGTTTCTCTGTGCTGGGGTCAAGTCGGGAAGAGAGGCTGCTCTCTCTTTGTAGTCGCAGTAGGTTCCATAGGCGAACAGGTTGAGGAGCTGGTACAGCGGCGCATGAGGGCCCGTCTCCAGCTCTCGGACATTAGGCAGTTCCAGGATGTGGGAGAAGACGTAGAGGCCTGGAGTCTCCAGCAGAGAGTTGACAGCTTGGGCCAGAGCTGAGCCTGACAGAGACAGGAGCTGCTGCACCTCCATCTTCTTGGTTTCTAGTTGATAGCTCTCTCGATTCCCCACTCGCGCAATTGTGATACCATTGGTGATGTTGTCATCGGTGATGTCATCAGTGAGTGATGTCATCGGTGATGTCATCAGTGTTAATGTGATGCATTTGAGCAATTGTGATGTCATCAGTGATGTCACTCCAGCAATTGTGTGGTCTTCTGTGATGGTGTCATCTGTGATGTCATCAGTGATGTAACGTTTTTCTTTTTTTTAAGCAGACCAACTCCGCTCCGATCGGGTTAGGGTTAGTTTATTTATTGCCATGTTTCCCCCCATTAAATGTACACCATGGTTTAAGCAGTGAAAAAGTTTTTGAAAAAGGTAAATTTTATTGTGCTGCTTCGTGGATTATCTAGGCTATGCTGAATTTATCAGAAGACCCTAAAACAATTCAGGCAAAATCTTAAACCATGTTCTATCGATAGATTATGCTTACCAATAATCAGGACAAGGATTGATCTGTTCAATAATAAGATAGAAGAGCAAAACAAACATCCAAGCACCTTCAAATCTCCATAAACATTTATTGAAATGTGATCTGTAACGTCACGTTATATAATAGAGCCCAAGAGAGGCAGTGCTGTATGTTGTCCAGCCAAGGTGGCTTGACATTAGCTGACTGGTCGGCGAGCCCCCGGTCCGGGCGGGTCCTCTAAAATTCACTATATCCCAGGCAGCATGTGTCTTACTGATGACATCATCTGGCTGCCTGGCCACCCTGGCCAGGGTTGTGAGTCAGTCAGCCAGTCAGCCAGTCAGTCAGTCAGTCAGTCAATGTGGGATTTATGACATCACTAATGATGTAATTGAAGGAGGACTTATGATGACATCATCGTGTTTTGGTCTCTGATCTCTAATGATGGACAATTTGTCCTCAGGGTTGTCAGTCAATCAGTCAGCTTCAGACAGAGCCAGATCTGCCTGGCCAAAACGAGAGAACAGAAAACAACTACCTTGATTTGTGGAAAAGTCCAGTCTCACCATACCTTTTCTAAGTTTTTCACATTTGTTTTGCCCCATCAAAGTCCATCTTGTTTAGATTCCTGCTCTCTCTCTCACACACACACACACACACGCACACGCACACGCACACACGCGCACGCGCACACACACACACACACACACACACACACACACGCACACGCACACGCACACGCGCGCACGCGCACGCGCACGCGCACACACACACACACACACACACACACACACACACACACACACACACACACACACACACTTGCCTTTTATATACTCATCTAAGCAATTGTGTCACTTCAAACCACGGTTACACTTTTACCACCGCTTTATGGACAAAAGTGTCGCACACACTGAACCTGCCGAACAGAGATCCATCTACTGTACAGTCAAAGCTGTCACATCAATCTGTGGGCAGTGTTGTAATCAACTATATCTCCAGTGCAAGTCGAGTCTGGAGTCCTTAGTGTTCGAGTCAGAGTTCAATCAACAAGCCCGAGTCCTCGTCTCCAACTTCCAAGTCCGAATGCATGAATGTTCGTGTCCAACTCCGAGTCATCTGTCCTCTTCCACGTCCAGTCACGAGTCCTGAAGATTAGTACAGGACTCGAGTAACTACAACACTGCTGTCTGTGGTGTCTGTCACTTTGATCACTACTTTAAAGGCCATGCAATGCGATTGGTGTGCCATGGGCTACAGACAGACAAACAAGGATTGAACATCTGACCAAACATCTCCAAACAAGGACAGACAGCCATGGCACACCAAACAAACATCTGTGTTTATTGTAGAATGTTCGATTGGTGTGCCATGGGCATTTTAGACTTACTGGAGAATCCCAAGGCATCGCTCCCCGGCCTCAGGAAGGAGCCAAAGTCCTCGGCGAACAGTCCTCGGCTCTTCTCCATGTGTGGGTTCCCGGAGGAGGAGGAGGACGAAGACGTCTGGTGGAAACTCCGCTCCGATCGGTAGGCAGAGGAGTTGGTCAGACTCATGGATGGCCCCAGGCAGAGGAGAGAGAGAGAGGAGAGACCAGAGGAGGACAGAGAGGGGAGAGACCAAGGCAGAGCAGGAGAGGAAAGACCAGAGGAGAGAGAGATGAGAGACCAATGCAGAGGAGGGGAGAGAGAGATGAGAGACCAGGGGAGGCCCAAGGCAGAGGAGGAGAGAGAGAGAGGAGAGACCAGAGGAGGCCCAAGGCAGAGGAGGAGGAGGAGAGGAGACCAGGGAAGCGGAGGGGGCAGTCACTTTAGTGTGAGGCTTAGCTTCGTTCGCCCTCTCTCTCTCTCTGCTATGTGTTGTTGGTTATGCCTGCTTATGTCAGATGCTTTCCCTATGACCTCTTCCCACTGCCTTCAGTATACTGTATGTGTCTGTGACTGTAGCCACACCCCCACTGCTCTTATATATATTGTGTGTGTGTGTGTGTGTGTGTGTGTGTGTGTGTGTGTGTGTGTGTGTGTGTGTGTGTGTGTGTGTGTGTGTGTGTGGGAGGGGGGGGGGGCGGTTGGTGAGCATGTGTGCGCATAGCTCATTGCATTTTGGAAAGGGTAATAATGAGCTATATTTATCACGAGACACATACAGAGACAGAGAAAGAGAGAGAGAGAGGGGGGGGGGGGTCTGTGGTCGAGACACATACAGAGAGAGAGGAAGAGAGAGGGGGCGTCTGTGGTCGAGACATACAGAGAGAGCGAGATGGGGGGTGGGAGTCTGTGGTTGAGACACAGAGAGAGAGAGGGAGGGCTCTGTGGTCGGAAAAGTTGTGGCCGATGAAAGGCTTGAGGTGAAGAGAGGGACAGAGAGAGTGGATTTGATAGAGAGAGGTAGAGAAAGAGAGGAGGGGTGGAGGGGTTAACAGTTGTCATTCCAGACACACCATCCCTGAAATAGCTTTCCTCTCTTCTCTCCGTCTCTGCCTGTTTCCTCTCCTCGCTTAACATTGGCCGCTACGCCTTCACGCTGAAATGGGATCCTCGGGTTAATGGGCACCGCGTCCAATTGTTTCTGCATTGTGATGAAAATCTATAATATAGATTATGTTCTGTAGCCTCAGGTTCATTTGCGAGAGCGACGCGTTTTAGGCCCCGTTTTCAACCAAAATCCCAATTGGATCTGTGTGTTTATTCAGTTATTGAATTGGATCTAGGTGCTTCTGTAAAATGTTCAAATCACAACAGCGTGCCCGAATAGTTGGCTGGAAAAAGGCATTTTCTTGATCAAGTCAGGAGAGCGGGTTGCAAAGTGAGAGAGGAATGTTGCTTCTTATCTGGGGGAGAAGTGGAGGGCAAAACAAAGATGGAAAGAATGTGGTTGAACACAAAGCCGTGAGGGGGGAGCAGTGTGGCTTAGTGACATTGCTTCCAGAGGATTAGCTATTAATATCTGTACAGGGAACACACAACACATCGCAATGAGAAAACACTCACTGCTGTCCTATGTAGTTGGTGTTGCTGATGACTCGTCCAATCAAATCCATGTATGGACACAACCCAGTCTCACTGGCGAGGCGTCAAAATGCATCGATTTGTCACGGCCCCTCGCGTCATTATTGCCAACGTGAAAGTACCTTACCATAATATGCAGAGCGCCGTTGAACGTAAGGACAGTTTGAGGTTGAAGTAGGTGAATGTCGTACTAGGGAGAAGGGTGGGAGTGGAAGACCCATAGTGTCTAGGGAGAAGGGTGGGAGTGGAAGACCCATAGGGAGAAAGGTGGGAGTGGAAGACCCATAGCATCTAGGGAGAACGGTGGTAGTGGAAGACCCATAGGGAGAACGGTGGGAGTGGAAGACCCATAGCATGGAGAAGGGTGGGAGTGGAAGACCCAGGGAGAAGGGTGGGAGTGGAAGACCCATAGCGTCTAGGGAGAAGGGTGGGAGTGGAAGACCCATAGGGAGAAAGGTGGGAGTGGAAGACCCATAGCATCTAGGGAGAAGGGTGGGAGTGGAAGACCCATAGGGAGAAAGGTGGGAGTGGAAGACCCATAGCGTCTAGGGAGAAGGGTGGGAGTGGAAGACCCATAGCGTCTAGGGAGAAGGGTGGGAGTGGAAGACCCATAGGGAGAAAGGTGGGAGTGGAAGACCCATAGCATCTAGGGAGAAGGGTGGGAGTGGAAGACCCATAGGGAGAAAGGTGGGAGTGGAAGACCCATAGCGTCTAGGGAGAAGGGTGGGAGTGGAAGACCCAGGGAGAAGGGTGGGAGTGGAAGACCCAGGGAGAAGGGTGGGAGTGGAAGACCCAGGGAGAAGGGTGGGAGTGGAAGACCCATAGGGAGAAGGGTGGGAGTGGAAGACCCATAGGGAGAAGGGTGGGAGTGGAAGACCCATAGGGAGAAGGGTGGTAGTGCAAGACCCATAGCGTCTAGGGAGAAGGGTGAGAGTGGAAGACCCATAGGGAGAAGGGTGGGAGTGGAAGACCCATAGGGAGAAGGGTGGTAGTGGAAGACCCATAGCGTCTAGGGAGAAGGGTGGTAGTGGAAGACCCATAGCATCTAGGGAGAAGGGTGGGAGTGGAAGACCCATAGCATCTAGGGAGAAGGGTGGTAGTGGAAGACCCATAGCATCTAGGGAGAAGGGTGGTAGTGGAAGACCCATAGCGTCTAGGGAGAAGGGTGGGAGTGGAAGACCCATAGCGTTCCCAACTTGTAACATTTTCGTCACGTGAGACCTGGTTTCGAATCCTGACCCTAACCCCAACCAAGTTGCTTTTGTAACTAAAAGTTGCTTTTGTTGCCTAAATATAAGGTTATTTTATTTGCCTGAACTCAACCAAGACTTACCCAGCGATTCAAGCCATGGCTCCCGCGGAGCGTTACCAGGCCGAACCGGGCCAGTAGCTGCGATTCACGGCTGGTGTCGGTGCAATTTCGGCTAGCCTAACAGATCGGCTCGGGCACGCATTGTGATCGGCTCTTGCCTGTACGTCGGGCACGTGGGATTAATGTGGGCAAAATGTCCGTCAGCTTTACATTAGCTAACAAGCTAAGCTACTGATGTTATCAGACATTTGGAAACATTCATATATTTATCATACAAAGATTTAATGATCATGATTCAAGTGTTACAGGACCATTTCTCATAAACATGAGCCTTACTTTTTGAAAATAAATGTTTGGACCCCGAGCCGAGCACATCAGGTATGGGCGAGCCGACGTGGTAGGGCGAGTAGATCCGGTACCTACACCAGCTAAAAAAAAAGCAGGAAGAGAGAGGCGCTCGGCGCTCCGCCTCTCTTCCTGCTTATTTGCCGTGCTTGCATAAAGAAAGCAGGGAGAGGCGTGTCTGTGCTAGAGGAAGGTGTGCATCCTAATATACCGTGGTAAATCAGTGTATTTTGACGCACTGGGAATAACAACCTGTTGATGGACACAGTCAGTATCTATCATTACAAAATGAGGAAATGTGTTCTTTTTTCAAATGGCAGCTATCACTCATAAGAGTACAGCCTATAAATTATAGACACCACAACCGCATTCCCATAGACAATGTATAGACATCCATGATCCACTGGTGATATGAATTTAGTGCAGTCCACTCTTAAGACCCTGCAGTTTCCATCATTTCCTTTGAAGCCACAAATAAAAGGATGCCCAGTTTGCTAAGTGACAGCACACAGGCACACGTGCGTCAGTCCCATCAGTGTAAACCACTCAGCTCCCTGCTGATGGTCTAAATGCAGCCCAGCAACTCACCACCTGCCTGCCAAGGAGCCCAGAGGACCACCCCTCTCCTCCCCTTCCCCAGTAACATAGGGTTAGACTCCCCTCCCCCAGTAACATGCAGTGGGTCGCAATTGGCCCAATCTGGGCGTTCGGAGGTCTGTTATTTCATAATAAAATCTGCTGTCTCATATAAGAGATTGCTTTTTCTCCTCTGATCATATACGTACATACAGTCTACCTCCTACTAGTCTCGCTGGCCAGCCTCCTCTCCCTTCCGTCCGAGGAGTCTGGCGCCGCAGGTCTCCATAGTGGGATTGCGATGGGCGGCGCTTAGCGGCAGTGCCCTTGGAAAATAGTTTCCAACAATCCAATTTGCCGTTTTCAGCGTGTAGCAACGAGCTAGCGTGTCGGTTTCTGCCGTTAGCTTGCTAGCTAGTTAGCGTTGTTGTTTTCACTGCGGCGGCAGGGCACTATTTACAGCGACACACAGGGAGGAGGGAGCGGAAGCCGCTCTGATTGACATGGTCGGAGCCAATGACAGAGTTTGTAATAAGCCGGCAGCGGACATCCGGCTGCCACCGAAACAGTCGCTCCAATGGGAGAGCAGCTGTAGAGCAGGGGAGGGTTTATCCCAGTTATGGAGACCTGCGTCGCCAGACTCCTCGGACGGAAGGGAGAGGAGGCTGGCCAGCGAGACTAACCTCCTACTGGTCCTCCAACACCACTTGCAGAACACCTGGTGCTGGAAGTGGTGTTGGAGGACCAGTAATAGGTGCTCTTCCCTCTGGTCTCATGAATATATCCCCAATGCCCCAGGGCAGAGACAGAGACTCTGTCCTGTGAGTGAGCACCGTTCCTTCAGTTAAACCGAGGTCCTGACTCTCTGTGTTCAATAAAGATCCCATCGGCACTCTTCGCAAGAGTAGGAGTGTAACCCTGGCTGGTGCCCAGTCTAAATTCCCACACAGGCCGTCCTTCCATCATGGCCACCTAATCATCCCCCTATCAGTGTTGTTGGTTGTTGATTGTGCCAATTAGATAACAACTACATGTTGTTCAATAACTAATTTGCATTAGTTTAAGGAGCAGGACAGGAATACATGGATTATAAGAACAGCAACAGAGAGGGAGGAGCGAATCTGATGCAGCTGTCTGTAATCACTGTTGTCTCGCCAGTGACATTGAGTGACCCCAGTGTGTGTGTGTGTGTGTGTATGTGTGTGTGTGTATGTGTGTGTGTGGGGTGGGCACAGCTGCTGTGTGTTACATAATGTTGCCAGACAGAGGGGAAAATCCTACGTCAGAGGGCTGAGAGGGCTGAGGCTGATCCCGCCTCACCTTATTGATGAGTTTATTAGTATTTTTATAGTATTATTTATTTGTATAAGTAGATTCATGTTTACAACTTGTTTTTAATGTAAATATGTTTCTATAGGAATTACGAGCTGAGGTAGCTGCAGCTGGACTGCATATGTCACAGCTTTTTCTCTTACCAGAATATTTTACTCTATATGCCTTCACTTTATGTTAGGTACATCATGTACATTCAGTGATGTTTGGATACAAATTGGCGCCAACCTCAAACTATCCAATCAGAGAAAAGTTGACATTTTCTGGCAAACGGAAGGTCAGATCGCGATGCCTACAAAGGACTTTATGTATTTTTTCACCCCGAATCCAATGCCGCCATGAGTCTCTACGAGTTACGGTTGTGGAGATACATCCGCCCTGCATGCAGGACTACAGGAGAGAGATAGAGGACAGCGGGGGGTTGGGGGTTTCAAGTCACTGATCAAACACTCTATTTCAGTGATTGCTGTCAGAATATACTGTAGAGCCATTTAACACTTATTTTAACACAAAAACATCACTGAATATACCTTTAACTTACATCATGCACATTTGGATTGTAAATTCCTATTTATCACTCAGGACCTTCTAATTCATGTCTCTATCTATATTCCATCTCTCGATTTGTCTTCAGACTATTGATGTGACCGCTATGCTGCATACTTACTGTACACCAAGTCACATTCCTCCTATGTAATCTGATTACCTATAGTGGTGATAAAAGTTATTCTGATTCTCTCATTCTCATTCTGAAGACACAACCATTCACTGACGTTCATGTGGAAGTCATCTTGTAAAAAGTGATACTTCTCTACTTGTTTAGCCTGGTCTTCAGCCCCTAGGAATCCAGCTTTTCAGAACTCTTTGAATCTGCACAGCGATTAATTCACATTCATATCAGAACATGACAGCATGATGGCGCCTGATGGCTCATGTACAGAACATGACAGCATGGTGCCTGATGGCTCATGTACAGAACATGACAGCATGGTGCCTGATGGCTCATGTACAGAACATGACAGCATGGTGCCTGATGGCTCATGTACAGAACATGACAGCATGATGGTGCCTGATGGCTCATGTACAGAACATGACAGCATGGCGCCTGATGGCTCATGTACAGAACATGACAGCATGATGGTGCCTGATGGCTCATGTACAGAACATGACAGCATGGCGCCTGATGGCTCATGTACAGAACATGACAGCATGGTGCCTGATGGCTCATGTACAGAACATGACAGCATGGTGCCTGATGGCTCATGTACAGAACATGACAGCATGGTGCCTGATGGCTCATGTACAGAACATGACAGCATGGTGCCTGATGGCTCATGTACAGAACATGACAGCATGGTGCCTGATGGCTCATGTACAGAACATGACAGCATGGTGCCTGATGGCTCATGTACAGAACATGACAGCATGGTGCCTGATGGCTCATGTACAGAACATGACAGCATGGTGCCTGATGGCTCATGTACAGAACATGACAGCATGATGGCGCCTGATGGCTCATGTACAGAACATGACAGCATGGTGCCTGATGGCTCATGTACAGAACATGACAGCATGGTGCCTGATGGCTCATGTACAGAACATGACAGCATGGTGCCTGATGGCTCATGTACAGAACATGACAGCATGATGCCTGATGGCTCATGTACAGAACATGACAGCATGATGCCTGATGGCTCATGTACAGAACATGACAGCATGGTGCCTGATGGCTCATGTACAGAACATGACAGCATGGTGCCTGATGGCTCATGTACAGAACATGACAGCATGATGGCGCCTGATGGCTCATGTACAGAACATGACAGCATGATGGCGCCTGATGGCTCATGTACAGAACATGACAGCATGATGGTGCCTGATGGCTCATGTACAGAACATGACAGCATGGTGCCTGATGGCTCATGTACAGAACATGACAGCATGATGGCGCCTGATGGCTCATGTACAGAACATGACAGCATGGTGCCTGATGGCTCATGTACAGAACATGACAGCATGATAGTGCCTGATGGCTCATGTACAGAACATGACAGCATAGCGCCTGATGGCTCATGTACAGAACATGACAGCATGGTGCCTGATGGCTCATGTACAGAACATGACAGCATAGCGCCTGATGGCTCATGTACAGAACATGACAGCATGGTGCCTGATGGCTCATGTACAGAACATGACAGCATGGTGCCTGATGGCTCATGTACAGAACATGACAGCATGGTGCCTGATGGCTCATGTACAGAACATGACAGCATGGTGCCTGATGGCTCATGTACAGAACATGACAGCATAGCGCCTGATGGCTCATGTACAGAACATGACAGCATGGTGCCTGATGGCTCATGTACAGAACATGACAGCATAGCGCCTGATGGCTCATGTACAGAACATGACAGCATGGTGCCTGATGGCTCATGTACAGAACATGACAGCATGGTGCCTGATGGCTCATGTACAGAACATGACAGCATGGTGCCTGATGGCTCATGTACAGAACATGACAGCATGGTGCCTGATGGCTCATGTACAGAACATGACAGCATGGTGCCTGATGGCTCATGTACAGAACATGACAGCATGGTGCCTGATGGCTCATGTACAGAACATGACAGCATGATGGTGCCTGATGGCTCATGTACAGAACATGACAGCATGATGGTGCCTGATGGCTCATGTACAGAACATGACAGCATGGTGCCTGATGGCTCATGTACAGAACATGACAGCATAGCGCCTGATGGCTCATGTACAGAACATGACAGCATGGTGCCTGATGGCTCATGTACAGAACATGACAGCATGGTGCCTGATGGCTCATGTACAGAACATGACAGCATGGTGCCTGATGGCTCATGTACAGAACATGACAGCATGATGGTGCCTGATGGCTCATGTACAGAACATGACAGCATGATGGTGCCTGATGGCTCATGTACAGAACATGACAGCATGGTGCCTGATGGCTCATGTACAGAACATGACAGCATGGTGCCTGATGGCTCATGTACAGAACATGACAGCATGGTGCCTGATGGCTCATGTACAGAACATGACAGCATGATGGTGCCTGATGGCTCATGTACAGAACATGACAGCATGGTGCCTGATGGCTCATGTACAGAACATGACAGCATGGTGCCTGATGGCTCATGTACAGAACATGACAGCATGGTGCCTGATGGCTCATGTACAGAACATGACAGCATAGCGCCTGATGGCTCATGTACAGAACATGACAGCATGGTGCCTGATGGCTCATGTACAGAACATGACAGCATAGCGCCTGATGGCGCCATGACAAAACTGACAATGCAACCTTCCATGTTTCAGCTCTGAACCCAGAGGTCCTCTGCACTGATGACTGTTTCATATGAGAGTGAAGTCAAGTAACCTGCTGCAGCCTCTTGAGGTTCCTATTAATTATGTTGTGCTGTTTCCATGGAAACACGTTTTTATATTGAGAAAACTAGAAGGTGCCCGTGCGTGGGTACGTGCATGTGCGTGCGTGCGTGCGTGCGTGTACGTGTGTGTGTGTGTGTGTGTGTGTGTGAGAGAGAAGGAGAGAGTGTGTGTGTGTGTGTGTGTGTGTGTGTGTGTGTGTGTGTGTGTGTGTGTGTTGTTGACGCTCATAGCAGCCAGATTTAAAATCTAATTGAGACCCTCCAGGGGGGAGGTGTAACTGAGCGTGGAATGAGGGAAATAAACATTAACTAACTCTGAGGGCTCATGGATCAGAACAATGATTAGCTTCACCTTGAGGAGGTTCTATTATTATTCAAATATATCCTGATTTTGAAAGCTGGAAACCAGAAACGACACTCTCATTCTCCTACAAAGTGCTCTAGGCTGCCTTCACAGCATTCAGTGTTGTTTCATGTTGAATGTCCCAGCAATGCCATCTATTCATGTGCATAGCCTCAACATTCTGATCACACTGTTAGTGTACACTGCCCTCATGGTAACACTGACTGCGTTTACATGGACTTGAGTATCCCGGTTATGAGGCTTATCCTGCTTTTGATCATATTCAGGACATGGCGTTTACATTGAACAACACAGAGAAAACTGGTTATTCATATCTCTGTATACATGATAAGTATCCCAGTGTTATGCCGAGTTTTGCACCCCCGCTGCCAAATGCATCCCCACCTCACAGGAGCATATTGTAATGATTTATACAGAAACTTAACTGTTTAAAAATTGTCTGGGTAGACGTGACCTTCAGGCCAGTGGGTCTGTCTGTCCTGGCTCATGGAGACGGACATTGATGCATAAAATCCATGCCCAGGTGACTTCCATACTTGGGGCTCTCTTCTGGCTCATGGAGGCTGACGTTGGTGCTTAAAATCCGGCTACAGGTGACCTCGAGACCTGGGGGTCTCTCCTCGCTTTATGGAGGGGGGTGCAAGTATCGGCGGTTTAACATCCAACGCAAAAGGTGTGTGACAAAGCGACGGTATAACACTGTTGGAATGAAAATGTGTTTCCATATCTGCAGTAAAGGCCGATGAAGGGCATCTAATGTTCCTTCAAAGAGTTAATATGACCTCCCCTCCCAACCTTTTTAGAGGTCAGTTCTGCTACCAACCCACCTACACACACTTACCCTCTCTCTCTCTCTCTCTCTCTCACACTCACACACACACACACACACACACACACACACACACACACACACACAGCCATATGAGAGATGCGAAGAGAGATCTGATACACTCTGCAAGCAACTGGTAGGTAAGTCTATTATACCTGTCCTATATATATTGGTTATAGCAACAACTGCTGTATTGTAATTTAGAATAGCCTATAGCCTTGTATTGTCAAGTTAATCATTATACTGAATTAAAGAGATATAGTTTAGTCATGCATCTATGAGTAATTGACAAACAAGCATTTTCATTGGCTATTTTCTTCACAATGTTTGAATCACATGGTAACAAAAACATTCCAAGGCAAAATGAAAAGTCTGGACGAGGTTCCTGGGAGGGAAACCAATGTGGAGAACCGGGAGCAAGAAAATCCCTGGGAGACATCCCATAATGAGAGCCCTCTCCTTGATGGTCCATGGAAACCATGCCAACGGTCCCGGACATTTGTCAAAGGTCAGGCTGAAGTGGAAAATCATTCTAATCTGATCGATACTGAGCCGGTAAATAGACAACTATACGTAGCTATTTGGAGGCAATCCTTCATCACTATACTGATGACATCATCAGTGATGTCACTGATGACATCATCACTGATGTGATCTATAGTCGTGTTTCCATTACCCTCAGAAATGCGCAAAATCTAAATATTGCAATAGAAATTGGGTAATGGAAACACGTAAATTTCGAAAAACCTCCCAAATATCGCAAAAAGTTTTTGCGCTCTCATGAGGTGGTTTTTCAGACGTGTCGATATAGCAGTTTATCGCAAAAGTGTAATGGGAACACATTTTTCGCATTTGCATGTCATGTGACTCATCTTCTCATTTGGAAACGGAGCGGAAAATGAAAGGAAAATGAGGGAGAAAGGGTTCGATAAGCCGTGGCAAAACCTCCGCAGCAAGTGGAAAACTTTTAAGCAACGCTACCTAGCAGAAAGACGAGTGTTGTGCAAAAGCGGAGCTGGGGAAAATAGATCATGTTTAATGACAGAAATCGGTCCATGGTGACAGGCTGCCTGTCTGTGTGCGCGCAGTTGTAGGCTACCTTTTTTCCTCTGCCTCTCGCGCTCACTGCATTCACTGCAGCCAGCAACATGTTGACACTCATTTTCTTTTGAATCGATAATCAGGCTCGTTTATATGCGTTGTAACTTCATGTTGTGATTTGCATTGAGCATGCAGGGGACGGGATTTGGGGCAGATCCCCGTGCGTAATCACTGTGGCAGCTGCTGCAACGGGGAATTGCGTTCAGGTGTGTGCGCCGTCACTCAAACTCAACTTCAATGGAAACGCCTACAAGTCGCAATTGTACATTGTCGAAGTTGTAGAAATATCGCAATTATTTTGCGAAAAACTGTAATGGAAACACAGCTATATATGACATCACTGATGACATTTATGACATCATCAGTGGCACAACAATGGAAACAGAACAGAGAGAGCCCACATTGCCATATGGATAGATAGATGAATACAGTAAAGTTCAAAATGTGCTCTACTGGTTCCTATCTAACAGTTGTGCAGAACAGGGTTTTGGGTGTAAAGCATGGCTGATGAGCCATGCTTCTGTGTGTGTGCAGCATGTCTGCTGAAGCTGAGGTGTGCTCTGGGAGCAGTGTGTGGGATGGAGTGGTACGGCTATGCTGCTCTAGGCATCCTGACTGCCATCCTCAGCTTCTTCATGGACCTGAGTGTAACAAAGCTGATAAGAGGTAACGACACAAACACACACACACACACACACACACACACACACACACACACACACACACACACACACACACACACGAGGGTAATCTAAATGGTTACTTTGATCATCTGAATTTTGTTCTAAACTTAGAAATGCCACATTAACCCCTTAATGGCGGTAGAGCAGAACGGCTCTGCTGTAAAAGCCTCTATACGGGCTGAGACCATGGCTGAGACGCAACACATTGATTTATGAACGGTGAGCAGACCGTTTGACTGGAACTAGTTACTATACGTGTACATTATCAGCAAATAATGGACAGCTTGCAGCAAAGCAGAATTGAGTATTCACCCAGACCATGGTATACGTTATGTTATGTTTAACTTTGTTTAATCTGGACCAAGGACCTTGCAAGGACCTTGAAGGACCTTGCAGGGACCTTGAAGGACCTTGCAGGGACCTTGCAAGGTCCTTGATAATTGAAGATTACTGCATCTGTGCGTGTCAGCGAGCTATTTCAATATCAGACTGTTGTTATGTTTACACGCACCAGAGGCCGCCGCTACTGGCATATGCATTGCATGCATGCACTTCCTCACACGACCACAAACATCTGCATTTTAAACCCCTTGAAAATCGACCAATGTTGTTGTTTTCCTTGTGAGGGCGTTGCGCGCGCGCACACACACACACACACACACACACACACACACACACACACACACACGTATGCATGCACGTGCACGCATGCACACACACACACACACACACACACACACACACACACACACACAGTACACACAGTACACGTGAGTGAAGGACACAGAGTAATGATTCCCTCGCTCCCCTGTAGCTCATCGGTGGCTCTACCTGAATCTGGAGGGCAGCTGTCTGCTGCAGCTCCTCTGCTGGACTCTCTACCCAGCCTCCCTCTGTGCTCTGGCATCAGCCTTCTCCCACAATGTCTGTCCATTCTCCACAGGTCAGTGCTTTCTCCCTCAACGTCTGTCCATTCTCCTCAGGGCAGCGGAGATCCGAACCTTTGGGTATTGTATGTGGGGTGCCGCAGGGATCTATTTTGGGGCCTCTTTTGTTTCTTTTGTATATTAATGATATGCCAGCGGCTGTTGCAATGCAAGCTTTTGTTGTACGCTGATGATTCTGCATTGCTGGTCGCGCGCCGGTCGAAGAGGTGAGCGAGGCGGCCGGAGGGAGGAACATTGAGGAGGGGGCGGACCCCCGAGTCTGGAATTTGTGTGTAATATTCTGTGAGAGGCAGCAATGTGCCGCAAGGCATCCAGTCTGCCGGAAAGCCATTAGATTCCCACAGAGGCCTTCCTTCAATCATGGCCACCTAATCCCTCGATATCTAATTGGCACATTCAAAGTCCTCAACTCTACGCCGTGATAGCTGATGTGTGGTGACCGTTCTGGAGCAAACTGGCTGCCGTGCATCACCCAGGTGGGTGCTACACATCGGTGGTGATGAGTTGAGTGCCCCAGTGATATGTCAAGCGCTTTGTGTAGGCTACTTAGAAAAGCGCTATTTAATTGCGATCAATTATTATGGCATGTGCACTAAGGGCTGAGGTGTCTATAAGAGGGTCTGTCCATATGTTTGTCTGTCTGTCTGTCTGTCTGTCTGTCTGTCTGTCTGTCCATATGTCTGTCTGTCTGTCTGTCTGTCTGTCCCTACGAAAGAAAGAAAGGCCAGGTCATACAGTTTTAGACGGTTCAGCCTGGTGGCCAGGTCACTGATGTTTTGTCACAGATGTTGTCATAAATCATTGATGATGTCACAGACAGTGATGATGACATCACTCACCGATGACATCACAATTTTTGAGTGACATGACCGATGACATCATCACTGATGGCATCACTCAATAAGCAACATCACTAATGACTCGATGACATCACAATTGCTCGAGCGTCATGACCAATGACATCACAGTGTCTGCCATAAATCACTCATGATGTCACTTATGCATAGACATTGTGACTAAACAGTGAAGTGAAATCATCCCTGATTTATGACTATGATCACTAATGGATGTCACTGATGAGTCACTTACGCATATTGCGACATCATCAGTGATGTCATAAATCCTTCTCTGCAAATGCTATAAGTAGGACAGGGTAACGAGGTAGAGTAGGCCCATAAAACACCAAAGAAGAAGAACAGCTAGACTACGAGTTCATCCGACGTATTTCAGCAAAGCCGTTACCGGGGGCCAGGCGGAACCGGGAATGGTACCCTGGGGCAGCAAGCCTCAAGCCGCAGGTTGGTAGGTAGGAGTCGGGGGGGCTTGCCTGCTCCAGCAGGCTTGTCGACACCCTGTGGGGGGCAAGCCTGCAAGGGCAACCTGCCCCAACATCGCCTGGACTACCCCTCGGGTCTAACCTTGTGAGGCAGCGTAGACACATCCAAACCATCTGGCAACATCAGGATAGGGTAATTCTTTAAATATCTACAAATAAGGAGCTATCTCATGAAACAGCAGAGAGAACAGATCAGATCAGAATACATGAGTTACTGGAATTTACGCAAATAAATAAAAAGTACAAGCAAAATGTATAAACTAAAATCCTATAGGGAACAAACGCAAATGTGGACAACACTACAGAGAAATTGGAAACAGAATTCGCAATAACAATTTTGGAGCAACATTGGACAAAAGTATTTAAAATAATTTTCAAGACAACACAGCGAACATGGGAAAGCCTGGAAAATTAACAAGATTCTAAAAATATACCAACCATTATCTAAAAATACAACATATCAGGAGGCGCGCGGTGCTGACTGCTGGAGGAAATCTGCGGAACCGGAGGCTAACCATGCACACATTTTCTATATGCCGAGTGTTGAAAACCTGGGGGCGCAGTTTAGGAGACACATTTTTCATCCAAAGATTAAAGAAGCTATTACAAGCGTACAGTATCGTTCCATTAGAGATAGAGAGGGAAGGAGATAAGTATCGATAGAATAACTCGCATACCATCACTGCATGAAAACAAATTACACAGAATCAGCTAGAAGCAAAATCACCATCTATCATCAATACCTAACTAACATTTGAAGAGATCAAAGAAATGGAAAGAATTACAAGTTGAGGGACAGAGAAGAGGAATTGTAAATCGGTCACGGAAATAATAATAGTTAAACTCAATAGATTCCTAACCTCAAATGATCTAGATAAACTCCAATCAGGCTTTCGCCCCCATCACAGCACTGAAACCGCGCTTACTAAAGTCATAAATGACATCAGAATGAACACAGACTCAGGCAAAAATTCGATTCTAGTGCTACTGGATCTTAGCGCTGCATTTGACACTATTGACCACTCAATTTTATTGGACAGACTGGAAAACTGGGTTGGGCTATCGGGTACGGTCCTCCAGTGGTTCAAGTCCTATCTTCAAGACAGGAAGTACTTCGTCTCCATTGGCAATTACACATCTGACCTAACTAGGATGACTTGTGGGGTGCCTCAAGGATCCATTATGGGGCCCGTTCTCTTCAACCTTTATATGCTCCCTCTAGGCCTAATTATGCAAAAAAACAAAGTAGCCTATCATAACTATGCAGACGACACTCAGCTGTATATAACTCTTTCCTCAGCTGACTATGCCCCCATAGAATCATTGTGCCAGTGCATTGATCAAATAAATAACTGGATGTGCCAGAATTTCCTACAGCTAAACAAAGACAAAACTGAGGTGATCGTGTTTGGCCCCAAAGAACAAAGGCTTAAAATCACTGTACGCCTTGAGTCTCTATCCCTGAAGCCTAAGGATCAAGTCAAAAATCTTGGAGTTATTATTGATTCCGATCTCAATTTTAACTCCCACATTAAGTCAATTAGAAAATCTGCTTTTTATCATCTTAAAAATATAGCAAGAATTAGGGGATACATGTCCAGACAGGATCTAGAAAAACTAATTCACGCCTTCATTTATAGTAGGTTAGACTACTGCAATAGCCTTTTTTCTGGTCTCTCCAAAAAAGAACTTAGGCAACTTCAACTTATTCAGAATGCTGCTGCTAGAGTTCTAACGAAGACTAAGAAAGCTGATCATATCACTCCAGTTCTTAAGTCCTTACACTGGTTGCCAGTGTGTCAGAGAATAGATTTTAAAATACTGTTATTAGTCTATAAATCACTTACGGCCTAGGCCCAAAATACATAGCTGAATTGCTCCCACGCTACGAACCGTCTAGAACTCTTAGGTCAACAGGGTCCAGCTTATTAACTGTCCCTAGGATCAAATCAAATCACGGGAAGGCTGCATTTACCCACTATGCTTCTGCTAGCTGGAACAAATTGCCTGAAGACCTCAGATCTGCCCCAACCTTACTTACTTTTAAAAATAGACTAAAGACTTTTATGTTTACCGTCGCTTTTAACTGCTGACAGCTACTACGCAAACCCAATGAGTCCTCTATAAGTTTGAGCTCTTTCTGCAACTGCTGCGCCTGTTGCTTATTACACTTTTTTTTAAAGTTTTGTTGTGATGCTTTTAAATCTTTTATTTTCCTGTCAACCATTTTATGTGCTTAATGAAGTTGCTTAATGCACTTTTTATACTCTTTTTTTTGTGATGCTTTTAAATGTCCATTTTACTCTCTTCTTTTATTTTCCTGTCAACCATTTTATGTGAAGCACTTTGAATTGCCTCTGTGTATGAAATGTGCTATACAAATAAACTTGACTTGACTTGACTTGACTTAAACACCACAGATTTGCGCCGGATACATTGTCTGGACTAGTTTTGCGCGCTCATTTCTAGGTTGGAGACTCATTGATGATGTCATGCATCAGTGATGATGTCATCAATGATATGTCACAATGTCTGTGGCATCATTAGTGGGTATGGCATCGTTTGTGTCATCACTGATGTCACAATGTCTACTGTGATCTCACGGATGATGTCACAATGTCTGTATTTGAATTCCAGGCGACCCCACCAGGGTGGCGACCCTAAGGTTGGGAACCACTGAGTTAGTTTTATTTTCCATATATACTGTATATAGTTTTGCGTGCTCATTTCTAGGTTGGAGACTCATTGATGATGTCATGCATCAGTGATGATGTCATCAATGATTATGTCACAATGTCTGCGGCATCATTAGTGGGTATGGCATCGTTTGTGTCATCACTGATGTCACAATGTCTACTGTGATATCACTGATGTCACAATGTCTGTATTTGAATTCCAGGTGACCCCACTAGGGTGGCGACCCTAAGGTTGGGAACCACTGAGTTAGTTTTATTTTCCATATATATATATATATATATATATACACACACACACACACACACACACACACACACACACACGCACACGCTGTATATCACTCACCAATGACATCACAAGTTCGAGTGACATTTTTGATGACATCATCACTGATGACATCCCTCAATAAACGACAACACTGATCACTAATGAGTGGCACCACTGATGACATCATTACTGTGGTGACATCATTCACTGATTACATCAATCTCTGATGGTATCATAATTGCTCAAGTGACATCACTGAAGAGTCACAGAAGTGCTGGCGACACACTCTGCTCGAGTGCTCGAGTGACATCACAGATGCCATCACTCACTGGGTGCGGTTGCACAAGTCTACCGGTATGACATCAATGAAGATGTCACAGTGTATGTCATAAATCACTGATGATGTCACTTATGTATAGACTAAACAGTGACATCATCAGTGATTCATGACATCACTAATGATGACATCTCAGGAAGATGCTTGTCTATATCTCATTGTTAGAGTAATTTACAATGATGACAATAAATATACTTGAACTTGAACTTGAACATCAATGATGATGTCACTGAACGAATCACTGATCATGTCACTGATGAGACTGATGAGTCACTTAGGTATATTGTGAGTGACACTAGTGAGGTCATAAATCCTTCTCTGTTGAGGCTATAATAGGACAGAATAATCTAATAAAATGTTGGAGGTGGATGTATCTGGAGCAGAAGTAGATTGAGGGATGTGTTTGGGCAAACTCAGACAATTGGGTCTGGGTGAGAAGAAGAATATTCCCCAACTGTGAGAGGCAGCAATGTGACGCAAGGCATCCAGTCTGCCGGAAAACCATTAGAAGAAGAAGAAGAAAAGTAAAAAAAATCATCCGCTGTTTTGGATCTGGCCATTACCGGGGACCAGGCGGAACCGGGAATGGTTGCCCTGGGGCAGCAAGCCTCACGCCGCAGGCTGGTAGGTAGGAGTCGGGGGGGCTTGCATGCCCCAGAAGACTTGTCCGCATAGGATAATGCCACTGCGGGCAAGCTTTCAGGGGTAGCCTGCCCCAACCCCGCCTGGACTACCCATAGTTTGTTTTGGGGGCATTTTGGATAATTTCCAGGGCAATTTTATAAAATGTTGGGTAATACATTAGTTCTATGTTGCATGACACACCACAATGTTCAACGACTTATCCCGTCATATTATATATATTATGATGTACTTGGCAAAAACCTTTCAAATAACGTAGACTGACAATACATGAGCTACTGTAGGTAAATGTCCAGTCCATCCTCCAACCCACAATAGTAGACTGACAGCTTTTTGAGGCCCTGACTGTTTCTATTTGATTTGGATCTGTTTCTAGTCGTGACTCAGCGGATTTTTTGAATATTAAAAATAGAAAATAAAATAAAATTATAGGGCGGACGTGAGATCCTGAGATTTGTGACCATCATGAATATATGATGTAGGCCGTACATAGTTCCGGTCCCTTCCTTTTGGGCATTGTTGGAGTTTGTTGTATCGCCAAAACTAGAAGAGTGGTAATTTATAGTGTATATTAGGGATGATTAATTGATTAATCGATTAAGAATTTGGTCGATCATATATCACATACTTTATTAACTGATTAACCAACAATGCAGGCTATGTGATATTTCTATAACTCACTTTGGGTGTCCGCCTTCCTTCCTTTCGTCCTTCTGTTATGTTATGGCATGGAACGTATGGGCCCTTCAACCATCCAACAGTTTGGTTGGTTGGTTGGTCGGTCGGTCCACAAAAAATGTAGGTCCACAAAAAAAGGTCCAGAAAATCAGTCATTAGACTGGATGGGGTCATCCCTATGTTCCCCGGGTCCTATGTTCCCCGGGTCCTATGTTCCCCGTTTTTCCCAAATGGTGTCCACCCGCTATGCCGACCACCCGCAATGCCGACCTTAGGTTTAGGCGTGGGGGTGGGAGAGGTTAGGTTTTGGGTTAGGGTCTGGGGGAGGTTAGGTTTAGGCATGGGGGGAGGTTAGGTTTGGCGTGGGGGCTGGGAGAGGTTAGTGAAAAACGGGGAATATAGAACCCGGGGAACATAGACATGATCCCGACTGGATGACATGATAGGGACAACAATAGGGAGCAGTGACGTCACCAGTGATGCCACGTAATGATGATGGATGCATGGCCAGCAGCTCTATAAGTCACTCTGTTGGTTGGTTCGTTGGTTCGTCCACAAAATCAATGTCAGTGGAGTGGGTGACATCACAATGGAGAGGATGATGTCACACTCCGACTTCAATAGTGAAGTCAGAGTTTCTGCATTACTGACATCATCACGAATCATCAAGGAGCACTGATGTCATACCTCCTAGGGACAGTTTTAGCGAGCAGAGAGAGGATGATGTCACACTCCGACTTCAGTAATGAGGTCAGATCATGCAATTCATATGCTGCTTGGATGGTTCGATTTTCCGGGTTGGTCAGTCGTTCTTCCGACGTCCGGATGGGTGTTCATGTGCTTGTAGTGTCAGAATAATCGGAATAGGGAAACCATATCAGCCAGCATACAGATGTATGTATACATGTCTGACTTGTAGGTATGACATGTCATGCACCATCTGTATGCATGTCTGACTTGTGGGTATGACTGATGTCATGCACCAGCCCCAAGCGTCGATTGGTGGCCAGAGCGATGGTGTTATTGTCATCATTGTCGAGTGATGGCCAGTGGTGCCTGCTCACATTAGATACCATGGTGCCCCATATACACAGCAGACTCAAATGTTGTTGCTATGATTTAATCTCTAATCGCCCATTGAAGATGAACTCAACCACTGAAATGATGTCTGGCTCCTGGTGATGTCTGGTTTGCCTCCTTCCCCACACACACAAACATTTGTAGATGAAAAAGGGAGAAAGATATCTTGATTTTTCAGCATAATCTTGTGGAAAGATTCTTCCCTATCCAACGTGCATGGCATATAGAAAAAGTCAAGGGTGATATTATCTTTCAGAGTGGCATTTAAAGTGAGAGGTAGCCGGCATGAAAAAGTCAAACCTGATCTTATCAGTCTAAAAAAAGGAGAAAATAAAATAAAATCAGGCCTTAATGAGAGTATGGAATAGGTCCGTTTGATTGGCACTTTATAACCTTTGTTTTAGAAAAACACAATACAAATATTTTTGTTAATGCAATGTGCCAGAAGGGGGAGACAAAGGTTTTGCACTACAATAGTTACACACTATACCTGAAAGATGGCTCTCCCCAATGATTATTTCTCTGTTTTCCTGAGGGAATGGCTACACTTCAAATCTGATTGGCACGCCACCCGGATGCCACCCCAGATTTTCTTGCCTGTCATTGGCTGTTCAGCTCTGACACACTGACGGTGTCTAAAATAACAAATGTGTTTGTTTTATGTTAACAGGTTGTAAAGCATCTTCAAGTTTAAAAGTTGGTGTCCATTGCCTCAATTAGATTTGTTTTTATTTGTGATGACCTGAGGGCAATTTGAACATTTTTCAAATGATTTCTCTCTGAGTTATTTTTAACAGCTTTAGCAGTCATTTTTGATATTTGGTCAAAATGCTTAATATCCAAAGAAAGTTGGAACATATTAAAGACTTGACTATCTAAATGTGAGGTTCTCTTTGCATCCTTTGAATTGACTTTACTCATACACATAGCTTTAACAATCATAATAAGGCCCTAACTAACTGCATTATGATTCACTCTCAATCTCTCAGTTTCAACATCCCACCTTCTCTTTTGGTTCTTCATCAGGCTCTGGGGTACCAGAGGTGAGGACCATGCTGGCCGGTGTTGAAATGCCTCACTACCTGTCCCTCACCAACCTGTTTGCCAAGTTCTTGGGTCTCACCTGTACGCTGGCTGCCGGCAGCACTGTTTTTTTGGGCAAAGTGGTACTAGTCTTCATCTCTTGACATCTCTGTATACCTCACCAGTGTTGGGCAGTAACCTCTGTCATTTTATTATGTTCCCCAGTAACGATTGTGTACTAAGTAAAGTTAATTGCTTTTTAAAGGAGTAATAAGTAACTTATTACACTTCCTGAGTAACTTGTCCAGCACTGCTCACCATACACAATGGCTTTCAGATTATGTGGAGGCAATGTTGTTGCCTGTTTCTCTTTGGGTTTCTATGATGTTATCTCAATTCCAGGGTCCATTTGTGCATGTCTCCACTATGCTGGGAAGCTACCTGAGCCATCTCTGCACGCTCATACAAGGCAACAAGGAGGTACAAGCAGGGAAAAATTAGAGAGTAGACCCACCTAAACTCACCTTTTCATTAGTTAACCACCGTTATTTAATTTGTAATAAATTATTTGTTAATTAGCCTATTGCAGACAGCGCCTCACTTTTAGTTTCTTCCTGTGTAGTGCTCTGAGCACACATTATTTGGCTTCCATACTGTTTACCATCAGACATTTTTGAGATTTTCAAGTATGCCATGAGTCGGAAAAGGTTGGGAACCGTATATTGATATTTAGTTTCCGTTAAGATATTAAATTGACATTGGACTGGATTTGTTCTGACTTGACTTGTGGTTCTACATTTAGACTTGACATGAATGATATGGACTTTGAAGCATGGCATGTCTCTTTTTCAGGGGAAGGCTGCTGGCGAAATGCTGGTTGTAGCTGCTGCTGTTGGGGTAGCCAGCTGCTTTGGCGCTCCTATCAGTGGTGAGAGGGCCCAGCCACAAACAATACACCCAACCCAAACACCAGTAGAACATCTCAGCAATACACGTGGGCGGATGATCATTCCCTGTAGTAATGGGTACCAGGCTCTCTCTCCTCTAGGGGTGCTGTTCAGCATGGAGGTGATGTGCTCTCACTTTGCCCTGAGGGATTACTGCCCATGTTTCTTCTCAGCGGCCTGCGGGGCGCTGACCTTCCGCCTGCTCTCCGTGTGGAGCGGAGACGGAGGTAACCGACGTCTGACTCACACTCGCCCCCTCAAGGTTCCAACACCCCAGACATGCATTTGCTGTTCGCTCTCGTACAGTATGTCAAGCATGTCAAGCTCCATTCAGAAATCTGTCCATTTAAAGCTGGAGTGCGTAACTTGTACATATAAATGCACGTCTGTTATACAAACAAGTTCCCACAATGCTGATTAAGCCTATCACTGGCAGATAACTCTCTCGGTATTCCACAGTAGAGCAGAGCTGTCAATCTGTTGTGGTCCGGGGACATTCCCGCACTGCGCACCAGAGACTTCCACCAGGCATAGCTCGCTAATTTCCAGTTAGCCTTTTGCTAACTTGAAACAAAAATTTATCAAATTCTGAAGACGGTAAAGTGAAATAAAATTGCAATTCAATAAAGTAGGAGATGATTTTATTTTGAAAGGTCTTGGGAGAAATTGGAAGGATGACTCCAATTAGTTTTGTGTCCACAGAGACTCTTCATCCGCTGTTTAAAACCGGTTTCTCCAATGCCTTACCTTTCTACCCAGTGGAGATCCTGGTATTTGCCTCACTGGGGTAAGTTTTATTTTATTTTATTTTAGTTGAACAAGTGACATGTAGATCTGGTTGTATCTCACAACAACTGTCAATCTGTGAATTCATACAGACATCTGTGCAATTAGTCATATTCAGTGCAGGAGAAAACCACTGACCACTTATATTTGTAATAATTAGCCTTCAGAGTTTGTTTTCTCCCCATAGCATTCATTTCCTGGTCTCAGACTGGACTATAACTAAACCTGTCGTCTCAGACTGGGCTATAAATAACTGTGGATTTGGTGTGATCTTTGTCTGAAAACAGTCTGCTGTGTGGAGCTGTGAGCTGCTTCTACCTCTTCTGCCATCGCTGGTTCCTGCACTTCACCAAAACAAACCCAATCTTCATCAAGATGTTGTCGACAGAGTGAGGGCTCATTTTTTTAAGCTACTCTTTGAAATATCTTAAAAATAACCGCAATGTACGGTTCCTTTCAATTAGACATACACAGTGTACAGCTTGGTTCTTCCTGGTCCCAGACAATAACAAACCGCCTCCCTCCTACTCTCAGCCACTCTCAGTGCGTTATCTCCCGGGAGTCGCCGGGACTCACTGTGATAGGTAGCAGACATGATTGACAAGCGTCACAGCGAATCAGCTGACAATGATGCATTCAATCAAGAGCCATCGGAAATCTCAAACAGCACAACTAATTATGTGAACTGAACTCCGTGCAATTTGTACGTCAAATTTCGGTGTAATTTCTTACTGGTGCTAACGGGGGTGCTATTGTATTTGCTACTGGTGCTTCAGCCCCAGCAAGCACGCCCTTAGCGCCGCCTATGGGTTAATCAGAACAACATAATATACCTTTAACAACACAAGAAGGGGAAACGACTGGTCTAGTGTTAATGTTTCTTCTGATGAGATCACAGAAAGCGGATAACCTGTGAGAACTGACTTTTCAAACTGAAATGAATTGTATGTAAGTGACATTATAAGAATACCACCTGTGTCAACATAACTGTCTCTCACCAGGAAGGCTGTATACTCAGGCAGCGTGGCCTTCCTCCTTGCATCTCTGACATTCCCCCACTCTGCTGGTCAATATATGGCTTCTAAGGTGGGCTTCAGACAGTGCAGAACATCCAGCATTTGTTTCCATTGTTGCACAGCTGGCTTCTCTGGCAAGACATTCAGTCATCTATAGTACTGCATGCAGGGATGACGTTTTGTAGGCTTACCCAGAAGTCCCTGCACTTCCTGGTTCGTACGCGTAAAAGTCAATGGGATTTTTGTAAAGCTAAACAGGTTGTACGTCACTTTTATGGAAGGGGGAATGTAGCGAAAGTAATATAGTAAAGTAACTAATTACTTTTAATAATAGGCAATAAGTAAAATAATTGTATTACTTTTCAATAATAAGTAACTAATTACACTTCCTGAGTAACTTGCCCAACACTGTCCACAGCACACCATGAAGCAGCTCCTCACCTCCCTATTGGACAGCAGGCAGTGGGGCTCTCAAGCCCACAATGCCTCTGTGGGCCTGGAGCCAGAGCCTTGGCAGGAGAGGGGCTCAGGGAGTCCGGTCTACCTCTCCTTGGCCTTCTTTCTGCTTATGAAGGTGCAGATATTAAGGAATCTTTGATCTGACGCAGGAAAACCAATGGCAGCATAAGATAAACATTGGTTGATTTTCAAGGTGGTTAATACGAGTGATGTTTACGAATGTGACCTCTTGTGGTCGTGTGAGTAAGTGCATGTGCATGTTACAGTGACTGGAAATCGACCAATGTTGTCATTTTCGATATGAGGACATGTTGATTTAACGAGTCGACAAGAAAATGAGTGCATGCATAGTCTGTGTATTAATGAAGATGTTTCTGTATGAAGAATAGTTTCTGACACCCATCAAAAAGCGGTCAACAGACCTTCCATACCAATCAATTAGTTTGGATGCATCAACACATGAACATTAATTTGTGCCAAATTGATTTAAGAGCACTGCAGATTGTCAATAACTCTTCATTCATACATAATGACATACCATTGTGCTAGATGTACTAGTAGTGTTGAATAGAGTTATATAAGCATTTGACTGTGTGTCTCCATTGTTCGTACTAAGCTGTGGATGATGCTCCTAGCCTGCACTCTGCCTCTGCCAGCCGGCTACGTCATGCCTGTCTTTATCTATGGTGAGTGAGAGGAGAAGCTGGACCACAGGGTCACAATTCTACGCACTTTGGCTGCATGTGTACAGTTCGTTTTTCTCCATTGCGTCCCCCCCCCGTCCCCGTCCCTGTCCCCGTCTCCCCCCTCCATGTTAGCTCCTCGCCCCAGAATGTGAAAAACAAGACGCCATGTTGCTTGGAGGTTTTTCTTGGCATTGGTTCTGTACCTTCTTCTGTTTTCCAGGAGCAGCGATGGGCCGTTTGGTAGGGGAAGGACTCGCTTCTGTGACTTCAGGCCAGCAGTGGGCTGTAAATCCTGGAGGCTACGCACTGGCTGGTATAAACCTGGCTGATCGCTTTTTGTTGTTGAGACAGTGATCACATCAAACCTGTTTATCTACAATATATTTTATTTGATTGATATCCTACTTCAATGTACCTGAGCCTGTTTTGAATGTTGTAATATAAGGTTTGACTCTAGTGGAAAAGTCTCTTAAGAAGCATTATATAGACTATCGATAAGCTACATCATATCCATCATAACAGAGGTGGACATATCTCTATCTGATGTTTGATAAGTCCCAAATACCCAAGTACCAAACACAACTTCTCTACACATGTATTACTGAATTAGCTATGGTACCTTACCTCCTATTGTGTCCTGAAGGGGCAGCAGCGTTCTCTGGGGCGGTGACACACACCTTGTCCCCAGCACTCCTGGCTGTGGAGTTAACTGGCCAGTTCAGCCACGCGGTGCCCATCCTCCTCGCCACCCTGCTGGCCAACGCCGTGGCTCGCTCTGGGAATCGCCCATCGTTCTACGATGCCTTGTCCATCAGCAAGAGGCTCCCACACCTCCCCTCTCTGTTGAAGGCCTGCCCTCGGTAAACACACACACAAGCTAAGGGCTCAAACTGTTACAAATGAAGCCATTTTTTGGGGGAGATTGTCTTGTTGACGAACTTAGCCATCAGGCTATGGTCCCATGATAGATGATAAAACAGGCTATGTTTTGGGGCGTGATTGACAGGTCACCTATTTGTGATGGTGCAGCTCGCTGATCATGGTCCAACAGCAGGCGGCGCTGTGGCTCTTCTTGTCACTTGACGCTTCAAAACAGGAGTCCACAAACCAATACGTGACGTCACGCTGGCTACGTCCATATTTTTATACAGTCTGTGGAAGCGTGACTATGGCTCCAACTTCTCCAAGCTAATCTTGTGAAGCTAGACCTGAATCAGACGAGAACTTCTTGACAGAAAATGTTGGATAACGAGACTTTGAGGAGCCAGAGGCAGCCATTTGATTAGCTCCAAGTTTGAAAACACACCCCAGAACCAGCAGCTCTGGTTTGTTTAGCAGAGCAGAAGCAATTTTCCTTAGTTTAGCTACACTAATGGTAAAAATGGTCTTGAAGACGAGTCGATCATGTCAATAATGCTGTCACAGGTAGTAAAGCCTATGGCAAACATTGGCAGTTGTTGGATAATGTTTGATTGGTGAGCCATGGGCTAAAGGATTGAGCATGTCAAATCTGACCAAACATCTCCAAACAAGGACAGACAGCCATGGCACACCAAAGAAACATGTGTCTGTGTTTGTTGTACAGTATAATGTTTGATTGGTGTGTGATAGAGAATAAAATTCTCTTCTCCGCTAAATGTGATAATTAACAGCTTATCTAACCAAATAAATTGAAGCCATGAGTCTAGGAAGATGTCTTCATAAAAGTATATTTATTACCATAACATTCTCTGCAATATGTATATTGTCAGAGGGCTTGAATCTCAATGTACACATTTCTGATCAATGTACAGAGTCAAATATTCAGCAAATGGCTGTCAGTGTAACATAGATTTATACTCAGAGAGAGGAAGAGGAAAAGGCAGAGAGGAGGGGGTTGAATGTGTGTGTGCGCTGCTCCAGTCTGACTGAGAGACTGTTATCAATTGTTATGGTACACGACGCACTGACCAAGGTCTCAGCAAAGAGGAGAAGTCCTCTGCTATGGGTGAGATGTCATGGGCCAGCAAATATGCAATGACTCATAGCATTAATTATGTGTATGCAATTATAGCTTATAGCTTATTGATTAGGAAATGCCAATGGAACTTATATTTTTCTCCAACAGTGTGCCATGGGCTTAAAGGCCAAGGGATTGATGCAGAAGTTGAAGTTGACGGCAAAATAACAGAAATAATAATAATAATAATTATAGCTGCTGGCCCGGCCACTAATAATTGTATTATAAAGAAAACCCCTCCACTGTCCACATTTGCAAATAGGAGACACAACAGCCCCAGAGAAATCTACATGTGGTGCTATCAGTGCTAGTTTGTCTTGTACGAGAAGATTTTCCAAAGAAACGTCACTCATGAGCAGATGTATCTACGAGAATTACATAGTCACCGGAGATACTAGATTCTACCAAAACTACTAATACAGCATGTATACAGTACACACACACACACACACACACACACACACACACGTACGAACGCACCTCCAAAACATCTCACTACTAAGACCACAATGGAAATAAGTCCCGTGAGGGTTTTGTGTTACCCTCTTTTAATTGTGCAGGTACTTTGTGTTGCAGCCATGTCTTTTTAAATTGAAGTGTCAAACATATAAACTAAAGTAAACTAGATGTATCCTCCTGACATGCTCCTCGATGCTGGGGGAGGGGGCAGGGCAGGGTGAGGGGTCAGGGCAGGGTGTGGGGGAGGGGTCAGGGCAGGGGGAGGGGTCAGGGCAGGGTGTGGGGGAGGGGTCAGGGCAGGGTGTGGCGAGGCGCGGCGTACTCGGCCATGTTGGACAGTCCATGTGCCACACAGCAGCTGAGCTGCTCGCGTGGCATCCCCATACTGCAGGCCTCGTGCCACTCATTGGTGCTCTCGTCGTAGCGCTCCACCTTATTGGAGTTGTAGAAGCCTCCTCCACACACGAACAGCTGGTCGTCCACCACCTCAATGCCAAACCAGTAGCGTGGAGTCAGCATGTCGGGCACGGCGCTCCACGTGTTGGTTAGTGGCTCGTAGGCCTCTGCGCTGCGCAGGTTGGTGCCGTCCCAGCCGCCGACTGCGTAGACGCGCTGTCTGTAGGCGATGACGCCCAAATAACCGCGCCTGCTGCTCATGTGGGCGATCTTCATCCACTGGTTGGTGTCTGGGTTGTAGCACTCAGCTGTGTTCAGGCTCCTCTTCCCATCGTGACCACCACAGATGTACACCTTGCCGTTGAGTACTGTGGCGCTGGCGTAGCTCCGCCGCTCCTTCATGGGCGGGAGCAGAGTCCACTTGTCAGTCTGAGGATCATAGCACTCAGCACTGTCGAGCTGGACGCGTCCATTGTCGCCCCCCATGGCATAGATGCTGCCATTCAGTACTGTCACGCTGACATCGCTCCGGCGATTATGCATAGGCGCCACATCGTGCCAAGTACGAGTACGGAGGTCGAACCTCCGCACGCTGCTGAGACTGTGACTCGTGTTGTAGCCGCCAACACAGTAGACGGCGCCATTTAGGAAAGCGGTGCCGTGGTCAGTCCGGAGAGGCTCAACGTTTGGTACATTGACCCAGAGCTCGGCGCGGGGATCGTATACCTCAATATTGGTTATATAGCTGTAACTCTTTCCTCCGATGGCCAACAGGATGGCATGAGGCAGGCGCGGGCATGTCAGAGGGTTGGAGGGTCTGTTGGTGATGACATCATACATGGCCCTCTCTGCGTCGATGATGACCGCCTCACACTCGGCATTGTCCTTAACCAGACTGTTGTTCTTCACCTGGTTGATGAAGTAGTCGGTGGTCATCAAGCCCAGGCGGATCTTGGGCAGCAGCACGGAGATGTGACCTTCACGCTCCTCGGGTGAGTGGGCGATCCAGCGGAGCACGGCCTCGAACGCCATGCTCTCCCGCCTCACGTTCAGATCTTCCCGCCCCAGGATGTCCGTCAGCTGCTCCAGAGAGAGTTCCAGGAACTCTTCGGAGGCCGCGGCGATCTGCTCAAAGTGCTCCAGGATGAAGAGAAAGGCCTTGCTCCTCAGGTCCGGGCAGTAGTAGAAGTCTACAAACTTAAAGATGCCGATGCAGTTCTCCGGGCAGAGCCGCGCCTCCAGGAACTCACAGCAGGAGCGGACAATCCCCATCATGCCGAGGTAGTCTGCTGCTATCAACAGCTCCTCCACGTTGTCCTCGGTCACCGGGACAGAGTGGGTGTAGGCGTACTCTATGAGGAGACGCATCATGTCTGCCGACATGGGGCCGGTCATGTCGTAGATGTTGTCCTGGGACGTCCAGCCATGGGTGAAGAAGAGAGCGTGGAAGTATTGGCTGCAGAGGACGGCCTTGCGTGCGTTGAATTCCACATCATCCACTCTGACCTGTAATTTATTCATTTCTTTGGGATCTGGATTATTTTTGTCCTTCTCCTGGAGGCAGTGTTGCCAGGTGGGAAATGTTGAATTATCGTACCTGAGGGTCAAAATGATCGTTTCTGGAGGGAAATTATCGTACACGAGCAGCGGCCACCTTCCACCTTCTTCTTCTTCTAATGGCTTTCTGGCCGCGCTTCCACCACTTATATAGCATCAGCCAGGAAGGATTTATGCCATCACTGATGACATCACAATTGCTCAAATGACATCACTGATGACATCACAATTGCTTGAGTGACATCATTGATGACATCACAATTCCCTGATTTATGACATCACTGATGATGTCACAAATCGTTACATCAACAGACAGCCCACTAACACCCCCCGCCCACTGGTGATGATCATGATGATGATTAAAAAATAAATATATAATACTGTAATCACAGCTACTTCTGGTGGTGGTCTAACATGCTCCATGTTTCCTAGGCTCTCCTCTATACCGATAGGAGGGCTCGTAGGAGGGAGTGCAGCGCCGCTCCACCCAGCTGCCGGGCCGGCCGAGGTCCAGCATGTCGTCAGCAGCAGCGCGGAGGAAGACATCCCTGTGGTGGACTCACTCGGTGGGTGAGATTTGATTGAGTTTTTTCTAGCGCACATATATATATATATATATATATATATAAAACCTGCTCTCCTGTCTTCTCTTTTGAAGACTCTCAGATGTTGCTGGGCAGCGTGCGCCGGGCGGACCTGCTCGCCTTCCTGCACCACAGTCAAAAGCAGGTAAAGGGATGGATGCGGACAGAGGTCCATAACTGAAGTGTGCGGCGCTGCTTGGAAGGCAGATCGTGTGCTAAGGAGCCATTTGACATTGACTGAAGTTGATGCAATGCAGAGTATGAGAGTAGCACTTCAAAAGCCCATTCAAATGACAACTTCCCTTGACCCTTGTCCATCTAAAAATATATTCCATACAGTTCCTCTTTGGGTTCACCCATTTGGTTACAAATCTAAATGTTTTTTGTTTGTGTGTGTGTGTGTGTGTGTGTGTGTGTGTGTGTGTGTGTGTGTGTGTGTGTGTGTGTGTGTGTGTGTGTGTGTGTGTGTGTGTGATCCTTCAGGCGCCGGGCAAACATCTGGAGGAGGCTTGCTGTATCCGTCCGTCCTCTGTCCTGTTATCAGCTCACAACAGCGTCCAGGAGGTCAGAGAGACTTTGGAAAATCACATTAGTATAGACATGTCTCTGGCAAGCTGCTTGAACATTTCATAGGTAGACGGGATATGCATTGCAGATATTGGTAATTCAATCAACATTCTTCCTATCACAATTGTCATTTCAGATATCCACTCCTGCGACTTCGACATACTTAAACCTCAGACTGTCACTATGACGTGTAACATTAATGTTCATGTATCTAGAAACGTGACATGCAACATATTTTCCTTCAGAAATGTTCATATTACATTTCTGTGGATTTCAGAAATGTACAATGCAGACATTTTATTCTGATTGGGCTGAATTAGCCTACGACCAGTCGTTGATATCACATCGATATACACTGATGATGTGACATGTTCAAAGGGCTTGCCATTTGAGATGAGTGGGTTGAAAGCTTGTGTCTCCTCTACACTGCCCTCTGCAGGCCCACGCCGTCCTGAGCCTGCTGGGAGCTCAGAGCGTGTTTGTGACAGACAGAGGCAGGCTAGTCGGCCTCATCTCATGGCTACAGGTATTAAACAAACTTCCCCATGTATGAATACACTGTCACTCGCCAACACTCACAAATACAAAGAACAAAAGACACATTCATATGTTCTTAACTTTTCTTTTAATAATAACAATACCTCCATAAATAACAAACACAAATAATAATAATAATAATAACAATAATAATAATAATAATAATAATAATAATAATAATAATAATAATAATTATTATTATTATTATTATTATTATTATTATTATTATTATTATTATTATTATTATTATTATTATTATTATTATTATTTATTTTTTCTCAAATCATAGAACAGACAGTGAGCATAGTGAACTCCTGGTAAATTGTATGAAGAATTATTTTTATAAAGAAAATCCTGTTGTCATCTTTGCCTCCTGCATATGCACAGTGTAAACAGCCCTCTGTGGATTGACATGATGCTGGGTGGTGGAGGTGGCAAAATGGCTGCCAATGAATACAGAGTAGAGAGTCATCTCTCCCTCCTCCTCTCTGTTTCTCCAACAGATGAAGAGAATATTAGAAGACCTGACCAAAGACATCTAAAGCCTCGGGCCTGACTGAATCATCTCTGTCTTGTTTAGTGTGTAAACCAGGCAGACTCTGATCTGATATCACGTCTTCATTCTCCAACCATAACCCTGTTTGCTGCACAAACCACATTGTCATTGGCCGGAAGCTCCTTTGGTGACCATCTATCAGAGCTGGTTGGCTCGTTAGGCCGTTTAGTGTAATTAGCAGGAGGAAGGCAGAACCTCGTCTCATTTGCAGGCCTGAGTTTATGACACAGCAGTATTAAAAGGCATTATTGTGTGCCGGTGTTTTTCCTCAGAATAATTTGTGCGAAAGATGAAAAGAAAACTGCCAGAGATGGGGGGAGTTGGACTTGAGTCACACTTAAGTCAGACACACAGTAACTTGAGACTTGACTTGAGACTCATCCTCCAAGACTTGAGACTTGTGAACAATCTTTTTGTATGTTTTTTTGGGGTGCAATAACATTAAAGAAAATGTCTACTAATGTCATCCAATCAATGCTGATACTGTATGCTAATAGATAAAGGAGTGAGGATTACAGTGAATGCTTTGAATTGCTTAGTTGTAGCTATAGTGTTCTAAGCAGACCAGATGGCATGCAGCAGATGATATAATGCTCATCCATAATAGACTTGACTTGGAATTGTGACGAAAGACTTGAGACTTGACTTTTGGACTTGCCCCTCAAAGACTTGAGACTTGCCTTGGACTTGCAAAAAATGACTTGTGAGTAGCTCTGCCTCCAGCTCATGTTGTTTGACGATATCATTCGTCACAGCATATTTCTCACCCTTGTATTTTGACGGATTAACATCTCGCAGCAGAACGACAGCCGTTGTTGTTGTGGTAGTTAGCCTGCGTGAGCGTGGCCTTTTCTTCTCTTTCTTACCTTAGCTTAGTTGCCTAACCTTAACCAAGTTGTTTTATTTGCATAATGTTTTCAAATCATCTTCAAATGTACATTGTAAAATGCTCATGTTAATGTAATGTTCATTTGAAATGTTGATGGCTATCTGTGGTTTGCCCAAACGTAAATTAAACGTTTTATTCTGGCGAGTGGCTTGCTAATAGCAGATGGAGCCACAGTGCGTCACATGAGCGTGACTTTGTGTAAGCTTCTATTAAAAGCACCCTGTGACAGATAACACCAACACCCACCCCCACACACACCCACCCACACACACACACACACACACACACACACACACACACACACACACACACACACTCTTCTGTTATCTCCCCCTCTCTCTCTCTCTCTCTCACACACACACCACCCACCCGCACACACACACACACACACACACACACACACACACACACACACACACACACACACACACACACACACACACACACACACACACACTCTTCTGTTATCTCCCTCTCTCTCTCTCTCTCTCTCTCTCTCTCTCTCTCACACACACACACACACACACACACACACACACACACCACACACACCACGCGCCTGCTCACACACTCCATCTCGCTCTAAACTCAGCCTTTCTCTGCAGCGCTCTCAGACAGAAGTGTGAATAATGGCCTGATCATGTCTGGGAGTCAGACAGATAAGTGGCTCCACGCTTTCTTTCCTGGAAACGACTTCTTCTTCTTCTTCTTCTCCTTCTTCTTCTCTCTCTCTCTCCAGCTTTGGACAAAAACTCTCAAAGGAGACACGTTTTCAATGTCCTATGTAATACTTCCTCTGTTCAGACAGCTTACCACCTTGTACAGCACATAATGACAGAATTGATGTTTTTATGCCAAGATATTTACACAATTATGTTCTGACTCTCCACAGTTCAATTCTACACGTGATATGAAATTGTATCATGATTGTACATTAAATTAAAAACACTAAACTCAACAGTGGAACTATAGACATTCTTTGACAAGATCATATGCCTCAACCAAGGAGAAAAAGCAATTTGGAGTCTATCAGTCCTTCTGAAGATGAGCCCAGAGAAGCAATTGCCCCTTCAGATGAATCGTCTGCGATTTTTCTTGAGATGGCTCATCTGGGATTTTTCTTTCTTTCTTTCTTTCTTTCTTTCTTTCTTTCTTTCTTTCTTTCTTTCTTTCTTTCTTTCTTTCTTTCTTTCTTTTATATCAGTCATTGCTGGTGGATGAGACCTAAAAGTCCTCTTGTTGGGTCTCCTGTCAGAGATCGCCATGAAGATTACTGCCCCCCCACCCCCCACCCTAAGACCCTAGTTATAAAAAACGTCATCCTCAGATAGCGAGCTGCTGTCCACGTGGCGGACGGCGGCCTCTGCAGTCACAGTGCCTCCGAGCTCTAGGGGGCGCACTCTGTCCAGCTGAGTGTTGGTCGTGGGGGAAACAGAGGAGGTGGCTGGAGGTGGAGGGACCAGGTCGTGGACATAAGCCTGGGCGTGGATGCTGTACAGGTGTTGGGGAAGGCCGACACTTCCACCGTCCAGCAGGAACCCAGACAAAAAGTGTCTCTGTGGTGCTGAGGGGGGAAGAGCAGCAGTCAAACGGACGTCTCTTGAAAACACTGAAACAATCACTTGAACTGCCAACACAATCTCCAAAATAAATGTGAAATAGCAAGGTTGGTCGACGGCGAGAAACGGTGGAAAATCGACTTACAAATAGCCTTACAAACAAAACCCTTAGTGAAGTTGGTAATTGATCAGAGTTTAGACCAGACTGATTACATAATAATGTCTGTATGTATGCATGACTAACCTTGCAAGCTGGTGGAGGGCTGTTCCAAGCCGTCATGAACGGACCACACATTCATGGCTGCTTCAGCGAGGGCAAACTGCTCTGCCACTCCTGACCACAACAAAAGGCAGACAAGCACATTTTAGGCTACTTCTCAACCGTGCGACAATTTCGGACGAAAAATAAAGACTTGGTGTGCAAAAGCCTTTAATGTCTCGGTTCTGTCTCACCTGCGGCGAAGCGAGCTTCCTTGATCTCATCGGTCATTCGGGAGTAGAATTGCTCGTCCTCCTGCAGTTCTGCCCCCATCGCCCCCCAGCCTGCTCCTCCTTTACCCCAGGCCCTGCCCCCACTTCCCCCAGGCTCCTGGCTGCCCGCTCCCCAATTCTTCCACTCGATCAGGTGGGCGACTCGCCCCTGGGCCATCGCCGTCGGCTTGGTGATGTGCTCCTTTATCGTGGCCACCAGACCTGAGAGGGATATAGAGAGAGAGATAAAGCAGACAAAGGGTAGAGGCTGAAAACAAGATTTCTTACAATTGGCAGAGCCAGGAGTGGGGTGTCTCTATCTAATATTAAAGGTCTTTGGATGAAATCAGCTGTGCTGCTCATCCCACAAAGGCATATCCATACGAATGTGGCCTAAAGGGAAATCAGCTGTGCTGCTCATCCCACAAAGGCATATCCATACAAATGTGGCCTAAAGGGAAATGAACAGGCTTTTCAATGAGACAAGAGAGAATGCTGCAGATACAGTAACAACAGAGATGTGATCGACCAAACACACATTTAGAAACCTTTTTGGGAAGGGGGGGGGGGGGGTATTTGTACTATAATATTTGAGATTGTCCTGCTAGAAGGCTGTGTAAATATGAAAAGGCTTCTTTTTTGTGTGTGCGTGGACCAATTGTGTTAGGTCAGCCTTTCAGCATCTATTTGTCTCACGTATTCCTGCCTTTTTCATGGCCGTCATAATGATACTGTCAGGATAACACATGAACCTGCTGAGAGAGGAGGCAGACACACACACACACACACACACACACACACACACACACATGAGGGCAGCAAATAACATGGGAGGAAATGTACGAACGCAGCTGTTTGTCTATCTGTGTCTGGCCGTTGAGTGTGTGTGTGTGTGTGTGTGTGTGTGTGTGTGTGTGTGTGAGTGTATGTGTGTGTGTATGTGTATGTGTATGTGTGTGTGTGTGTGTGTGTGTATGTGTGTGTGTGTGTGTGTGTGTGTGTGTGTGTGTGTGTGTGTGTGTGTGTGTGTGTGTGTGTGTGTCCAGTCTCACCCAGCAGGGAGGAGGTGGCCAGCTCCCCGATGTCATAGCGGTTGGTTTTATCTGCCGTGCTCCCGTTAGACAGCATGTGCTCATCCTGCAACATGTGATGCATAACATGACATAACACACATGATGTGAGGTCATGAGCATATCTCCACACTGCCATTTCCCCCCCATCTGCCTTGAACTCATATGAAAGTTGGTGCCACAATGGATCGGCCGGAGGGACGACTCCCTCTGATTGGCCTGAGCCAACCAATCGTCACTCCTCATGCCCAAACCGAACCAATCACTCCTCCCCGTCCCACCAGCCCATCCATTCTAGCAATTACCGGCTTTTTTTAGTCAGCTATTATTGTGTTGTGCAATCGTGCATGTTTGATGTTTTTTCCATAATCCTGCAGATCCTGCTGATAAAATAACTTCAAATCCATTTAGGTGTTCCAGTGCTGAGCCCCTCATTAATGTTTTGGTTGCATCTGTGTTTACCCTGCCTTTTAGACACAAAATGGCTTCTGTGAAAAATGAATGGACTGAGACAGCAGCTGGAGTGTAATGAGACAGAGATGAAGAGGACGGTGAGGGCCATACTGACCTTAGGCTGGCCTTCCTCAGCCCTGCCCTGCAGCACTGCCTCTGCGGGGGACCACACACACACACACACACACACACACACACACACACACACACACACACACACACACACACACACACACACACACAAACAAATGTCAGATAGCTGGTTTACATCAATCGACGATTCAATGCTTGTGGGTAGAGTAATGCTAGAGGAGGACAGGGCAGACTAGGCTCCAGTCAGATTGTCTGTGCCGCTGCTACCTCGGCCTCGGCCGCTGCTGCCCCGGGCCAAAACAAAAAGGCCAAAACAAATAGTGTGCAGTGGCTCTGAGATGCTGATTAGGTGTGGTTGGTATTGAATGACTTGGTCATAAAGGCTTCCTCTAGGCTAGAGTTAAAGGTCAAAGGTCAGGCTACCTCTAAAACAAACCCTTCTCTGGGCCTTAGCAGGCTGCTGGCCCTCCTCAGCCCTGCCCTGCAGCTCTGCCATGGGGTGCTGGAACTCTGCAGGGAACCACACACACACACACAAACACACATGCGCAGGCACCCACACACACGCATGCAGGCACGCACACACACACGCACACGCACACACATGCATGCACGCATGCACACACACACACGCACGCACGCGTGTGTGCGCGTGCACACACACACACACTAATGTTAGGTACCTGGTGTAATCTATCTTTGAGACGGTTTTGCTGTATTTTCTGTGTGCATTATGTGCATGTAGCCTATCTGAGAGAGAGAGAGAGAGAGAGGAGTGAGAGGGCAGACGTCTGGGTGTCTGTAGCCAAAACTGTGTGTAAAGACCAGGGTCAAGCGAGGCTCATATATAATGGATGAGAGAGGGAGAGCCCTGTTCACACCTGGTATTAACATGCGTTAACATGAATGATTCCCTGCTCTATCTAAATAAACACCTAGCAATGGCTGTGCGTAAAAAAAAAAAAGTTTGGCAATTATGTCTATTATCCTACTGAATTATTATACATGTCATTATTATACATTTCAATTATGACTATTAGCCTACTGAATTATAAATAAATACATAAATAAATACATAAATAAAAGCTAGCACTACTCTAGCTTGTTAAGTAGTTCAGTTCTGATCATCCATAGGGTCAGCTACAGTAAACAGCAGATAGCGCTCACAACACATTGGCAAGTGCTCTCAGTTCTCAGCTGGACGTGCAGGTAACAAGTTCTTACCCTGTTCTTCCATCAGTTCAAAGTAAAGCAAATATTCCCAGGCTGTGAAGTTGACTGTTGTGTCTGTGTTCTGAAAACCAGACTCCACCAGACAGTCAAGGCCGGGTCAAGCGAGGCTCATATATAATGGATGAGAGCGAGAGACAGTGTGTGCTATAGTGGAGCCTCTTGGCATGTTTCACTCTGTGTTCAGGCTGCAACACTCCCTGTTAGTTTTTTAATTGAAACTTTAATTGAAGCCCCCCCCCCCCCCTTCCCACACACACACACACACACACACACACACACACACACACACACACACACACACACACACACACACACACACACACACACACACACACACACACACACACACACACACACACACACACACATGCTGGGGTTTCCCTTGGGAGGTGTTGTCAGACAATGTTACTATGGAAACATGAGAGCAACAGAATGCAAGTGATCCCCTTCCATTTACTTCAGTCATGCTTGCTCAGGCCCTTGCGCGCACACACACACACACACACACACACACACACACACACACACACACACACACACACACACACACACACACACACACACACACACACACACTCACATTTGCACAAACACACACACACACACACACACACACACACACACACACACACACACACACATGGCTTGATGTAAGAGGCTGTATCTGGTCTCTAGCTGCTCCTCATCAGATGGTGTTAGCAGGTCAAGCAGCTCTATAGTGTGTCTGTCCCTGTAGCCTGATATCACACTGCACTGTTCACTCCTCCCTCTGATATCACACTGCACTGTCCACTCCTTCCTCTGATATCACTGCACTGTCCACTCCTTCCTCTGATATCACACTGCACTGTCCACTCCTTCCTCTGATATCACACTGCACTGTTCACTCCTTCCTCTGATATCACTGCACTGTGCACTCCTTCCTCTGATATCACTGCACTGTCCACTCCTTCCTCTGATATCACACTGCACTGTTCACTCCTTCCTCTGATATCACTGCACTGTCCACTCCTCCCTCTGATATCACTGCACTGTCCACTCCTTCCTCTGATATCACACTGCACTGTCCACTCCTCCCTCTGATATCACTGCACTGTCCACTCCTCCCTCTGATATCACTGCACTGTCCACTCCTCCCTCTGATATCACTGCACTGTCCACTCCTCCCTCTGATATCACTGCACTGTCCACTCCTTCCTCTGATATCACACTGCACTGTCCACTCCTTCCTCTGATATCACTGCACTGCCCACTCCTTCCTCTGATATCACTGCACTGCCCACTCCTTCCTCTGATATCACTGCACTGCCCACTCCTTCCTCTGATATCACTGCACTGCCCACTCCTTCCTCTGATATCACACTGCACTGTCCACTGCTTCCTCTGATATCACTGCACTGCCCACTCCTTCCTCTGATATCACTGCACTGTCCACTCCTTCCTCTAATATCACACTGCACTGTCCACTGCTTCCTCTGATATCACACTGCACTGTCCACTCCTTCCTCTGATATCACACTGCACTGTCCACTCCTTCCTCTGATATCACTGCACTGTCCACTCCTTCCTCTGATATCACACTGCACTGTCCACTCCTTCCTCTGATATCACACTGCACTGTCCACTCCTTCCTCTGATATCACTGCACTGTCCACTCCTTCCTCTGATATCACACTGCACTGTCCACTCCTTCCTCTGATATCACACTGCACTATCCACTCTTCCTCTGATATCACACTGCACTGTGCACTCCTCCCTCTGATATCACACTGCACTGTCCACTCCTTCCTCTGATATCACTGCACTGTCCACTCTTCCTCTGATATCACACTGCACTGTGCACTCCTTCCTCTGATATCACACTGCACTGTCCACTCCTTCCTCTGATATCACTGCACTGTCCACTCCTTCCTCTGATATCACTGCACTGTCCACTCCTTCCTCTGATATCACACTGCACTGTCCACTCCTTCCTCTGATATCACACTGCACTGTGCACTCCTTCCTCTGATATCACTGCACTGTCCACTCCTTCCTCTGATATCACACTGCACTGTCCACTCCTTCCTCTGATATCACACTGCACTGTCCACTCCTTCCTCTGATATCACACTGCACTGTCCACTCCTCCCTCTGATATCACTGCACTGTCCACTCCTCCCTCTGATATCACTGCACTGTCCACTCCTCCCTCTGATATCACTGCACTGTCCACTCCTTCCTCTGATATCACACTGCACTGTCCACTCCTCCCTCTGATATCACTGCACTGTCCACTCCTTCCTCTGATATCACTGCACTGTCCACTCCATCCTCCATGTGAGGATGAGATCTGACTCAGGGTCAGATCTCATCCTTGCACACATTGTCTGACACACACACAAGCGCGCGCGCGCACACACACACACACATGCACACACACACACACACACACACAATCTCTCTCTCTTTCTCTCTCCCGCTGCTCTCTTATCTGTCTGTGTGCAGCCTAAGTATACCATACCTCTCTTCTGTCTTCCCAGCTCGAAACCGCTGGGCTGACTGAAAAATGCCTTTGTTAGGAAACAATATTGTCAGACTTCATCCCAGATTCCACCCTCAAATAGTTCATAACGTCAAATATCACATGATGAGAAAATACAAAGTAGAAATGATTGATGTATTGATGTATCACACAGAATGTCAGAGAAAAATAAACTAAAGACAGCTGTTCAGACACAACCATATCAGTGTTTTAGCCTGAGCACAACACGCGCCTCACTCTCAGCTACAGAGCACCAAAGCAATAACAGAGAGAGCGGGGAAATGAGAGAGAAAATTTTGAGAGAAAATGGCAATTTCCCCAGGAGCCCGACACTGTGCTAAAGAGCAGCAAGGGAGGCGGCGGGGGACGGAATGTAATTTGTGTGATATCCTAAACCCACCGCTGTCCTGTGCTGTGCAGGTCCTGATGAGAGAGACAGCCTCTGGAAGCTGTACAGCTAATCACACCCAGCCCTGCTTCCAAAACCTCATCTCCGCACTGATTCACAGAGATCAGCGATAGCTCCGAGGGCAGATGAAAAATCCCGGCAGCAACAAAATTGGGGGCTCGTCCGGGATCAATCTCTGGTGAACAGTCATCAGATGAGCAGTGAAGTCATGATAAATAAACCAGAAGGTGGGCAGTGTAAGGCAAGCAGCTACCAAATAAATAATGAACAGAAATCAATTATATTTCAAGAAACTTCAAGACCGATAGATTACATCACTTTCCTATGCTTTTGTACTATAATTTAAAAAAAGTGGCTCAGCTGAGATTATGTCCCTGCAGATTACCTTTGCAGTCAGCTATTGATAATTTAACCCATTTATCATAGGGATGTGCATCTCCATCACTAGCCTTCCTGAGCAGCTCCATGCTTCTCTCTAGCCTTCCTAAGCAGCTGATTGAGTTCTTTTGATGCTGCAGCCACTCACACCCACACGGTCCCTGTTTTTAAAAGCCAGCTTATTTGTGTTGATGCTTTGACCTCCTTTGTGATATGCGGCTTGTTATTGGGGAAGTGTAAAACGTATTTTTTAGGAATTACATTGTCAACACAAAAGTTCATATAGTCTGTATATTGTAATAGTCTCTGTAGCCTCGTTCAGCTACAAGTTGTGGAAACTACTCCAGTCAGTGCTTAGAAAGCAGCCTCTCAAATTGTCCACGCTGTCCTCAGTCCACTGCAGCACAGTCTTATGTTGGGACTTACTAGACTTGAGTGCAGATCTACATGTGGGCATGAGATGGATGGTCGAGTGGTCAGAGTTGGACAGAGGAGGAAGAGCCTTAGCTCTATATGCGTGTTTGATGTTCCCGAAGCATTTGTCCAAGACTCTGTTGTTTCTTCTGCCACATTTAAGCTAAGTCAATTCTGCACCGCTTACGATCTCCAAGTAGAAAGACGGGGGGCTCTAGGAGTACGTGGAGGTGTGGACACATTCAGCCAGGCGATTAGCAGCTCTGGCAGCATTAGGTGGAACATATGCAGCACATAAGATCATGTTGACAGCAGCCAGCAACACATTTCGGTGGTCCCAGATTTCGGTTAGACCGTATTTGGTGACCCATCACATTCTGTGACCTGCCCTGATAATCTTAACCTAATCCCAACCGTCTCAGTCCTCATGCTTAAACCTAAAAACACTACAGTTCACAGAATCTGATGGCTCACCAAATACGCTGTAACACCTGTAATCAGTTCAGTTCAGTTTTTATTTATTTATAGTGCAACATCACCCCAAGGGTTCTCTGTACACTTCACAACAAAGCAGTTCGGAGTATATGACACAAACACATGCACAATACACAAGCCTATGCAGAGACAATCACATAGACAAGAGTAGCACAGAGTAAAATCTACAACAGAAAACTAGAAAACATCAATAGATGGAGGAGCCATAATGCACAGAGAAAAGGTGGGTTTTGAGCCTAGATTTAAAAATGTCAATAATGTCAGCTTCTCTAACAGTCAGGGGAAGAGCATTCCAAAGACATCCATCCATAATCCAACGCTTGATATAGACAGAGAGACAGACAGACAGACAGACAGACAGACAGACAGACAGAAAGACACTCCTTTGCGCAGACATACAGACAGACAGGCAGTATGGAAGAGACGACTTAGGCACTGACCTTTGTGGCCTTTGCAGAGGCAGGCGCCCATGGTGTTGCCCGGGACAGCCGACCGGAGGGGGGGGGGGGGGGGGGGGGGGGCGGAAGGTGTGCCCGGGGCAGGTTACCTGTTCACCATGATGGGGGAGAGAGAGAGCGGGGGGAGGGGGGAGGAGGAACAGAGCGAGCAGGGAAAGGATGCAGACACCAGAGAGGATGCAGCCCGGCCAGCCCTGTGCCGTGCAGAGGCATCGCCTGACTCCTCTGTGCAGGAGGAGAGAGGGGAGAGAATGACACAGAGAGAGAGTGGGGAGGGGGGGAGAGAGAGAGAGAGAGAGGGAGGGAGGGGGGAGTGAGAGAGAAAGAGACAGAGACAGAGGGAGAGAGAGGTAAATGGGGGAGAATGCCTGTTTGCTGACGATTTTGTATAGGCCTATCCCCTCCACATACTGTATTCTCCTCCCCTTCTATTCTTCTCTCTCTCCCTCTCCCTTTCTCTCTTTCCCTCTCTCTTTCTCTCCCTCTCCCTCCGCCCCCCCCCCCCCCCCCTCTCTCTCTCTCAAATAGACCCTATAGAGGGCTTGATGCTGTGTAATAACACGCTCGTTCACCTTTATAGTGAAAAGGTCACATGGTGATTGTATAAAATACAAATGGAAGTGAAAAAAAAACAAAGGATCCACACACTGTGGTTTGGATGTGTATATACCCTACACACACACACACACACACAGGTAACCCTACACACACACACACACACACACACACACACACACACACACACACACACACACACACACACACACACACACACACACACACACACACACACACACTCTCTGTGGCTTGGATGTGTATATACCCTACACCCACACACACTGTGTTTTGGATGTGTATATACCCTACACACACACACACACACACACACACACACACACACACACACACACACACACACACACACACACACACACTGTGGTTTGGATGTGTATATACCCTACACACACCCTGCAGTTTACGAAATACAAATGCCCCTTATTAAGTGTAGTTCTGCTAATTTCTGTTTTTTCAATAAAGAATTCCAAGGTGAGGAATGGGCCTTGCCTTCACCGATAAAATGAGATAAATAAGAAATATAGGAATATGATAAATATGAAAATATGATTCTGGGTTGTAAGGTTGTTGTTGGTGTTTCAGTTATTTCCATGTATGACCTTTCATTGTATGTTACAGTAGCCTAGTCTTCACTGATACAGATTTCATTATTATCCAGCCTCACCTACTCAATCTCACACTTTCACACGTTTACACACAGCTCTCACCTACTCAATCTCACACTTTTACACACAGCTCTCTCTCTCTCTCTCTCTCTCTCTCTCTCTCTCTCTCTCTCTCTCTCTCTCTCTCTCTCTCTCTCTCTCTCTCTCTCTCTCTCTCTCTCTGTCTCTCAACTATCAATATTCCTTGTGTGGCCCTGTTGTCTCAGTTTGCTGCTGAGGCAAAACGTTGTGACGATGGCGCCCCCGCTGACATCATCCCCGGCAACGGAGCCCTCGCCTCCACCGGCCTGTTGCCATGGCAACCACGCCGCTCTCTCCACGCTTTTTGAGACATTGACAGCTGCTGTAAGTGATGTAGGGGAGGTTTGAGTGATGCAGGAGAGGTTTGAGTCAACACGGTTCTCGAATAGGATATGCAATGTCTGTGATCTAAAAGATGTGGAAATATAATTTAATTTCATGTTTTATTGTACACTGGGTTCAAGGTGTTCATTTGTGTCCACATATAATTTTTTACATGATGCAAATGCAATAGTGTAAAAGTCAACATAAGTAGAAAACACAAGTACACAGTCAAACAAGTAGTAGTAATATAAATAAACAGGAGTGAACCCGAAGCAGCATCTGTATAATGCACATTAATAAAAACTCATGAATTCACATTCACTCATTTAGTTGAGTAGTCTTATTGCCTGGTGGAAGAAGCTCCTCTTCAGTCTGCTGCTGCGTGAGAAGGGGGGCCTGTAATTCCTGTGTCTCCTCCCATGGGGCATCAGTGAGAACTTTCTGTTGTGTGGGTGGGTTGAGACCTTGATGACTTTCATGGCTTTCCTGAGGCACCTCTGATTCTATACTTCCTGCAAGTTGCTAGATAGTGCCATGACGTCTCTGACGATTTGCGGCCTTAGTCCAAATTTCTATAGGCAGCTGAGGCCGTACAGGTGCTATTGGGCCTTTTTGACGATCGTGGACGTGTGGTTGGCCCATGTCCTGGTGGATGTTGACTCCCAGCTGTCCCATTAGGTTTGGTGTGTCTCATGTTGTATTATCTTGACCTTGTTTGTATTATTATTTTTTTTAGCTACATGTTTGATCATTGTTTATGAAAACTGAACAGGAAAAGTGTCTTATTATAAGTCCATATGGTCTGGGCTTCATTGGAAGCCTGACACTTAAATAAAGGAATCAATCAATCAATCAAATAATGAAATGAAATTATTACTACTTCTTGTTTTGCTTGAGGGCCTCTGAGCCTCGAAGACCGCTGGAAACCCCTTCAAGGACCATTTCATCTCCCGTAAGCACAGATGCGAAGTAACTAAGTACAAATACTTTGTTACTGTACTTAAGTAGGGTTTTCACGTATCTGTACTTTACTGAGTATTTATTTTTCGGACAACTACTTTTACTCCCTACATTCTAACACACATATCTTTACGTTTTACTCCATACATTTTCAACACAGGTTAGTTACTTTAGTTTTAATGCATGACAGACAAGACGATGTAACATTTGGCTGTCTCACCTTGCGCTCCCAGCTTGTATGTGCACTTTTGGGGGGAGGGACCATATCACACAAATTATTAATCAAAGTATAGTCTTTATACATCTTAAAAAACATGTTTGGAGGGGATCTTTTAAGTTTAATAGTCTCCGTATTATATTAATATGAGTTTCAGTTAGCTTTGCACAGAAACAGCCGGTATAAATACTTTTTCTATTTTCTATTTGAGTAAACAAGTTAAACCAGTACTTCTACTTTAACTTTTTTATTTATTATTATTTTTTACACAAGTAACTGTACTTCCAAGTAAAGAATGTCCCATCTCTGCCCCAAGAGCCCTCTGGAACCCCTTCAAGGACTGGATTTAAGATCCACTGATCAGGAGGTCAGGACAGAGGGGAAGGTTAGGAGCAGGCTGCCCTCTTGTGGTACTAAGGGAAAAGTGCAGCATTTATGTTCTGCAAATATACCTCCTATATCTTTGAAAGGAGTGGGATAACATTCAAAATGTTCTCCATTACAGATGAGTTTCTGTGAACTGATTGAAAATGTAATATTTAAGCACATTAGGAACACAAACGAGGGGAAAAGCCAGGGCCTGTAAGGAGTAAACCAGACTGAGACCCAAATGCAGAGACACAGAGGCAGAAAAACGTTTTAAAGACTTTACTTGAAAAACTGGTACAGAGCTTAACAAGATCAATCCAAAAATACAGATACTAAAAGTCAGTGTTGAACAGAGAAACTCAGACATCAGGCAGAAATGATCCAAAGCTTCCAAAGGCAAAAACAAGTGAACAGGCAACTAGGCTCCACACATCAGACAATCCAGCAAAATACTGGTTCCCTCAGTCTCCAATATATAGCTCCACCAGAACAGCTAATGGAGATCAGGAGCAGCTGGAGAAGACTGGGGCTGTTGCACCACAGGTGGGAGTGATCACCTAATCACACCACAAACACACAACACAACACAACACAACACAACACAACACAACACAACACAACACAACACAGAGAGGAGCACAAAATAATCCCATTAGAGAAAGACAACTCCTAATCACATGACATGGCCAGGCCACAGATATATATATATTTATACAACAGTTAGTTCCGGCCGGGCAATTTGATTGGACAAGAGGGATCCTACCAGTGCCGATATTTCATGATAACACACTGGCGCTTCACTGTGTGTAGATCACTCCGCTTCACAGCTGCCCTAATCAACAAAACGCTTCACAGCTGTAGAGTAGACAGTAGTAAAGTAGACAGCCTGCAGTTAATTAGGCTGATTAGGCCACTATTTTTGTTGGCGGGGGAATAAATAGAGAAATCATATATTTTCTCAGCTTTTTGTCATTTTTTTAATCAGCTTTGTTTAATAGAACTGTTGTATAAAAGCAATATTACACTCGATGTCGTGCTGTTGTTGTCTAATATCGGCACTGCTGTGATTCGGTCACAGGCACGAGGCCGTAGGCCGAGTGCCAAGATAGCAGCACTCCCTCTCGTGTGATATTGCTTATATATATATATATATACACCATATTGGATTTTCCTGCCAATATATATGCACTAATCAAGTCTCTCCTGTAGTGGAATTAACACATTAGTATGCCTACTTTTATAGTGAAGGCCCACTGGCAGATGCAGACATATTGTACATACAATGCTTTTCAAAATGTACACATTCACTGGGCAAAATAAGAAAACTACTTCAACTTAGGTTATGTAAAACATGCCATATTGTTTTAAATTTATGTAACATTTTCTTTAAAACAAAACTGTACAATTCATCCATTCATTCATTCAAGTATTTAGTCAAGTATCGAGCATTTGCGCATAATTCAAGTGGTATTTTATCGTCCTGTCATATCGTCAGAAATTTTTGTTTTTGGGCCGATGCTGATATTTGATTTCAAAGCCTTTATCGGCCGATACTGGTGACCTGCCGATATCATTGTGCATCTGTACTCCTTGCTTCTCAACAGTCCACCTCTATACACTGGACCCCATTTCATGCGCAGACCTCGTCCCAGGGAGCGGAGACAAGCGCAAGTTCTCATATCCATATGTCTGCTACTGTCCTTCTAGACTTTTCATCACTGAGCAAGATGCAAACAATTCCACATTTGACCCAAAGCAAATCCTGAATTTGATGAGATGAGAGTGTGGGTTTTCTGCCTGCTAGTTGAACAGAGCAGAGGGATCAAGAGGAAAATGTAAAGTCTGTTGAATTATGTGATGCTCCTGATTGTGAAACCGCAGGCATTTAGCAAAAATAATTTTTGTGGTCCCTCGAGTCGGATTGGGAGTTGGAAGCCTTTCAAATGCTGGATGCTTTCCAAATATTGTCTTCTTTTCCCCCTGTGCAGCAGCCACAGGGAATAACGTTCTTATGTGAAGCTGACAAGTCAGTTAGGAACCTTCCCAACCTCGCTCATGAAGGAATACAGCTGGGATCACTTGGCGTCTGTAATTGCAAATGAGGAAAGAGACAGACTAGAAGAAGCAACGTTTTTGTTCGAGGGCAAGGTGCCTTGTTCTATGTGGGAGCTTGTTCTAAGTCAAAGATGAGGGTGAGCAAATATGTAGGAATATATTTTTAAACCTTTATTGATTCAGATGAAGTGGACTTTACAGCCTCGCCCTGCTTCACATTCATCTCCACACATGCACAGTACAACCACATCCTGAGCTGAAACGAAGAGAGAGAAACCTCTTGGTGAGAAGCTTTTATATTAGAACACATTTTTGGTTAGGAAGGTTCCTAACTGAGTGAAAGAACAACACAAAGTGAATGGAGAGTGGTGTTATGTGCATTCAGTCACACAAAGTGAATGGAGAGTGGTGTTATGTGCATTCAGTCACACAGTGAATGGAGAGTGGTGTTATGTGCATTCAGTCACACAAAGTGAATGGAGAGTGGTGTTATGTGCATTCAGTCACACAAAGTGAATGGAGAGTGGTGTTATGTGCATTCAGTCACACAAAGTGAATGGAGAGTGGTGTTATGTGCATTCAGTCACACAGTGAATGGAGAGTGGTGTTATGTGCATTCAGTCACACAAAGTGAATGGAGAGTGGTGTTATGTGCATTCAGTCACACAGTGAATGGAGAGTGGTGTTATGTGCATTCAGTCACACAAAGTGAATGGAGAGTGGTGTTATGTGCATTCAGTCACACAAAGTGAATGGAGAGTGGTGTTATGTGCATTCAGTCACACAAAGTGAATGGAGAGTGGTGTTACTGTATGTGCATTCAGTCACACAAAGTGAATGGAGAGTGGTGTTACTGTATGTGCATTCAGTCACACAAAGTGAATGGAGAGTGGTGTTATGTGCATTCAGTCACACAAAGTGAATGGAGAGTGGTGTTATGTACATTCAGTCACAAAGTGAATGGAGAGTGGTGTTATGTGCATTCAGTCACACAAAGTGAATGGAGAGTGGTGTTATGTGCATTCAGTCACACAAAGTGAATGGAGAGTGGTGTTATGTACATTCAGTCACACAAAGTGAATGGAGAGTGGTGTTATGTACATTCAGTCACATAAAGTGAATGGAGAGTGGTGTTATGTGCATTCAGTCACACAAAGTGAATGGAGAGTGGTGTTATGTGCATTCAGTCACACAAAGTGAATGGAGAGTGGTGTTATGTACATTCAGTCACACAAAGTGAATGGAGAGTGGTGTTATGTACATTCAGTCACATAAAGTGAATGGAGAGTGGTGTTATGTGCATAGTCACAAAGGGTGAATGCAGAGCAGTGCAGTGATGGACTTGGCCTATTTTATGCACCGTCTCTATAGTATGATTTCCCCTTGTTTATCTGCTCTGGCTCCATGTCAGTCGTCCATATTACCCATAAGCCCCTGGAGGAAACCTGTATGGAGCGCCTTGTTCTTTGCTGGCTTCTCCTTCTGCTCCCAGTGCACACAGGCCACTTCCACTGCACACAGGCCACTCCTACTGCACACGGGCCAAGCACAACATGGTGAATGCTGGGAAATACCTCGCCCAAACAACAGAGGACAGCTCGCCCCAGCATGGCTAACCGGAGGAGACTTTCTGAGGAAGTGCGAGGGACTTTCTGTGGCTTGCCTCCACATGTGGACGGCGACTGGAGAGCTTATAGTGCCATTTGTCTCAATAGCGAAATAATTGCTGTTGTGTGTATCGTGTGTTACAGCCCAGCCGTGCCAGGACTCCTCCCACTATGTCAGGCACAATGGAAGCATAATATTAGCTCAAGAATCGCATGATGGTCTGAAAATGTTGAAAACCACTGTCTGCAGATCGGCCACTCCCCCAGGCCCCTATCTCTTTCCTGTCTGCAGATCGGCCACTCCCCCAGGCCCCTCTCTTTCCTGTCTGCAGATCGGCCACTCCCCCAGGCCCCTCTCTTTCACTGTCTGCAGATCGGCCACTCCCCCAGGCCCCTCTCTCTTTCACTGTCTGCAGATCAGCCACTCCCCCAGGCCCCTCTCTCTTTCACTGTCTGCAGATCGGCCACTCTCCCAGGCCCCTCTCTTTCCTGTCTGCAGATCGGCCACTCCCCCAGGCCCCCCTCTTTTTCACTGTCTGCAGATTGGCCACTCCCCCAGGCCCCTCTCTTTCCTGTCTGCAGATCGGCCACTCCCCCAGGCCCCCCTCTTTTTCACTGTCTGCAGATCGGCCACTCCCCCAGGCCCCTCTCTTTCCTGTCTGCAGATCGGCCACTCCCCCAGGCCCCTCTCTTTCCTGTCTGCAGATCGGCCACTCCCCCAGGCCCCCCTCTCTTTTTTTAAATATATTTTTTCCCCAATTTTTTATCCCCCATTAGTGCAAATTTTAATTTATATCCTGGTTGCTGCTCCACCCTCTGCCGATCTGGGGAGAGCCGAAACTGGCTCCATGCTTCCTCCGAGACATGGGCAGTTAGCCAGCCGCTTCTTTTCACCTGACAGAGGAAGCTTCACCGGTAGGACATAGCACGTGTGAGGTTCACGCTATTCCAACCATCCAGCCGAACAGGCACCCTTAACGACCAGAGGAGGAACCACATTAGCAACCAGGATATTGCATGTTTTGGTGAAGGGGGTTCCTATATGAAGGAAACCCCCGGGAGGCACGGGGAGAACTTGCAAACTCCACACAGAAAGGCCCTTTTGACGACCCCACCCGGGCAGTGGGCACTCGAGGACATGCGGACGGGAATGCATTCCTTCAGCGTTCACAGCGTCCCAGGTGGGAATCAAACCCAGGACCTTCGAGCTGTGAGGCGACAGCGCTTACCACTGCACCACCGTACCCCCCAGGCCCCCCTCTCTTTCACTGTCTGCAGATCGGCCACTCCCCCAGGCCGCTTCTGATCTCTTCTTCACATTTTGCTGTATTCTGCTTAGCTTAGCTGTGGGCAAAGACATTTTAATAACCTAAATGCAGAGATGTAACGAAGTGCAAATACTTACTGTACTTACTGAATATTTTTTCAACAACTTTTTACTTTTACTACCTACATTTTCACACAAATATCTGTACTTTCTACTACTTGCATTTTCAAAACAGGCTAGTTACTTTAGTTTTAATGCACGACAGACAAAAACGTTGCAACGTTGTTTGTTCCTCTCTCTCGCTCTCCCAGCTTTCACACATTATGTGCACCTTTTTGTGGAAAAACCATCACACCATTTTTTAATGAAAGTCTTTATAACATCTTAAAACATGTTTGGAGGGGTTCTTTTAAGTTTAGTCTTAGAATTATATTAATATGACATGATTTTCTGTCAGCTTTGCACAGAAACTGCCCGTAGAAATACGTTTTACTTTCTATAATTTATTACATTTCAGAGCCTGTACTTTTATACTTTTACTTGAGTAAATCGGTACTTCTGTCATTTCTTACACAAGTAACTGTACTTCTACTTAAGTAGCCTACAGAATGTGTGTACTTTTCCCATATCTCTGCCTAAATGTCTGCTTCGTCCCCTCAAAAAAGCATTTGAAAATGGGGGAGGGTTTTTGGTGGATATAATGTCAATGGCATTGGTTAGTTAGCCTGCAGCAAAGTTGGCAAGGTCTCCCCAAGGTTACACAGACAGGAAATTGCATTAATCCCGACCCTGGGCTGAAGTAATTCATCCCGTTGGTTTTGGGAGTTTCAGTGGACCACCTCGGCCGTGCTGCTAGAGACGAACAGGAGTGGGAGGCCTCGGGGTCTGATTCCATGCGCTCCCTAATTGGTTTAATGAGCGTAATTATCTGCTGGGGTGCGTGTTGTGCAGGGGACGATTAATGGCCTCCAAAACATATGCAGACAGGCGGAAACGAAGAATGGAGGGGGGAGACGAAGCATGAGACGATGTAGCTCAGCAGCGGAAAAAAACGGGCCATAAAGTTGTACAAAGACGTGTCCCGCTGGGTGCAGACATAGAATAATGATACTGGGCTTGTAGTGTTTGTTCATGTTTGTGTGTGTGTGTCTAATGTGATGCTAGGTGAGCTACCAGCACGCACAGAATGCCTTCATTTCTAACAATCACTGAATTGTTTCCACATGCATTAAAGCTGCAGAAGAGCTTGGCAGCCTCCGCCGTGTAATGTTGGATCTGCAAATATCAAATCTGTTGGTAAAGAATGCAGGGAAAACAGGAAAATTGAAGGGCTCAAAGAGATTTAGGATGAATATAATCTCCAAAAGCCCTACAGCGTTGGTGAGAGAGAGAGCAGCTGAGAGAGAGAGCAGTGGAGAGAGAGAGAGAGAGAGCAGTGGAGAGAGAGAGAGACACACAGGAAGACCAATATAGACAGAAATCGGAGGATGTGTTTTCTGGTCAGGAACCCGTGGCTAAAATTAGCATGGATGTAAATTCCTCGGCGCTGCCGGTTTGTCGAATCCGCATATGGAACAGAGAGAGAGAGAGAGCTGCACGGACTGGAGAACAAAAAAAAGCCAGAAGCCAGAAGCAGCGGTGTAGGGAGAGGTCATACATGAACATGTTTTCCTTTCTCCCCCTTCTTCTCAATGGTCGTCCACCCTGAGAACAGAGACATCTAACAAGCCACAAGAAGGAGGCCGGAGAAAACGAGCCCTCAAAGAGAAAGCCGCGGCCCCCACGCGCAACAATCCTCCCAGGGAAGGCCTCGCCTGGTAGGACTGGGCCTGGGGTTGAGGCCTCCCCTGGTAGGACCGGGCCTGGGGTTGAGGCCTCCCCTGGTAGGCCCGGGCCTGGGGTTGAGGCCTCCCCTGGTAGGCCCGGGCCTGGGGTTGAGGCCTCCCCTGGTAGGACCGGGCCTGGGGTTGGGCCTCCCCTGGTAGGACCGGGCCTGGGGTTGAGGCCTCCCCTGGTAGGACCGGGCCTGGGGTTGGGCCTCCCCTGGCAGGACCGGGCCTGTGGGGGGAGGCCTCCCCTGGTAGGACCGGGCCTGGGGTTGGGCCTCCCCTGGTAGGACCGGGCCTGGGGTTGAGGCCTCCCCTGGTAGGACCGGGCCTGTGGGGAGGCCTCCCCTGGCAGGACCGGGTCTGTGGGGGGAGGCCTCCCCTGGCAGGCCCGGGCTTGGGATGACAAGCCTTCAACACAATCAGCACACATGCTATTGTGGCCTGTGAGCAAAGCCCTGCAATGGCTCAACTCTCCCACTAAACCCCTCCTCCTGATCCCCCCTTCTCTTTCTCTCCCTTATCCCTCTCATTTACAGTGCTAATGACAGACGCAAACTTGCACGTATTCATCCACAGTCGACAACCGTGATATACTATATACGCCCGGGCCAGCAGCTGGTTTGGATGCGCTCAGGCGTGGATTTATGTGGAGTTATAAACGGGGGACACATACAGTGCAATCAGCAAATAAATAGCGTGCTCTTATTTTTCCACTCATGAATGGAGAGAGAGAGAGAGAGAGAGAGAGAGAGAGAGAGAGAGAGAGAGAGAGAGAGAGAGAGAGAGAGAGAGAGAGAGGAAAGGCGACCACAGACACTGAGGGAATGGGATGGGATGGAAAATGGTAGAAGACTTTCTGGAGTCCCCCCCCCCCCCCCCCCCCCCTCAAGTCTGCACACAAAGACGAGACTATTTCAAGGCATGCTATTGGTTTAACAGAGGCAAGTGGAACACACAGTTGGCTGGAAGTCAAGGACAAAGACTCCTAACTGACTTACTGGCAGGTCTAAGGTTTTACCACTAATAAAGGTAGGCGACTGCCTTGGGCCAAAAAAGACAAGATTAGAACTATAAAAGCAAGCCACGTTTTGCTACTATTTTGTCACTATTTCGCTACTGCATCCAGTAGCTGAGAGAGAAGTAACACCCAAAGTATAAAAGCAAGCCACACAAATGTTGCAGAAAAATATATAGATATTATAAAAATATAATATATAGAAAGGATGGATTAAAAAAAGGAGAGGGTTGGGATTTCAGGGGGCCCCATGCTTGCCTTTGCCTGGTGCCCCAAAATCACTAAGTCCACCCCTGAGCATACTGTAGGCAGCATGGAAGTCAAGGACAGACTCCTGTAAGCGAGTGACTGGCAGGCCTAAGTTCCCATGCTCCGTCTACCTGGGCTTTTCCTAGCTTGTGGCGCTGACTGCAGATTAATTCAATAGCTAAATATTGACATTCTCTTATCTGTGGAATGCATGAAAGGCTTTGTCACAGCCACAGGCATCAATCAGCCACAGCTGATAATTTTCAAAATGGAAGGCGCCAGGGACACTTACCTGCACCGCAAGGTCAGAGCGGAGATTAGGCACAGAGGGTTTTGGCCAAGGTCAAACTTGCTGCTCAACAGCAGGATCTCAATGCAGGGTCCGGGGGGACCACCAGGGGTCCTCGAGGGCAGTCTGAGGACTGTCTGTCGCATATCTTGCCCGGGCCCAGGACAAGATTATCCCATATGGCCCGACCCGCCTCCATCATTTATTATTAATTTATTATTATTATTAATTACCGGAGTCTCCCAATACAGAGGACATTGTCAAAATAAAAGTCTTCTGGAATACAGGCTCGCAAGATGTAGACCAGACCAGCCTTTCATTTTCATTATTTTTTTTAAGTGGTGCAGCCGCTTCTTATATGGGTGACTTTGTCTGTCTGTATGCACCTGGAGGTCAGTAGTTGACCTGAGCAAATCCATCTCATGTAAATACATGTATGCACCTGGAGGTCAGTAGTTGACCTGGGCAAATCCATCTCGTGTAAATACATGTATGCACCTGGAGGTCAGTAGTTGACCTGAGCAAATCCATCTCATGTAAATACATGTATGCACCTGGAGGTCAGTAGTTGACCTGGGCAAATCCATCTCATGTAAATACATGTATGCACCTGGAGGTCAGTAGTTGACCTGGGCAAATCCATCTCATGTAAATACATGTATGCACCTGGAGGTCAGTAGTTGACCTGGGCGAATCCATCTCATGTAAATACATGTATGCACCTGGAGGTCAGTAGTTGACCTGAGCAAATCCATCTCATGTAAATACATGTATGCACCTGGAGGTCAGTAGTTGACCTGGGCAAATCCATCTCGTGTAAATACGTGCATGCACCTGGAGGTCAGTAGTTGACCTGGGCGAATCCATCTTGTGTAAAAAAGTGTAGTCACCAATTTTAACTAAGAAGGAGAATTGTTCGAATGACCACTGATGACATCACAACTGCCTGATGTAGTGACCTGTAGTCAGCAGCGGGCCTGCCACCGGAGGTCCCCACCAAATTGATGAATTGTTAAACTTCAACATTATTTCATTTACAAGAAGTTAACACAATTAGAGAATGTAGAACAATGACTGTTTTGATCATAGTTTCACTGTTATCTCTCCCAATAGACTACATGCACAACTTATTTAATTCCTGAAATTAGTACAGCTTCTTTATTTCCTGTCCTACACTATTGGATGAACTGATTAATCAGGTGTGCCTGATCATTGTTGTGACTGCAGCACACCTGACATTAATCAGTTCATCCAATAGTGATGACAGGAAATAAAGAAGCTGTAAAGAAGTAGTGGAGTTGTGCATGTAGCCCATACAGACAGTCATGAAATTCTGGACAAAATCATATCTAATAAAAAATATTCTAATATTTGGGTCAAATAGACACAATCTCATGAAATGGGGGCCTGTGGCTCTAAATCAGGGTCCTTGGTATGAGAAAGGGCGAGATCAGTGCTGTGCTGTAGATTCTACTGGCATCTACTCGCTGACCTTGACCGAGTATGAGCCTGCAATCTCCAACACACACTGATGCAACTTTGCTTGCAGCTACATGCAAGAAGAATCAGAAGGGAATTATCCGCTGCATGACACAACATTTAACAGTCACATGTTACCCCCCCTCCCCCCAAAGCTCCCCCCAAAAGTCCCAGAGTTCGTGGGAGAATGTGTGGTGTCATGCGCTGGGTCACTTCCCAAGGCAAAATTAATCAAATGGCCAATCACAGTGTTCTCGGTTTAACAAAAACAAGCATCAGGGCCAAAATCTCAATTCTCTAGTTTACTTTTAGCCCACAGTTTAACATCTGATTTGATTTGGGAATATAAATGGTATCGTTAAATGTCAGTAGTTGTTGACAGAGCAATCTTTATGTGTATATCTGTCAGCCAGAACATATATATATACATATATATCCACATTGAAAACCACTTTATATCAATTTGTTTCAGGGTTGGGTGCTCTTCTTCATATTGACTGGCCTAATGGGTTAGTTTTCTGTACATTTGCATACCGGTATTTAAAAATAACATTTAAGAAAACTTATCATATAAAATAATATTGTCTTAATGTAAGTAATCAACTGGGGAAGTTTCATGATGATATACATTTTTTTGTTCGGGGTTAGGTGCTTTTTTCCATATATATGACTGGTCTGTATGAAAAGTGTCTCGAGATAACTTGTTAATATTTTGTCACTATAGGCCTATTATAAAATGGACTTGACTTGACCTCTGCAGGTAAAGAAGCTCCTATCCAGTGTTTGTTGGTGGCTCCAACCATGGGAATAAATCTAATTTAACATTAAAAGGATATCCAGGTTGAAGTGTAAACATCCTGGGACAGGGAATTTAAAAAAAGACCCCTTCCACACAAAAATAAAGCATTCCTCCGTTCTGATGTGGGTCATCATACAGCAGCCAGAAGGCTTCTGATGTGTGTCGTCATACTGTAGCCAGAAGGCAAATTCAATTTCAGGACAGACTATATTACTCCACAAATGTCATGCAGGAAAGCTAATTCTTGAATAATTTGTGAACAAATAGGAGAGAGGCTATAGAGGGTGCTTTTTTATTGACTGAAAGAACAACCTTCAATTATAAATCCCAGCTCAGTGTTTTATCTTGACAAATAAATAAAAGTAAAAAATAAATAGACTATTAAATACAGTATAAAACAACAAACAAAAAGAAGGGGTTTGCTTTTTGATGAAGGGACTCAAAATGTCTGGAAAGGCAGCAAAAAGTAGGAGACATCCTTTGGAGGCAAGTTGCTCAAATTGAACACAGTGATGGGAAATAAAAAATAAAATATGTTTGGTACAGTATATGATAAATGGTCAAATCATACAATAGGTTTAAAAAAAGATGTAATTGCAGCCAGCAAACCAGACTAATAACAAAAGAAAAATCCCTTTTACAAAGATGGGTCAACCTACTAAAATCATTGATACATTTGAAAAATAATATGATAGCAAAAATTCAAGTAAAGGAAGGTGTACATCAGTAACAACATGATTTGCAGTCATCAATTGAGAGCATTGGGGAAACTACACACTGTCCACTACACACTTCCAGCTACACACAGTGCCAACGTCACATCTTCCAGGGTTCAGCATCGGGCTGATTTCATTCCTCATTCATTTTTCCATATAGATGTTTCACAAAATCCTTATACAGATGCAGTCACTCCCGTCGTGACACACTTTTTTCATTACTGTATCCCTGCTGCTGCGGTGCCGTTTTTGTGATTGTTTCAGATGTCAATAATGGCATTCAACCACTAGGGGCGCACAGAGTCTATAATGTGTATCTCACTGTAGAGCAGCTTAAACCCTTGGCTTTGTGGGGTCCTATTAGTATCCTCTGTATCTCAACTCACTTGGTTTGTCCAAATAATACCCTTTTTATAAGGATTTTACCAAACATCTATGGAGAAATGAATAGGGAATGAAATCCCTTAGGCCCATTGCCAAACCCGGAAGAGCCAAAGTGAACGTCACTTCCTGCCTTTCTCTGGGCACCAGCGTCTGAAGGAATAGAAACACACTCTCACTCACTGCCGTTCCATAGCCAGGCACTTTAAATGGAATAGAAACACACTCTCACTCACTGCTGTTCCATAGCCAGGCACTTTAAATGGAATAGAAACACACTCTCACTCACTGCTGTTCCATAGCCAGGCACTTTAAATGGAATAGAAACACACTCTCACTCACTGCCGTTCCATAGCCAGGCACTTTAAATGGAATAGATTAGAACACATGGAACGAGCAGCATGTAGTTTCATCCCATCACAATGTTACTCAAACCCATAGAGATATGGATAAACCAATTCAAAGAATATCTAGATCCTATCAAACTAAACTAAATGAGACGTTGAAATTGCAAACCAAACTATAATTTACTCAAATATGAAATCATCACAACCACATCAAGAGTTTTTCTTTTCTGCTTTTTCTTTTTTGGCATTTGCATTTTGGCAAACCTCACCCTTTCACTCTTCATTACCGACACGCTGCAACTGGCAAGTATGGAATCCATACTCTTTTCATTCCAACACTATTTCTCACTTGCAAGCCCCACCCCCCCATTCAGATTCATTGTCTTTCTTCCAGTACGATCGAGGGGATCGCTGCTTTCTTCTAAATCTGAGACGAATCAAGATTCTCGATCCAAGTGCTACATTTTAAGCGGCGTTCTTGATTCCAATGCTTTTGGTCCTCGCCAAAAAAAATAAAATAAGAATGTGCAGAAACTGTACATGAAGAGTACCTAATATATGCCCTCTCTCTCTTTTTTTCATATAACATTAATTATATGATTATAGCTTAATTTCTGAATGGAGCCAGTAGCAAGCATAACAGTAGCCATGGTAACAACCCACCAGCTCAATAGTGCCAAATACAGGTTGGACTGTATTCAAACACCTAAGCAACATCTCTTTAACTTTTGGCCAGCTCAAGCTCCTTCAGCCCACTCTATGCTCCATCCTCATTGGTCAAACAGGAAATGGACCAAAGAGAATTACAGGGATTTAAATGGAGATGCCATGACATCAGCGCCAACCACAAACTCAGCCCAGGCCGGAGTCCACCGCTCCCATCACACTTACTGCTGACGCTTCCCTTAGTATTTGTTTGATACTGGATGCTACAACGTCAGGGTGCAATTTGGTAAAGACCAACGTTTCAGCCATACCATGGCTTGATTCTTGATTTCTTGATTTTTATGAAGCAGGAATGCAAGAGGAAAAAACAACACTTGCATTGAATTGTATCTGTACAGAAGACATGGATAATAAAAATAGATTTCTAAATATACACAGTCTAATTCATACATCTATTGCTGTATATTCGCTCCATTCCCATTTGGATAAGATGAAGAAATTTGTTATACAATTTGTTCTCGGAGAAGTAAAAATGTACAGTAAGTCAGTCCGTTGCAGTCGGGGTTTGGCGCGGCGTTAAGTTTGGTTCTGCCGATCCGAAGCCGTCCCTGGCCCGCAGCTCCACTCCAGCTCAGCTTAGAGTTCAAAGGTCAGCTCTGAGCGACCTGTTTCAGTGCGTGAGTTCAATTCCCTTTGTGGCAGGATCACACTGCAAAAACACTCAGGCTGCTGGTCTGGTCTTTCAAACCCAGGATGCTGTAGGCGATTCTCTTCAAATGGCCGGGCAGCCTCACACCGATGTTCTTGATGTCCCTGTAAGAGAGACAGAGGAGACAGTGACCAGGCAGCCTCACACAGATGTTCTTGATGTCCCTGTAAGAGAGACAGAGGAGACAGTGACCAGGCAGCCTCACACAGATGTTCTTGATGTCCCTGTAAGAGAGACAGAGGAGACAGTGACGGGGCAGCCTCACACTGATGTTCTTGATGAAATTTCAAGGATTTCAAGGACCTGTAGGAACCCTGAATGCTGTTCTTTCTACTACAAGTGTTGCTGGAGTTTGGACCTCTTTGCAGTCATATTTTGGCCTCGTTCCAGCACACGCTTCCTCCCTTCCTTCCCCTCTTCCCTTGAAGTAATGGCCGACTGACACACCGTGATGAATCACCAGCTTATAGCCAACTCACGTCTGACTGGGCCCATCTCTGTCTTCCAACTTTGTCATCTGCCAGGGGTTCCATTTATCTTCAACATTAAAGGCTAATAAGGGGGTTTTCACTCTCCAGACGCACGTGATGCAGACCTGCAACATGCCCGTCCAAAGTCAAAGCCTTAATTAGAGGCTTAATTACTTAACGAGGATTCTCCCTGTCGACCATGAATCACTTGTCTGGCTAGCAGAGGCTAGGTCGTAAATAGCTGCTGGTTTTCCGAGAGTGGTACCAGATGACTTGAGATGGAAATGCGAGGCCGTGAAATCACACCATCGAATATGACAAATACTTCAAAAGGGCTCGTCGTCTGCTTCACAATCGACCCATCTTCTTCCTGAGTCACAACCAAGACCAACTGTGATACATCTACCATGGAAGAGGAAGGAGGGGGGGGGGGTCCTTTTGGTGGGACATGCGGTTAGGAAAACTTCTGGCCCTCGTTATTGCTACAAAACAACCGTATATGTGCATCACTAACCATTTATTTGCCAGAACTTTGGACCGTTTCAGTAAATGACCCCTTTCAGACCCAGTTGGTCCGATAATTGCTTTAAACTGCACCGTGATAAGTTGGCCGTTTTGAGCACACCTCTTCAATCTTTCTAGGAGTACACGCTACAGCCCGTGCCGACATTCAAGTGTCGTCCATCTATTTCAGTTCCTTAATCTCCTCAAGTTCCTCCAGGTCCACAGGCTATTCTTTCTTCTTCCTGCCCTCCTTTCATGTTGGAGAAGCCACAGAGGCCTTTGCCCCAAACAGGCAGAACCGGTGGTTTCAGGGCCCGAGCAAAAGTGCTGCCCGGGGCAGCTAGTGTGTGGGTGCAGGGAGGGACGACAGAAAGAATGAGAGAAGAAGGAATGGAGAGACCACAAGCCACCGCTCCTAGCCCACCACAAATGAGACCAGCTCCTTCTCCTTCTCGCCATTATTTTTTCCATCGCTCCAGTTGTAGCTGAGGTTGGAGATTATATTGTGCGCAAACTATCCTGCTGGCTGTTAAAATGCATTTTGGGGGAAATAACGACAAGACATAATACAGGATACTCCACAACAGACTTGAAGTCGGAAGAAAAACATCCTTACTGTAACTGGCTCTGAAGTATAGCCTTATTTGACATCTGTACTCCTGCTCTCTGCCAACACCATACTTAGCAAATAACCACTAAAACAAACCATTCTATGACGTGATGTTTATTATGTGATGTTCAAAACGGTAATTATATTACAGTTACTAATCCAAGTAACTTCAAGTTACTGCATTACTTTCTCCAGCACTGGCACAGCGCTAAAACAAAGTGTGGAGATAGGTCTGACTATGTGAGACTACTGTGTTGCCAGAACGTGATTAGTTTTTTCTCCTAGGTAGGCAAATCAATAAAAAGTATGCAGTTTGATTGATTGTTGACTCCTGTGAGGTTAATTATGTTTCAATAAAGTGGATTCAGTTCTAAAAGGAGCTGGCTAAACCGGTTGTACATCACTTTATGGAGGGAGTGGTAGCAAAAGTAATACAGTAATGTAACGAGTAACATAACTAATTACTTTTGATACCAAGTAATAAGCAAAGTAATTGTATTACTTTTTTAAAGGAGTAATAAGTAATGAATAACATTACATTTTCTGAGTAACTTGCCCAACACTGGAGATGTTACAAAACTTGACATGGGATCCCACTTACTCATTCTTCATCTGCAGGACCTGCTCCATGGTGACCACGCCAGCGCACGTGAAGTTCTCGCTGTACTGGCTCATCTTGATGGACTCCAGCCATTCGGACACCGACCTGAAGGGGGAGCCGTCCGAACCGCTGGTGCTGGGCAGGCGGATGGATATGCTGGAAGAAAGAAAGTAGATCCAAATGATAATCGTCAACAGGCTTCCCCACAACAAAGAGGCTGCAGGCAGAGGGCTGTAATTACTGTGCAGGAAGCCTGTGATAAAAACCAGTTGGAGCAGTTAGGGCGAGAGCCCATTACTTTGTCCTTTCTCACCGTTTCTTCTGTTAATGCTCTCACACAAAGACAAGAAATATGCCTACAGAACATGCACACAAACATACACAAAATGGGCCTTTGCTGTTGCCCGACTAGTACAGACATATTTTTCATTAGCTAGGTCTGCACTTGCCTAAGGTGTCAGATACACTATGTCCTTTTTGTGCTGTAATTTCTTTCACTTTTTTTTCCACACAATCTACCAGTGCCTTGTTCTGCATTATAGCCGATGGGGAGCCGTTAGTGCCACACAGGCTGGAGGTGGCTGCTATGGAAAAGGCACTGCACCTGGTGTCTTTTTAGGCAGTACAGTACAGAGTGCTTTCTACAGTCGAAGAAAGTAAAACTTCTTAGGACCTGTTCAGAACTGGTTCTTAAGTGGCCAAACGTGGATCTTGAGTGCTCCAATCTCAGTAAAGGACATGTCTGAATGCACCGAATGCGCATTGAGATCCGCCCGCCTCAGACCACCTTTGGAGGTGGTCTATTACAGTGGAAGAGTTGGCTACAGTAGTCGTTACTCTAATTATGATGAGTCAGTATGGAGTATATTGTATTGTGGGCTGTATGGTGGGAGGAGTCAGTATGGAGTATATTGCAGAGCTCTGTAAGAAGAGTTGCGACATCTCCATTCACTCCAATGGACCAGTTTTTTACTCTCAAGAGTTCCAGGAAGTAAGGTCCTGGATTAAGCAGCACTGTTGAGTGGCAGCAAAAAGGACAGTTTGTGTTGTACTTTGAAATTATTTTTTTTAATCAAATTTTACATTATCAGCTTTATTTTAGCATGCAAAAGTAGCGCGAGACCCATTCCTGGCTGTTCATTGGCTAATGAGTCTTGCATTTTGGTCCTCCGCTGACGCCACTCTCTCTCTAGAGGACACTAGTATATTGTATTGTGGGCTGTATGGTGGGAGGAGTCAGTATGGAGTATATTATATTGTGGGCTGTATGGTGGGAGGAGTCAGTATGGAGTATATTATATTGTGGGCTGTATGGTGGGAGGAGTCAGTATGGAGTATATTGTATTGTGGGCTGTATGGTGGGAGTTTCAGTGAAGTGTTAGAGCTAGCAGCTACTGTAGCTAGTCAAAAACATGCTTTTCACTAGCCCTTGCTGTGGTGTGTAAATGCAGTCTCACCGTGGGTCAAAGTCTGCGATGGTCTTGAGGGAGTCTGGGCTCCTCAGCAGCTTGTCCAGGAGGCTGACGATGTCGGGGAAGCGCGGCCTCTTGGAGCGGTCCTGCAGCCAGCACTGCAGCATCAGCTGGTACACCGCCGACGGACAGTCCATGGGAGCCGGCAGCCGGAACGCCTCGTTAATCGCCTTCATCACCTGCAATCAGTTTGTCAGGTAACTATTCACAGCCACAGCTAGGTTTCTGATGAACAATGTTAGCACTAAATATGGGTTTCTAAACTGTCTTTCAACACTAGTTTTTGTTGGGTGTCCAGGTAGAATACCTGCCTACCAACACGAGGGTCGCAGGTTCGAGCCCCGGTGTTAACTCCGGCTTGGTCAGGCGTTTGTAGTTTGCAATTGGCTGTGCCTGCAGGTGGGAACCTGGATTAAGGGTATGTGACCTGGTCGCTGCACTAGCGCCTCCTCTGGTTGGTCTGTTCAGTGGGGAGGTGAACTGCGGGGGATAGCGTGATCCTCCCACGGGCTACGTCCTGCCAGTGAAACTCCTCGCTGTCAGGTGAAAAGAAGCGGCTGGTGACTGCATGTGTATCGGAGGAAGCATATGCTAGTCTACAACTCTCCCCAGATCAGCAGAGGGTACAACTCTCCCCAGATCAGCAGAGGGGGTGGAGCAACGACTAGGACAGCAGGGAGAATTTGCCAAGTACAATTGGGGAGAAAACAGGATGGGGTGTGAGGAAGAAATATACTTATTTTGTTATGCTGTTAACTAACACATTGATGGGTTGGCTAAAATTAACTTATAAATGACTTACTACTGAACGTTATTATAAAGTGTTACCAAGAAGTAAAGTTGCTGTTAGTGCTGAGGCTTACCTCATGGTTACTCATGTCCCAATAAGGCCTTTCTCCAAAGGCCATGACCTCCCACATGACAATGCCAAAGCTCCACACGTCGCTAGCCGAGGTGAACTTCCTGTATGCGATAGCCTCCGGAGCCGTCCAGCGAATAGGAATCTTACCACCCTGGTCAATTTAAGGGAAATTATTCAAGTTAGAACACAAAAAAAAGAATGTGCCAACATTTAAACATAGCATGTGAGTAGCAATAATATTACCCATAATAATCATACCCATCATATAGTCTGGTTAAATCTAGAATGCTGCCCAAACTGCTAGCAGTCATTGTGATTAAAGTGAAGATCCATAAAATAAACCCAGTATGTCCTCACGCTGGTGGTGTAGGTGCCCTCGGGGTCGTCCTCCAGCACTCTGGACAGGCCAAAGTCGGACACCTTACACTCCTGGCTGTTGTTGACCAGGATGTTGCGGGCGGCCAGGTCTCGGTGCACGTAGCTCATGTCAGAGAGGTACTTCATGCCTGCAGCGATGCCCCGCAGCATGCCCACCAGCTGGAAGGATGACATCTCACCATCGTGGTCCTGTGGGAAGGGAGGGGGGGGGGGGGGGGGGGGGGTAAATTAATTAAACTAAATTAATTAAAAGTTTCTATTCATAAAGCGAGAGCACACTGTGACCGAGCTCTTTTATAGGCACGCCCTGTTAAACAGTGAGAGAATACAGAGTTGGAATTTGGACATGGGAGTGTAATGGCGTTGTGTTGATAGTAGTTGCAGCAGCAACCCCTCTTAACGGCTTGCCCAGAGGTGGATTCGAACCGCCGACCTCCGGTTTCCAAAGCACACACCCACTAACCACGACACCAAGAGAGCTAGCTCACTTGGCGGAGCTGATTAACGGGCCTTTATCCTGGGGGAGTGAGTTTAACCAACATACTGGCTCCCACTCGGGACTCACGAGGAGGACAATACAAAATGAATTAGAAATAGAATATAAATTAGGGATTGAACAATATGGGTTTTGTCGATACGTCAGGAAAATGTTGGCCTTTTATGAAATAGTGGATACTGGCCAGGCATGTGGCTCACCTCTGACAGATCCATGTTCCTTCCTGACCACAGCGCTATAAATACTGGTAACCTGCAATGAAACTGTATTTCCTTTGCATGTTCATCTATCATTTTAATTGTTTAATGATGCTTTTGGTAAATGATTAGCTGCCATTTAATAGGTGTGGTGGCTCATTCTGCTAGAGCTGCTGTACCTACATTCATTTCTAGTTGTATTGCCCCATGGTGGTTTAAAGGATATCGCAGTGGCTCTGTGACATGACATTTTTGCAGTCAAGTTCCCAGACATTGAATATTGGCATAAAGAGTCAAGTTCCCAGACATTACCCTAACCCTAACCCTTGAATATTGGCAGTACCAAACAACCATTTTTGGCAATCAGCCTTGGAAAACCCACATCAGTCTAACCCTAATATGTCCAAAGGGTACAACGTGCAGTCACTGTGGCAATTAGTACAAAGTAATGACTGTGATAACAAATAGTGTGTAATGAACTTACCCTAAGGTATTTATCCAGTGCTCCATTCTCCATGTATTCAGTCACAATCATGGCATGTTTAACTATATACACAAGACAGAGAAGAAGATATGCGTCACACGCTGCTCAAGCAGCCTCAACACCAAGGAGAGGCCATGACACTGCTGATAGTGGGGGCAGTTAGAGAATGACTGGCAGCCTAATGTTGTGTAGACCCATCTGATATGGATGATCTTGGTGTCAAATCATACATTTCTTATGATGAGGAATTCAAATTTGGAACCTCAGAATTGCTCAGAAGCTCCATTCAAGACTTAAAATAAGTGATTGACATAACTACCTAAACCGAACCTCTGAAATTGAGATAGAAAGTTCCAAATTTGAATTTCTCTTTTTCTTTTTTTATGATTTGACACCAAGATACATCAGATTAGTCTACCCCCCCCAAATCCATCATCCCCCGATATCCAATTGTTTTTGGAATGCCTTTGGCTTTAAGTGTATCAAATGCATTTTAAGTGTATCAAATGCTTTTCAAGAGTATCAAATGCTTTGTGAGTGTATCAAATGCTTTTCAAGAGTATCAAATGCTTTTCAAGTGTATCAAATTCTTTTATCACAAAATGCACAATTGTTATGGAATTTCTAGCGAAGCTGCCCCACTAGGAAGCTAGCAGAGGGCCTTACATTTGGTGACCACTCCCTCCAGGCGGATGATGTTCTGATGGGAAAACTGGCCCATGATGGAGGCTTCGCTGAGGAAGTCCTGCCTCTGCTTCTCCGAGTAGCCCGGCTTCAGCGTCTTGATGGCCACGGCCGCCTCCTTCCTTCCCGGCGCCTTCAGGATACCACGGTACACCTCGCCAAACTCCCCTGGAGGGCGCAGAGTCAACAGGACAATTGATTCAGAAAACAGATATCGGATGAACGCGCTTTTGATCGGTCTTCTCGGGTTTCTCGCTCCCCAGGCCTTTTCTGTGTAACGGAGAGAAAGTCAACAAGGAAGTCTCCCCGGCTGTTTGGCCTCGGGCTCTCTGACAGAGGTGTGTTCGGGGCGGGCTGGGTGTTGAGAGAGGCCATGTTGTATAATTGGGTGGAAGGCCTGTGGTGTGGGAGCATGGGAATCAGCTGTCACACGAGGAGGGAGGGGGGGGCCGCCTGGCTGTGGGAACCAGGGAGGGGCTGTGTGTTGCTGGTTCAAAGAGTAAAGGTGGTCACACTTCAAGTAGAGGAGCGCAGGAGGCCAACCCAGAAGTCATCGCGCTGGTTCCGTCATCTCAAAGTCAATGGGATTTTTGCATGGGGATTTTGGTTAAACGCCTGAAATAAGGTAAGTGGTTAACAAAAGTTTATGAAACTGCGACCTTTGGGTTCAGCAAGATCATCTGCACAAATGAGGACCATTTTTATGACTTTTGAAACGTAAACTTTTTTGCGATTTTTTTATTGCGATTTTCAGAAAATCGCAGAAAACATAATAAAAGTGGTCCTCATTTGTGAAGATTATCTTGCTGAACACAAAGGTCTCAGTTTCATAAACTTTTCATAACCACAGACGTTATTTCAGGCATCTAACCAAAATCCCCATACAAAAACCCCATTCACTTCCAGATGAGGGAAGCAGGAAGTGCTAACATCCAGGTCTTAAGGACTCATTCCTGTGGTACTCTATAAACTTATCAATGGAGGGGGCAGGGCCGCGCAAGGTGCTCTGATATCCTTCCAAAATATGCTGCTTCTCCTACAGCTCTCTTAGCCAAAACACACAGGTCCCGCAGCCAAGAGTTGCCACATGAAAACATGTCTGAACGTGTAGTGTGAGAACTCAGCCACATAGATGCTAATCTCATAAAGTAAGCACTGTCAATCAAACTGTTCAGATGTTGAAAACACAAAATATAAACAGTGACTTTGGGGATTGGAAAAATCTTTCAGCATCTCAGAGTTAAGCTGCGATGCAGCAGCATTGTTTCAACAGCGTCCTCACTCACCAGCTCCAATCACTTTCTGTTTGGTTATGTGGCTCGGGTGGATTTCACTGGCAAACTTGAGGACGGCCGTGTTGGGGTCCTCATATGTATGTGGATCCACATAGGTCTTCAGAGGCTTCAGTTGCTCTGGGAGAAAAAGAATAGCCATATATTCCATTTAAAAACATAAAATAAGGAGGAGAAAGACGTACACACAAGAGAAAGAGTCCTTTTCTTTTGTCTACCTGAGCTGGAGAAGTAGGTGTCCTCTGGGCCTTGTCTGCTGTGAGAGTTTCTTCTCCTGAATGAACGACAAAACCGTCTGCAAATTGAATATCCCACTTCAAAACAGCAATTGTTCTTTTGTCTCTGTATCATTTGCCTGGTTACATCTCAATGGCACCGGTTGTAACGATTTTTCAAGAAGCTGAGACGCACTTTCAAAAGGAGCGAGACATCGGTGCACTGCCTCCATTCAGATAGAGCCTTTGATAAAGGCCGACGACAGACTGTGTTTGCCAAGCCGATAAAAGACAGACAGACAGACAAGGAGGGAGGCAGAAGGACAGACAGACAAACAGGGAGGCAGACAGACAGACAGACAGACAGACAGGCAGGCAGACAGACAGGCAGACAGACAGACAGACAGGCAGGCAGGGAGGCAGGCAGGCAGGCAGGCAGACAGACAGGCAGACAGACAGACAGACAAGGAGGGATGGAGGCAGACAGACAGACAGGCAGGGAGGCAGACAGACAGACAGACAGACAAGGAGGGATGGAGGCAGACAGGCAGGGAGGCAGACAGGTAGGCAGACAGACAGGCAGGGAGGGATGGAGACAGACAGGCAGGGAGGCAGACAGACAGACAGGCAGGGAGGGAGGCAGATAGGGAGGCAGGCAGACAGGCAGGGAGGCAGACAGACAGACAGGCAGCTAGGGAGGCAGACAGACAGGCAGGGAGGGAGGTAGGCAGATAGACAGGGAGGCAGACAGGCAGGAAGGCAGACAGACAGACAGGCAGGGAGGGAGGCAGACTGACAGACAGGCAGCCATGGAGGCAGACAGACAGACAGACAGACAGACAGGCAGGGAGGGAGGGAGGCAGACAGACAGACAGGCAGGGAGGGAGGGAGGCAGGCAGATAGACAGGGAGGCAGACAGACAGGGAGGCAGACAGGCAGGGAGGCAGGCAGATAGACAGGGAGGCAGACAGACAGGCAGGGAGGCAGACAGACAGACAGACAGGCAGATATGGAGGCAGACAGACAGGCAGGGAGGGAGGGAGGCAGACAGACAGGCTACAGTACTGTACAAGCCCAGGTCACCTTTACAAAGTGCCTACGGTCTGATACAGAAAGAGCCAAGCGCCTCTTATCAGCAACAATAGCCACTCCGGGCCCATTTCCCTTCAAAGGCCCCAACGCTCCCTCCAATATAAGCACTGAGCAAAATGACAAGGTTCATTCAACACTCATTCTTCCCTAGTGACACAGATCCAGAGCCAGAGGGAGCGAGAGTGAGTGCAGGAACACAGAGCCAGAACCAGAGAGAGTGAGAGTTGGCGAAAGGAAGAGGGAAAGAGAGGTGAGGAGAGAGTGAAAGCAGAGGGCATTTGGAGTCCCCACAAAGGAAAGGCGTTAAGAATGAGAGAGGAAGCCAGTGAAGGAGGGTGTATTACCACCAGTTAACAGCACAGAAAGGGGGGGGGGGGTTGTTGCTGACCGTTTGCGTACGAGCAGGACCACCACCACGATAAACAACATGGCTGCCCCTCCAACCGCCGCGCCGAAGATGACCGCTGTGTTGTTTTGCGTCAGGTGCGCTGGAAGAGAAAAGTAAAAAAAACACATTACAGATGCACACTGCTGGAATCATTGTCCTGCATTACAGACGCACACTGCTGGAATCATTGTCCTGCATTACAGACGCACACTGCTGGAATCATTGTCCTGCATTACAGAAGTGCCATACTTGAATAAAGCTATTGAGACTCCCACACATGTACATGTACACACACAATGTTGAATTGGCGTCGGGCTGTCGGTGAGAGAAATCACTCTGATTGGCTGGTCAGCAGCTTAAGCAAATCAGTGCACAGGAAGAGAGTGCAGGGTGGGGTCGTCAAAAGGGCCTTTCTGTGTGGAGTTTGCATGTTCTCCCCATGCCCCCTGGGGGTTTCCTTCATATACTGTAGGAACCCCACACCAAAACATGCAATATCCTGGTTGTTGATGTGGTTCCTCCTCTGGTCATTAGAGGCCTGTTCGGAGGGAGGGGAACTCGTTGGAATAGCGTGATCCTCCCACGTGCTATGTCCTACCGGTGAAGCTTCCCCTGTCAGGTGAAAAGAAGCGGCTGGCTAACTGCCCATGTCTCGGAGGAAGCATGGAGCCAGTTTCGGCTCTCCCCAAATCGGCAGAGGGTGGAGCAGCAACCAGGATAAATACATTAAAATTAGCACTAATGGGGGATAAAAATGGGATAAAAATCGGGGGGAAGAATATTATAAAAAAAAAAGGAAGAGAGTGCAGAGACAAAACGTTGGTATCCTTTTTAAACTTCAGCTCATCTGATCATTCCAATACAACGACATGGCGTTCAGGAAAGCTCCTTGACCCTGTCGCTGTATGATATCACCCATTTAGTGTGGTTTCTCCTTATTTTTCTACTCTTCCTTTCTTCTTCCACAAGCAAAAGACCAGGCAAGGACTGACAACGCCAGAGGCATTTGGAACTTTTGAGTAGAAATATTCTCGATTAGAAGTAGCTACGTTACAGAACTGTCTATGTGAGTGAGAGCGGTGTGTAAATGGTAGGTAAACGCTGCTTTGTTTCATGTCTCTGGTTTGCATATCCGCAGTCCTACAGTAGGTCTCATGTGCGACGCAACAGTTGGCCTTTGTTGCCACTAGTTGTTTGCCGTCACTTCGGTGCGTCTGGGCTTTAACATCAAAGGTCTTTGTTTGCATGGTGGTTTGCTTCCATACCTTCAGGCAGGGTCTCGTACTCGTCCTCCATGCTGGAGCCTGGGGGGCTGCCCTCTTGGCTGAGGGCCTGGACCCTGAACAGGTAGGCTGTGCCTGGGGCCAGGTCGCTGATCTGCACCGAGCTCTTCTCCAGGATCAGCACCGTGTACGTGGTCACGTCCAGGTTGTCGTCCTGTGGGACAGAGCAAGGGAGGCGGTAAGAACTGCAATGTTAGATGTTAGGGATGCACCATATTGGACTTTCTGCCGACTCTTTCTGCAGATTGCTGATTTGCACATTTGCAGTGGAATGAACACATTATTATGCCCACTTATCATGATGGCCCACAGATGCAGATGCAGACATAAATACAAAATGGACACATTCATTGGGCAAAATAAGAGAAGGGGAATATAAAGGGCATCATTAAAGTGTTATTTTATCAGCCTGTTATACCGGCAGAAAAGTTTGTTTCGGGCCGATGACGCTATTTCATTTGAAAGCCTTTATCAGCAGATATCGATGACGTGTATCCCTGCCTAGCAAAATCTTCCCTAAAATTTTAATAAAAATTAACATTTCCCTAGCTTTTACATTTGCTGCAAATGTAAACGCTTTCATGAATTTGATATACATTGAGTCACTGTTTTGTTATATCAGTTGGTGAGAGAGAATAGCCAAACAGACATTTATTTATTGATTTACTTATATGAAAATGTCATGGATTATTGCTTCAAACCAAAACTGTTGATGTCAGTAAAGTGACACTAGACTGGATCATGGTACCTTCTTGCGGTAGGTGAGTTCGTAGCGGATGGGCCGGGGCTGGGCCCGTGCTTTAGGAGACACAGCCCAGGACAGGGACAGGCTGCTGGAGGTCCTCTCATCCACACGCATGGATGTCACCTTTGGAGGGTCTGGGGAGAGGGGACAGAAGGTGATTGGCCATTTCTAAGGAATACTTCACAAGACCTACAGTACCTACCGCAATAACCGCATATGAAAAAAGTACAATTGGAAAGTAAGGCTGTGTTTAACACTGACGAAATCTGACATTTCTTGTCATTCCTGTCACACGCGTTAACGTCCCTGGAAACCAAATTCAGAGATTTGTTTCTAAACACATTACAAATGTTAGGAATGAGTTGCTGAAAACGTGAAAAGTCTTAGCACCAGCTAGTGCAGCGTGGTGGTCAGACTCACCTGTGTAGTGCAGCGTGGTGGTCAGACTCACCTGTGTAGTGCAGCGTGGTGGTCAGAGCGCTGGTGGAAGGCGGCCTGGCAGCCCGCGGCGTTGCCTGGCCGGCGAACAGTGACACCCCGCTGTGAGCTTCCACGGTGAAGGTGTAGTTGAGGTGTGCATCCAGCTCGCTCACCGACACCTGTGAGAAATAAAATCATTTTGTTTCATTCTCAGCAAAATCCTCTCTGCCCGGCAGAAATAATGTTTTTCTCTTTAGGCCCAATTGTACTCCATTTTCATACGAAAATAAATGCGTCTATTTCAAACTATGTAACCATCATTGCCCACATACTTCCATGTGTCTTTCACGTTGGTATCATGTTAAGCAATAGATCCACTAGTGGGCAATAGAGAGTCAAATGTGTGAGTGCGTGTGTGGTACTGCTCCGTTTCATCCATATCCGTAAGCTTTCAGAAAACGTGCAGAATTCTGCACGAAATGAACGCAGAGTACGGACAGAAAGCTCCGTCCGTCTGTGTATCCGTAATTAACGTTGAGCGCAATTGGGCCTTTAACAGAGCACAGGAATGGGTACTGTTTACATTACTATGTAAGCAGGGCTGTAGTGGTAAATACAGAGGTGGGTAAACTATCCAAGGTGAGTAGTTTACCCACCTTGTTTCCCCTCATTGATTTATACAGCTGATCTGAAAATAGGTGAGTAAACTCTCTGCCTCATTTCAAAGAGGCGGGTAAACTGTTTACTTGCGCTTACCCTCCACTACGCACCTGTATGTAAGATCATAAGTTAGAAATAACATGCTATGTACATCCATTTGCATGCATTTGAATAATGCATGATTCCAACATCCATTGCAGCGTTGGGCAAGTTACTGAAAATTTGTAATTCGTTACAGTTACTAGTTACTCATCTCAAAAAGTAATTTAATTACTTTAAAGTTACTAGTTAGTTCAAAGTCATTAGATAGATTACTAGTTACTGCAAAAAGTAGTTGCGTTACAGTAACTAGTTACTCGTAACACTAGTATATTGTGTCCTAACAAGATCAAAGTTAGGGGTTTGAATCTGCAAGTTGAGTCTGTAGGATGAACTATGATGACTTGTTTTGATCAGTGTATACCTGTAAATCTCTGAGTTTCCAATTGTCCGTTGTCACTTGTCTGAAAACTGACCCATGCGCATGTATAGAATGAAGAACTTCACAGGAGACTTTTGAACTTTTGCTGATTCATTCCCCACAAGGCCGAGGCTGAAAGGTTGTTTTTCACCTGCTCACCTTGGTGTGTGTCAGGCCAGAGCTGCCCGGGTCGTAGCGGACCTTCTCCCCACAGGGCGTG
>NC_139629.1:37838210-37988210 GCF_964638095.1 Poromitra crassiceps | reverse complement strand
CCTTCTCATAAACAACAAGCCTCTCAGCCTCCTCCGAGTCCAGCCATCTGACAAACTTCAAGCGTCCATTTTTTAGCGAGCCGCTGTTTGTCATTGGAGAGGCCCCCGCGCGTCTCAAGAGCCTCTGTGTTTGTTTATTGAGAGCGAGTGTGTGTGTGTGTGTGTGTGTGTGTGTGTGTGTGTGTGTGTGAGTGCGGGGACCCTCGTTGCATTCTGGCTCTGGAGGGGGAGCCCTGAGGGGCCCCCGGTGTGCGGGCGGGGGTCCAGACGGATGAGAGGCGAGACAGTGATGGATGCGGGGTCAGAGAGACGGGATGAATGGCTAACATGGCGGCTTGACAACGGCAATCCCCTGCAGGACTTAAGAGTAAGTGGCAGAGGGGCCCCGGCAATCGACTCCAGCGCTCGGCTTCTAAAAGCTAAAAAAGGTCATGTCTGCCTGGGGCTAGCTGTGAGGTAAACTGTGCGTGGCTTACAGGGCGGCCATGGCCAACTCAAACAAACACATGCTAGCAGAGAGGAGGAGGAGGGAGCAGCAGTGGCAGCCGGTGGCTTGTCTCAAACAAAACTTAGACAAATAAATCTATAAGGAGAAAACGCAATGTCTCTAGATGCGTATCAGGCTCACTGGCCAAGAGTCTTTCCTCTGTATCTGCAAGGAAAATAAGTCTTCGCTTTGTCCGGACCCTCTCCTTCCGACCTAACCGCCAGAATAAAATGTGGGCATTGTACCTTTCTTCTGCAAACCACAGACACATGTAGAATCTCAACGTCAGACGTCGCTCGCTGCCTTTCCAACGTTCAACACGAATGAAACAACTTGAACACCTTTGTTTATGTTATGCAATGTTCAATGTGACTTCGGATTGGAATGTGGGACAATGAACCCGGCCCTCCGGTGTGAAAGGCAAGTCACAACACCGTTACTGGCCACCGCAATATTTCAAAGCAGACTCTATGACGTGTTGATATACACATATTTAGAAACATGATAAAGCAAGTATTTTGGGTTCATAAACGTGATATTATACGTATCATGGATTGCAGAAACGTACGATGCCGACATTTCACTCTGGCGACCAGGCTGATCTGCAGGCTTTGTCCCGCCCCTCTCCCTCTCTCCACATCTCCTTCTCATCATCCAGCCCCCCCGCCCCCGGCCCCCACCTTCTCATTCCTCAGTCTGTAATTGCAATATGTCATTTTGTTTGCATGTGGGTGACAACATGTCATTAGCATGTTGGGGGGAGCTGGGGCGGGGGAGGCTGAGGTGGAACAATGGCGCTCTGTGATGGGGGAGGTGGGCCGGTAACATGAGCCAGGGGTCACCGAGGTGGAGGGGGTGCTAAAGGTGTAGGGGCTGATGGAGTGAGGTGGAGGGGGGGGGGGGGGGGGGACATTAGTCAAAAGGATTAGCTGACCAATGGAGCAGCTGTAAGGGCATTACATCTGTTTTACAATGGCCCTCTGGCTTTCATCTGGGGCTGTTAACAAACACAATAAATTCCACTCATCTCCTTTCTCCTCGCACTCCTCTGTCCCCTCCTGCTCGCACAGCAGCAGGGGGAGAGACATGGAGGCCAAGAGGTCCAAGCAAGGCCCCAGCCAAAATGTCCACCCTCTGGACCTGTGGACTGATGCCGCGTTCCAGATGCACTGGGAACTAGGAATTTCCCAGTTGAATGATGTCACACCCGAGTCGACCGCCTTCCAGTAAAACAGAGGGAAAACCTACAGTAATACGTACCGTGACGTGTTCGACGTCATCACGTAGAGTGAAACCTTCAGTAATATGTAAAGTGACGTGTTCGACGTCATCACGTAGAGTCTGCGAGCGCCAGAGACTGAAGCCTACATTAATACCTCTATGGCTTGTAGTTCGACATATTTCTGTCATGAAGTGGTTATTTCTGCCTAATGTTTTAATAAAGTCATTGTTTTACACATTCATAATAAGTACTTCTTTTTTTTGTTTGGCAAGTGGAAAAACTACAATGTCACGTCCGTATTGCAATGAATTGTGGGTAATTAAGTCAGTGAAGCGTGGTGAAGTCTGCAGCCCAAGCGGACTCTCTGGAAGTCTGCAGGAAGTCAGCTTGAGGGCCCTTGTGGACTGGATGGATTGTGGACTTGGACAGCCCTCAGCACTCACAGACTTCCCGGGAGCGCACCGCAAAGTCCGCTAAGAGTCTGCAAGTGCAGTGAAGTCCAGACATCTGGATTGAGCGACTTCAGACACCAGCTGAAGGCGGACACCATGTTCAGCAGCTGAAGGTGGAAACCTTGGAGGAACTGCCTCGTCCTGTAAACGGAAGCGGACAGCATGAAAGCCACAGGTAGCTGTTTCCTGCACTTTATAGCCCAGCTTGACCACAGTCTCGCTCAGTTTGCTCCTGGTTGCCCTCGCTGCCGCAGGACACGGCCAGACAGCCAGGTGGCAAACATAACGCCCGCCGCACCAAGCCCCCCCCCCATTCCCCCGACAGGTCACACACTGGACCGCCACAACCGTCTGCTTCCTGGTTAGACAGACCTCCACCCCCCTGAATGCCAGCGCTAAAATGGGGCCAAATGCAGCAATAAGCAAAACGAGTTATCAGGCAGGACAACACAAAAAAAGGAAAGTGGCTGAATGAGCCACAATGGAAAGCCCTGAGCCCACGGGTCGGGGAGTCACTGTGGGATTAGCTGACCTCCGGTTTCCGCTCCGTCCTGTTGGTGCTGGTGGGGGGGGGGGGGGGGGGACTGCCTGACTGACTGACATGGGGGGTGGGGGGGAGTGCTGACCTCACACTCCAGCAGTACAATACAATGTGCTCCACAGCGCTGTGGACCACAGCACAGCCTCCAGGCACAGGAATGTCACCAAGAGGAAACGTGTCCCCCTCACCACCACTCCACCCCCACCCCCACCCCCAGCAAAACAAAAGCCAGGAATATACTTCATAAAAGTGCTCTGTTGAGCAGAAGAATGGTGGAGTATAGTGTGTGTTACCTGAAGCCCGAGAGAGAAGACACACACACACACACACACACACACATGCACGCACACACGTACACGTACACGTACACACACACACACACACACACACACAAACCAGTTGATCTTAATGTAGTTATTGTAAAAAGCATTGAGGAAGTGCATTAAAGGAACAGTTCACCTAAATTTTTTAATTGTGTCATCATATCCTCCCCCTCATGCCACAGGTGAAGTTTGTCCATACAGAGCACACAGGGAAGTTGCCAGCACAACAAAAACCAGTCACCTTTGACTTCAGTTGTACTGTACTGAAGTCAATGGCATGAGGGGGAGGAGATGATGACACCATTGTAATGTTTTCAATTTTCGTTTTTGAGTGAACGGTTCCTTTAAGATTCACTTTTGAGTGCAATGTTTGCACTGATGTTTCTGTTTGGTGGATCAGCACCAAGTTCAACTGGTTGTGTGCGAAGACGTTGCCACGTTGCCATACAGCCTGGAGCTGCTATGCTATTGTGTTTAGGTTCAGTTGTTAGCTGTGTGGTCACAGTATCGTCCCTCCCATGTTTTCATAGGAAAATGGGCATCCTTGTGACAGTAATACACAATGCACCATTATGATTAGTCCTCACTCTCCTTCCAGAAGCAGGAGATGGACTTTATGTGGTAGTCCTCGCTCTCCTTCCAGAAGCAGGAGATAGACTTCATGTGGTAGTCCTCGCTCTCCTTCCAGAAGCAGGACATAGACTTTATGTGGTAGTCCTCGCTCTCCTTCCAGAAGCAGGACATAGACTTTATGTGGTAGTCCTCGCTCTCCTTCCAGAAGCAGGAGATAGACTTCATGTGGTAGTCCTCACTCTCCTTCCAGAAGCAGGAGATAGACTTCATGTGGTAGCCGAGGGCCATCCTGCCATTCCACTGAGCTGCCCATTATGTTGTGGCTTCAAATGAAGCTTTTGTTGCATGTCATCCCCCTGGCCTCTCCCGTCTTCCCAGCCATTCTCCATTGTAAACGATCCAACAAAAGTGAAAGGACATTAAATTTAAAAAGCGCAGGGCCAAATATCTGATATCAGTTTCGATTTGATGCAGAGTTCTCTTCTCGCTATGTATTCTGACACAAATCAAAGCCTCAACCATCACATTAAGCACATTTATTAAACCGCAACAGTCAGATTCCTCTAAAAAGCTGCATTAACGTACAGGAGAGGCCTGCCAGCTCTTAACGTGCAGGAGAGGCCTGCCAGCTCTTAACTCCGTTACATTTGAAGTCATTTTCTTTGAGAGTTCACAGTAATCGACGCGGCTTTGCTCGCTCCAAACGCCGCCCAACAAGACGGTGCATGACACCACTTGAAAGCATCTCCAGAGTCGACCCCCCATTATCTAACCAACTCCCTCCAGTTCAGCCCGCCAGGCAGATGTTACTGGCACCAGATCACAGGATCCCGCTAATTCAAAGTAATCACGGATGGAGAGAAGGCGAGGGAAGAAAAGGAGAGGGTTTTTTATCTAGCCTGTGCATCTAAACGAGGTGCAGCAGCGTCAGATAAGTTGGCGACTAACGACTTTTTTGGGACCCGACATGCAGGGATCAAGGGACCGAGGCAATGCGGTAGAGCAGAAAATCCCGACACGGGGATTATCCCACGCGAGTGAGATGATTCCATTATGTGCAATCGGAGGTCCTTTTCTCACTCTAAGTCGACTAAATCAAATCGCTGAGATCCTGAGGCGCGGTGCTGTGCCGCTGACGTCTCTTGGTTCACTCCCCATCAGATAAGCTGGAATTGCTCAAGACCTTACTCTTAAAGGTTCAGGGTGATTACGATCAACACGTTGGCTCCAGGTACGAGTTGATTTCGAGGCTTCTGGCGATGAAGCACCAAAACAAAACACAGGCAGGAACACTTGATCCATGCCTCTTTGTGCTGTACCTCAGTGATCCTCTAGATCTTTCTTATCAAGGACGCCCAAAATAGTCCTTTCCCACACAGACCGACTGTATCTACGTCACATCTGTGTATGTGATCATAGATACAGTCGGTCTGTACTCATACCAGCCACAGGCTGCTAAATAGACATTCTTCTAGATTCTGTCATTGAAAATAAAATGATGGTGACGTTGAGAACCACTGCTGTAGATCTCCAAGTAACATACAAGAATGGAGAATTTACATTTTACTTTCACTAAATGTTTACGTGTCTTGGCCAATATGTGGACACATGGGCAGTCGTTTCTCCCCCGGACGAATAATAACTCCCTCCCTGCTGACAGCTATGATTCACAGATTGAAATTTAGCCTGGATTTATTTCCAGGGGTCAGTCGTGGAGAAAACAAACATTTATTTACTGGGGGACCAGAGAGAGGCACAGAGTCTAAATAGTCCCATCTGGGCCGTGTGAAACGGGATGTTTAAATCCTATTGGTGTCACATTCGAGACATGGCGCCTCGGCCAAGAATAATAGTAGCTGCATGATTCAATGAGCAACACGAAAACAAGACATGGACGAAAACCCTTTTGTTTGTCTGTCAGTTGGTTGTACTTTTGGACAGCTTGTGCAACAACGTGTTCAGAAGATTGCATTGAGGATTGTAAAGCGGTGATGAGAACGATGTGTTGAGAGACTAGAAACAATCAAATAAATATGAGACGAGAAGACGGAAAACGGACGCTTAAATAGAAAGGCTGTTCAGGGACAGGAAGGATGTGAGAGGAGAGAGAGAGAGAGAGAGAGAGAGAGACATAGAGGGAGAGGGCAAATGTGATTTCACAAAGACAAAAAAGCACACATAACCAGTAGTTACTTTGCTTAAAAAGCGCTAACACACCCAAGTCAATTACTACCCATACAAATCACTCACCGCAGTGCAGAGTCACACAAGTACAACTTAGTCACCAACTGACTGTTACATCAGCTGAGGATGAGATGAGACACCAGAGAGGGGTGTGAGAGACAGAGAGGGGGGGGGGGGGGAGAGAGAGGGGGAGAGACAGAGAGAGGGGGGGAGAGACAGAGAGAGAGGGGGGGAGAGAGAGAGAGAAAGAGAGCGATGGAGAGAGACGGATTTACTGGAACTTCTTTGGCGAGAGGAAAAACAACTTTACTGGAAGTCACTGGACAGTTCCACCGAGACGCCATTCCACCACGACACCGAAACTACCCTCGGCGGTCCAAAGCTTCCACATTAGGTCTCCGTTTGTAAACAAGGCCATTTGGAAAACCATGATGTGGGCTCTAGCGCTCTTTGCCAACCATACAGTGTGCGCACAGGGCTTCGAGGAGGTGTGGACCTCGACAGCTGGACAACACCAAGGAGCAGCCAGAGCCAGGCCAAGCTGTACACAATACCAAGGAGTAGCCAGAGCCAGGCCAAGCTGTACACAATACCAAGGAGCAGCCAGAGCCAGGCCAAGCTGTACACAATACCAAGGGGTAGCCAGAGCCAGGCCAAGCTGTACACAATACCAAGGAGTAGCCAGAGCCAGGCCAAGCTGTACACAATACCAAGGAGCAGTCAGAGCCAGGCCAAGCTGTACACAATACCAAGGAGCAGTCAGAGCCAGGCCAAGCTGTACACAATACCAAGGAGCAGTCAGAGCCAGGCCAAGCTGTACACAATACCAAGGAGTAGCCAGAGCCAGGCCAAGCTGTACACAATACCAAGGAGTAGCCAGAGCCAGGCCAAGCTGTACACAATACCAAGGAGTAGCCAGAGCCAGGCCAAGCTGTACACAATACCAAGGAGTAGCCAGCGTCAGGCCAGAGCCATACATGCCAGCCTGTGGGCCTGTATGAGGGAGCAGACGGCATGCTGGTCTATTGTGCCGGGGAGGATTAAGACTAAGGAAGGGCGTGATACAGGCAGCGGAGGAAAGGTCTGTCAATGTCAACAGTGAGTCACAACTGGAAAGCCACAGCGCTGCCATCGGGTTAGAAGCCAACCTCGTATTTCCAATCAATTAGGCTTTTTTTTCCGGAATTAAGAGAAGAATGTTTATTTTCTCACCAAGGAGATGGAAACACACACAGACAGCCCAATATGAAACACACACAAGCCCAATCTGAAACAGGTGGCAGGCGGAACACAAAGGTGGAGATGTTCAAGGCCTGAGAGCCAACAACCATCAAGACAAGGTTTAGAGAAGAGTTACAGTATATCACTGACCATAGGGATGGGCATTTCTAGCAAAAACACTATTCGAAATTCGCTGGCCAAATTCGAATTTAATTCGAATTTCGAAAAAAAAAAAAAAAATGTAAAAAAAAAAAAAAACTTTTTTTTTTTTTTTTACATTTTTTTTTTTTTTACATTGACATTTTCGAAAATAAAAAACAGTTTTGACAATCATGAGTGGTTCATTAAATATTTAGTAGGCTCAGGTCTGAGTGCCAAAGGGGTGCCAAAGTCACCCCCTCTCCCTCTTCATGGGATTTCATCCGCCATTCATTTTTCCATAAACCTTGCTTAAAATGCTTATAAAAATTGTTTTACTTGCTCAAACCAAGCGATTTGACTATACTTAGAATCAGGGGAGACAATGCAACATTTCACTAAAAAAAAAAAAAAAAAAAAAATTTTTTTTTTTTTTTTTTCGAATTTCGAATTTCAATAATAAAAGTCGACCTTGATAATAACAACGATTATTCGAAAATTCGAAATTCGATGCCCATCCCTAACTGACCATGGCACTGGCACAGGATGTTCACAGCGCTGCCGCTGATAGCACCGTCTCCCACAACGAGTATCTTTCTCCTTCACCTCTGGCCCCGATTCTAGTCTCCGTGGGCCTTGTGCTTAAAATCTTCTTCCCAGTTCCCCATTCATAAAAGTGCTTTCCAGCTCCTTCTCAGTGGTTCTTGTGTATTTCTGAGCCGTCAATGCTTTTAGTCTCAGGCGCGTAGCGGCTAAATCCACTGTGCGCTCCCTTTAATAATTAAAACCACCTTTCAAGACACAAGCGCACTCGATTCCTAGGGTGGAGACTCTGGAGATGATGTGCCATGGATGCAGTTATGGAAATCGCCCGCTCTGCGGCCCTCCAAAATAAAATATTTTATTTAATAGCCTATTCTAGACTAAAAGTCATGCCAATTGTGAATGATGTGAGAAATGTACAGTACGTTGTACATTTGTCCATTTGTCCATTTGTAGATGTTTAAACACATCACTCTGGATTAAAACTGAACCCACTACAGCCTCTGAAATTCAGTAAACCTATCGAGAATCAGACCAAATACCATCATGTCACCTAACTGATGCACTTGAAAAGTTCCCTCCATCAGCTCCCATGCAGTAAAGACCATTACAGGAGGTCTTTCGTGCCCACCGCAATAACCAATAACTCCCATACATGCAGAGAGAGGAGACTCCTCCTTTCCCTCCCCCATAAAGTCACTACTTTAACTCACATTGCTTATGCACATTGCACACTGCACACTTTTTGTCCACACAGCACACGTGTACTTGTAATGATAGTAATAATAGTGTTATATTATATTATATAATATGATACAAGTGGACAGTTACTAGTAGTTGTGTAAAATATGTATATATTGTTTCGAATATATATTATATATCTTCCCGAGGGCCACAATTTTACCCGCGGGCCGCACTTTGTGAACCCCTGATAGGTCTGTTTTGTGTGTGTGTGTGTGTGTGTGTGTGTGTGTGTGTATGTGTGTGTGTGTGTGTGGGGGGGGGGGTCCTTCAATGTGAGGGCTTGACCCGGAGCTGCTCTCCCCCTCTGGGAATTCCGCAGGTCTGGAGTAATGTTGGGAGGCTCCTCCTGAGCAAACTGAGCAGGAATGTACCAACCGACGGGAGGGAGGGGGGACAGTGAGAAACAGCGCTTCATTGTTCTCCTACCTTTACATTCTATTCCTCACCTCACAGCCTGAGCTCTGTGCCTAACATGAGCTCTGTGCCTAACACAAGCTCTCTGAGCTCTCTGCCTAACATGAGCTCTCTGCCTAACATGAGCTCTCTGCCTAACATGAGCTCTCTGCCTAACATGAGCTCTCTGCCTAACATGAGCTCTCTGCCTAACATGAGCTCTCTGCCTAACATGAGCTCTCTGTCTAACATGAGCTCTCTGCCTAACATGAGCTCTCTGTCTAACATGAGCTCTCTGTCTAACATGAGCTCTCTGCCTAACATGAGCTCTCTGCCTAACATGAGCTCTCTGTCTAACATGAGCTCTCTGTCTAACATGAGCTCTCTGCCTAACATGAGCTCTCTGTCTAACATGAGCTCTCTGCCTAACATGAGCTCTCTGAGCTCTCTGCCTAACACGAGCTCTCTGCTTAACACGAGCTCTCTGTGGCTTTTGGATGCATTCTCTCTCATTCCTTCCTCCCTCTTCCCCTCCTCCCCCCTCCCTTGCCAGCTTACCTGGTGCTCTCCCTCAACCCAAACGACATACTGACAGAAAAGCTCATCGCTCATATCGGTCTGTTACCGATGGGAGGAACCTGACTGGGAGAGCAAATCTATTACGGGAAGGCTGCCTGTGGCTTTACCACGCCGACGAGTGTGTGCAAGAGGCTGATTAAGAGGTTTAAAGGACAGTTCATAATCTCCTCCCGCTCATGCCAGTTGAAACACAGGTGAAGTTAGCTCCTCCCCCTCTTGCCAGCTGAAACACAGGTGAACTTAGTTCCTCCCCCTCATGCCAGCTGAAACACAGGTGAGGTTTGTCCATATAACACACAGGGAGGTTGCCTGCACAACTCGAAAGAAAACCATCATTGACTTCAGGACTGGACAACTCCTGGACAACCACTCAATGGTACAGTAAGTGGTTTTCTCTAGGGTTGTAAAAAATAAAAATTTGAAACCGATACAATACTCATTTTACATCATGAATTTATGACATCACTGATGATGTCATCAGTGGGACAGGCAGAAAGAGAGACAAACAAACAGACAGAGCCCTAGCTCCCTTTTATATAGGACAGTAGGCAGACAGGAAATGTGGGGGGAGAGAGAGAGGGGATGACATGTGGCAAGGACCGCGGGTCGGATTCGAACCACCGGTCGGTCGCGTGAGGGACCGAGCCTTCGTGGTACGTGTGCTACAAGGTGAGCCACGATAGTGCTTTCTCCTAATGAAAAATGAACAAACATACAACTGATTTTCCCCTCCCTATCATTGGTGGTAGTTGCTTCAACAAGCTCAAAGTGTTCTGATATGCTGGTGACTAGAGCAGGGGTAATCTGCAGTGTTCTGATAGGCTGATGACTAGAACAGGGGTAATCTGCAGTGTTCTGATAGGCTGATGACTAGAGCAGGGGTAATCTGCAGTGTTCTGATAGGCTGATGACTAGAGCAGGGGTAATCTGATGTGTAAAGTCAAAGTTTTGAATGAGTTTGATCAGGCCTACATTATGGAGAAGCGTGTGTCTGTCCCTCCATCTGTCTCCACCCTCGTGGTATCTAAAAGGTATATCGAGTATCAATATGTTCCTGGGAATTCGGGCCATCCAGGTTATCGTGACAAACCCGACTCTAGAGTTGTGCTGGCAACCATTTTTGGGTGAACTGTTCCTTGTGTGCATGCATGTGAGAGGGAGGGCAGGGGGGCGGGATCTGAGCCGTGGAGGAGTGGCTTGCGTTCAGTCGATGGGAGTCTTAAGGCGTTCTGTCATGGAACAGATCTCAACAGGCCCGTGTACCACACCTGTATACTTACATACACCACTGTCACACCCCAACGCTTAAGATTGCTGAGTGAAAGAGAGGAGAAAGAGAGAGAGAGAGAGAGGGGGGGGGGGTAGAGAGAGAGAGAGGGGGGGGGCAGGAGAGAGAGAAGTGGGGGGTAGAGAGAGAGAGAAAGAGAGAGGGGGTAGAGAGAGAGAGGGGGGGTAGAGAGAGAGAGAGAGAGGGGGGAGAGAGAGGTAGGGGGGTAGAGAGAGAGAGAAAGAGAGAGGGGGTAGAGAGAGAGAGAGAGGGGGGGTAGAGAAAGAGAGAGAGGGTGGGGAGAGGTGGGGGGGTAGAGAGAGAGAAAAAGAGAGAGGGGGTAGAGAGAGAGAGGGGGGGGGTAGAGAGAGAGGGGGGTAGAGAGAGGTGGGGGGGGGTAGAGAGAGAGAGAGAGAGAGAGAGAGGGGGGTAGAGAGTGAGAGAGGGGGGAGAGGTGGGGGGGGGCGGTAGAGACAGACAAGGCATGCCCGGTCGAGGAGGACCATTGGTTCCTCTGATGCTCGGGGGATGCTCAGAGTCAGGGGGGCTCAGGAGCTGATCCTGCCCCCCCCCCCCCCCACGCCTTGAAGAGCCCATCCATCACAGGACAGCAGCCTAGTGGCTTCTGCGCCGACTTTGATCACCTTCAGTCATTTTGACAGAACCTTCCCACAACAATCAAGCTCCTCTGTATCACAACTACAAAGTCAAAGGATTGAATTATGGCTGGATTATGCAACGGACCAGAACATGATAAGATGATGGATGATAATGAGTGAGAAGGAAACGACCCGGTGTGACAGGCAGAGCTCCTGAGGAATCGCACTGTTGTTAACACATTCAGTGCCAGCGACGCCATATGGCGTCATTAGAAATTTACCGTACAGTGCCAGCGACGCCAAATGGCGTCATAACTCGATTTTTTTTTTTTGACGGGGGGGTGTCGATCTATGCCTCTTACATCGCCTCTTACAATATTCAGAGGTATTGAATGTGTCTAACCTATTTTACAGAACCCTTAGGTGGCGACAGCGCTCTCCAGATGAGAGAACGTGGAGTGAAACACACAGAAGAAGTCATTGGGGGGAAGGAAATCGCATCGCATCCGTCCGTATGCAGCGGCTTCATTGAAGCAACGTTTAGCTGTGCCCCTGCAGCAGCCAATCTGCTATCACAATTGAGCACCTCGATGTCCGCTGCAACAGCCTCCGTGTCCGCTGCAACACATGATCAGCCGTGGATTTGTTATTATTCTCAACTCGAAGCATGGGAGCTGGTACACGCGGCTGTAAAAAAGCAGCATCTAGCGGACTTTTTCAGTGCTGAGCACAGGCAGAGAAAACGAGAAAACAGCAGAGCAGAGAGATACTCCTCCCACAACGGGGGGGGGGGGGGGGAGGAGGAGGGGGGGAGGTGGGCACGCAGAGCCAAGTACACAACACAGACCCAGACAGCAGGACAGGGTTGGCAAACGCAAGCCAGAATATCCGATGCCCACCAGCAGCAAAAGATCAGCAAGAAGCTGCAACCAGCAGCGCATGCAGGCGCCAGCGCTGCTGGTTTCAGCTAAAAATATTATTCTTCCAAACAAAATTCCCTTGCCTTCACTGTTTTATTGAAGGAAATTATTTTTGAGGTGTGACTACATCAGAAAATTAGCTTCAGAGTCAGTGATGTGCTTGAAATGTTTAATTTCACAAAACGCTCATTATCTCAGCTCGTAGAAAAAAAGCTCTTTTTTTCGTTCAATCAAGCTATCTTCTCCGGCTCATAACTAAAGAACGGAAAATGGGATCAATAAACTTTTTTTTGCAGGTGATAGAAGAGAGTCTCATCGTTATTTGTGCGTGTTCAGTGTTTACATAGTAATTATTAAAGAAATTATATGACTGTTTTAAAATGCATTGCGGCCTATGTGGCACAGCAAGCAACCTTTTGCCCAAGGGCCGTGGCACTGAAAGTGTTAACTATGGGGAAGTGTTGTGAAAGCTTTGGCAAGGTGTCTCGGAAATTCCGTATTATTCATTCCGGGGCTGGAGAAAAAGGTGTCAAATCAGTCGTGATTGGGACCAAAATGCAACTGATAGTTAAACATATTCATTCCTGGAATCATAGTTGCAACCCAAAGGCAAGTCTCCACATTTTCCAGGTATTGGTTCAAGGTCAGGGACGATGCCGTGACATGTACAAGTAGGCCTGAGCATTCCTTCCACTGCGGAGGAGGCATGGCTAAGGGGAGAATTCCAGTGCGCAATGATAAATAGCCCAACACCCGTGATAAATATCAACAGTCTGTCATGCCTCGTGTGTTTTACAAGCTCTGGTAATTAAGAAAAAAAGATACACACATTGTGACTAATAGCAAAAGATTGCTCTATAAAATCTCATGGTAGCTTAATCCTGGCACTCAGACAGGAGGATGCACAGAGCCAGAGGCTAGAAGGAGTGAGAAATAGCAAAGACACAGGTGTGCCCCCTGAGAGAGAACGCCCTTACCTTCACACGCGTCTTGCACTTCCTCGAAGCCCGGCTGGCACTGGCACTGTCCGACCGGCACCACCCACTCCCCGTCCACGGTGCAATAGATGCGAGGCAGCTCGTCGCTGACGGCGTTCTGTACGCACACGCCGCTCACCTCCCTCAGCGCCGGGTTCTGCCCGCCTCCGGCCACCGTCTCGGAGAAGGCGGCCAGACTCTTCACAGTGGCCGGGCAGGTTTTGTAGTAGACCCTGACGGAGAGGAGAGCCACGCAGGCACCGATGTCTTGGAAGGCCAGGTAGAAGCCTTTGTGAGAGAGGCTCTCCACCACGCGCGTCTCCGTGTTGATCCGCAGTTCGCTCTTGCTGGTGATCTCGTCGGGCGCGATGGTGGCCACTTTCTTGAACTGGCCCTTGCGGAAGGTGGTGCCCACGTCGGCATCCGCCTCGGAGGCAAAGAGGTTGAAGGTCTCCTTGCAGGTCATGGAGGCGCCGCTGAAGCTGTTGCAGTCGCGCACGATGAACTGGAGCTCCACGAAGACGCGCGAGACGGCCGGCCGCCGCTGGATGAAGGTGGTGCGAAGCCAATTGTCCTGCTCACGCTCCCCAACGTTGCAGACAGAGTAGGTGTAGAACTGAGAGCCGTTCAGCGTCCTCTGGACCACCTCCCACTGAAACCAAACACACAAGGTTAGAGGCACACACATTGACCCTTGGGGAACCCCTAAGTATAGTGACCTGAACCAAAGCTATACGGGTTCCAAAAATATAGGGGCACCAACGCTTCACATGATGGTCCAGGCCAGAAGAACCACTGTAATCTGAGCCCGGAAAGAAAAACACGTTGTGTGGGGGAACCCACAGGTCTATACATTGCTAATTACTCCCACTCAATATTTGAAGGTATCCTCTCCACAGCAACGGAGCAGTTCTTTAACAAGGTGGTTTTTTTCCTACTTTATGGGCTTTTTAGACCATAGTCAAGGTCCAGGCCTTCAGGGAGGACGACTCTGCGTGGGAAAAAATGTCTGACATTGAGGAGAGGACATACCACATGAACACAACTTGTCTATCATGTGTCTTTCACATTGCACTCTGGTATTGCTGGCATCTCATCCAGACAATGGTGCGGCCCGATGCCCGGTGCTGCCACAGATATGTTGAAAAAAATGCAACAGCATGCTTTAACATCACACTGGCTCCTGCAAAACAATTGGCCCCACAGGGGCCAGGCTGCGGTTTGCTCTCTGCGTGTTGCCGCTATGCTATTAATTGAAGGAATGTGCTTTGTTGGCGGAGTGTGTGGCACTGCATATAAACTTGATGTACAACAGCAGAAGCAACGCCTCTATAAAACTGCTACTGAACATTTTTTAACAGGGGGTGTTTAAAACCAGCTTAAATGAGAATCAACATAAATGATGATGGTAACATGGGTACATGTAAAAACAAAACATTAAAAGCCCTGGGTGCTTATTTGCGGAAGAGACGTGTGAATCTGATTTGCTTAATGCGACGTCTTTACCTTTTGAAAGAAAGTGAGCTGAGCCAATGTGGATTGTAGTTGAAACTTGCCAACATGCCCAAACATGCCTTTGAGTCATCAGCACATGAAATTAGCCAATTTACAGTCAATTTGCATGAGCTTGGCTGGCCAATTACTCTGGAACCATGATACGGAACAAGCACACATGCCTTCTATATGCTGACACAAGACAATCACGCCAATTGGAGTGAATAATGCAGCCGTTGAGTAGATGCATCTCTAAAGATAGATATTTCCCCCCGCTGGAGGAAAAGATAGCTGTGACTGATTGGCTGCAGCTACAGCCCCACCCCTCCGCTAAGAGGCACCACATGCAGCAACCTTTAAGAGTTAATTGTGCTCTAACATACAATTCTGGAGCCGAGGCCTTAAAACCGCAAGACGCCACAAGTATTCTCTGTCAAGAGCTAGCAGCTATTCTGTCTGTCTGACTGTCTGTCTGTCTGTCTGTCTGTCTGTCTGTCTGTCTGTGTGTGTGTGTGTGTGTGTGTGTGTGTGTGTGTGTGTGTGTGTGTGTGTGTGTGTGTGTGTGCGCAGTGTGCAGGCAACTCAGCCTGTCTCTGCCACCCCTTCACTTAGCCAGACCCACACAGCCATTGGGCTCTGGCTGCCACACTTGGTAGAAACCTGACATACTATTATTAGTTCTGCTTTTACTATTCTAGTCATCATTGTTGTTATGTTGTTACTGTGCATCATTGTTATTATTAATACTAGTCATATTTTTTACTTTGACTATAGTTGTTATTGTTATATAATTACACTATGTGCAATACAATGCTATTCATGTGCAATAATAGGTATATAACCTGCTAATAGGTTGATATTGTTAATATTCTGTTTATATTTGCAATGTTAATACTCTGCTACTTCTCCTTGTACCTTGTATGTATTCTGTTAAATTGCTAATTTTTAGTTTCATACACTTGTTAATACTGTTTATATCTTTATACCTGTTTATATCTTTGAGTCTTTTATATCTGTTGTAGGCTATATTAACTTATTCGCCTTTTTCACTTCCCACCCAATTCACCCGTTTTGTGTCTAAAAAGCAGGAGGTAACACAGGTGCAAGCAAAACATTAATGAGGGTTTCCAACTACTGTTTTGCTTGCACCTGTTTTGGGTGGGAAGTGAAAATGGCTAATTGTGTTCCTTATGTAACATAATGTAACTTGTGCAACAACCACACCAAGTCAAATTCCTTGTACGTGCAAACAAACCTTGAGCAAATAAAATAATTATAATTCTAGGTTTCTAATTACTGTGCACCCCATTGTGTCTCTCTCTCTCAAAGCAGATGGCCGCCCACCTAGGTCTGCTGGAGGTTTTGTCCCGTTAAAGGGGAGTTTTCCCTTGCCATGTGCTCGCTCATATGTGGGAGTTGTTTCAGTTGTTGGGTCTAAACTCTAAAGTAAAGAGCCTGGTCTTGGACCTGCTCTATATGAGAGGTGTCTCGAGATAACCTTTGTTATGATTTGGCGCTATGTAAATAAAATGTATTTGACTTGACATACTGCATGTAAGGACTGATGAACAGTGAAACACGCACAAGTCATACGGGCAAATATTTGAGCAGCGAAAAGCAGTTCAGCCTGTGCATTTCCTCCATGCAGGTTTATCCTAAGGCAAAATTCCAAAATGGAAACATGGGATGAGGAGGGGACGAGGAGGGGACGAAGAGGGGATGAGGAGGGGACGAGGAGGGGACGAAGAGGGGATGAGGAAGGGACAAGGAGGGGACAAAGAGGGGACGAAGAGGGGATGAGGAGGGGACGGGTGCCATACTTACGCCTTGCTTGTCTCCCTGTTCGAAAGGCCAAGTAAGCCAGCCCAGTTCACTGCCTGAGGCCTTCATGTCCAAGAGCACCTCTGAGGAGGACAGAGAGAGGACACATTCAACACACCAGAAGAAACCTTTAGAAACACATGGCACTCGTTAGCAGGAACAATGGACTATTGACCCACATGATCTATAGTCTGATTTTTGTCTTCAATTAAACAATAGTAAATATTTGGAATAGCAGTGATGCATGAGTGGAAATCAGTGTGTCATTTTGATTGCAATAATGCTGATAATTAATAAGCTCATTTTAACAGCTGGTGTGAAAAGGTTAAACAGGAAACACTTTGCAATAAGGGTCATTAACCGAGTTAATGCTTAATAAGTATTGAGCATTAACTAACCCTTAATTAACAATTAACTAATGTGTATAATGATTCATTATTATAACTCATTTCACACATACAAATAATTGCACTCCATAATTTACATTGCTACATGTTTTTAATATAAGGGGTGTTTAAAACCAGCTAAAATGAGAATGGACATAAATGATGATGGGCATGGTAAGTTGGTAACATAACGAAATGTGAAAAACTTCAACCCCCCTGTGGTTATAGTGGAATCAAAGTGTGAATGTGAATCTGGACTCAGGTGAGCCAACGTGAGTTGCAACTTGCCAGCAAGCCCAAACATGCCTTTGAGTCATCAGCACATGAAATGAGCCAATTTACAATGAATTTGCATGAGCCTCACTGGCCAATTAGGCTACTTTGGAACCGATACGGAACCGAGCAGCACACATGCCTTGTATATTGCGGACACAATCAAGGCAAAATCGGACGTAATAATGTAGCCGTTCATGCGGCTCTAAAGATGGACCCTAAACTATGAGCAATAGGGCTCTGAGTCAGCCATAAAAACGGGAGGAAAGTTTCTAGCAAACTTTCTCCAAACTTCACATGCTGGCGTTACAGAGGTGGAGAGGAGCGCAGGACACATCTCAGCTCATGGTGAATTACACGGCAGTAGCCAGGGAAACGTTTTACAAATCCACTAACGTTAGGAAGCAGTCAGAATGAAAGATATTCTTACTGTCGTCATAATAAGAATAAGAAAGTATGTATGTAAATTCCTGCTGTTGAAGTTTCCTCACATGGCACGCGCATGGCACAATAGACCTGCGCCTGTAAATGGAACATTGCTTTCTACTGAAACCAGCCGCAACTTTTGGGATAGAAATGTTTAAAAAGCAAAAGTCACTCACCTTCTTTAGTTTGCAGTGTGATAAATATACCGTTAATAAGCACATAGGAAAATAAAATGCGTCGGACTCCCCCGAAAATATCCATTTGTCAAACTTTTCTTCCCTTCTTTAGCTACTCCTGTCCTGGGCTTGGCTCACACACTCACAGGCTGAGAGGCACGGCTGCACTGCTCTGAGGTGTGCTGCTCTCTGCTCATTCACAAATGACGGAGCGCGTCACGGACTCCGCCTGCTGGAATGTGCGTGTGGTGTGTGCGTGTGTGTGCGTATGTGAGTGTGTGTGTGTGTGTGTGTGTGCAGCGTGCGTGCGTGCGGAGAGGAGAGGAGAGGGGGTGGCACGTGGGAACTTGTGCTGCCTTCAATTGCTGTCACAAATATCGGAATATAGCCAACGCCTTTAAATTGTCAGAAAAACTTACAAACCTGCGATTTTTTTTTTTTTTTTTTTTTTACATACGAGTGACAAGATATTATTTGGGCAATGGTGGTGGCTGAAGTAGGCTACCTGAAAGCCACACTTGAGTAGGAGAGTACAGATATCTTACCAGAAAATGACTTTGGTTCAAGTCACCTGTTACATACATTGCATTACATTACATCATTTAGCAGACGCTTTTGTCCAAAGCGACTTACAATATCACATTTTGTCAACAGTACAGAAAACAACTATGCAACACAATCAATGACAGCTAAGCTATTTTGATAGACTAGAGTAGCACCATGTACCACCGAAAGATTGGCAGCGATTCGGCCGTTCTGACCGAAGGGGGGAGCTGTTAGAATATTAGGCTACTTGAGTAAAAGTCTATAGCCTGTACTGTGCAACCTTTTTAAGGCCCTTCAAATGTGAAGCAACTTTTTTCTGATATTTATTGTACTTGTCAAAAGTAATTTTCTGATATGAAATGCACTTATGCGTTAAAAGTAAAAGTAAAAGTAAAAGTAAATGCTGTTCATAAAACAGCAAGCAAAGGGCATGCATGCCTGCCTGGGCTTGAGTGGAAATCTTTTATTCTGGATAAAGAACAACAAAATCCAAGGGATACACAGTACAGTAAAAGTGTGAACACTTATTTCCAACATCTTAGGACATACAGTAACACATAGCCAAACCCTTCTCCTTGAATCTGTTTTTGCTTTGAGGACTTTTACACTCAGAAATCAGAGGTCACATGGAGCACTTGAAGGCACCGCAAGGCAGTTACAGTTTAGCCCAGTGGTTCTCAAAGTGGGGTCCAGGGACCCCCATGGGGTCCTTGAGGGGGCCCCAGGGAGTCCCCAGCAAAAAGTGGAAGAATTGATTTTCACAATACTTCCATCCAAGTAACACAATGACAGAATGTATGACTATTTTAGTCATGGGTTTCATACACTTTCTGTAATAAAACATCTAACAGCGAAAATCTTGTCAGATGGGGGTCCATGGTCTAATTTGTGTCCGTTTAGGGGTCCTTGACGTGAAAAAGTTTAGCCTACCTGGCCATCAAGCAGCCAGAGATCTTTTTCACGGAGATATTGATTTTGAAGTGTTTGCCGTGTTGAATGGACTGGAGGAGGGAGAGGGAGGAGGGGCCCGCTGTACTTTAGGGCCCTTTGTTATAAGGAGTCCCCCACATACAGAGTGAGAATCGATGTGACAAGCGGAGAGAAATGTATTCATATAAGCATAATAGCAGCTCTGAATAGCAGAATTCAACAGTACAGCTCAGCTGGCCCATCGATATCTCGTCAAAACTTTATGGGGAAGTATTTAAAAAATGCTGCACCCCCGCAAACCTTTTAGCTGGGAAGTAGGGAAGTTATGAGCCGAGAAAAAAAAGGTTGAATCTAATCTGTATTTTCAGGGGCAGAGCAATCTAGTAAGAGTGGCGCCGCCAGCGGAGGTCCAAAATGCCTGACTCAGTAGCCAATGAACAGCCAGGAAGGGGGCTCGCGCTACGTTTGAATGCATAAAATAAAGCTGATAATATACAATTTGATTCTTTAAACGTCTGACCCTTTCAAAGTAGATCACAAACGGTCCATTTTGCTGCAACTTGACAGCGCTGCTTAATCCAGAACCTTACTTCCGGGAACTTTTGTGAGGTAAAAAAAAAAAAAAGTCCATTGGAGTGAATAGAGATGTCGCAACTCTTCTATTGTACGGCTCTGGTCAGGGGGTATGAGTGAGTGGGAGTGGTTTTATCTAGTCTGTATTGTCAGGGGGTATGAGTGAGTGGGAGTGGTTTTATCAATCTGTAGCCTATTGTCAGGGGTAGTGTCCTCTAGAGAGAGTGGCGTCAGCGGAGGACCAAAATGCGAGACTCAGCCAATGAACAGCCCGGAATGGGTCTCGCGCTACTTTTGCATGCTAAAATAAAGCTGATAATGTACAATTTGATTCAGGGGGGGGGGACCCTTTCAGAGTATAACACAAACTGTCCATTTTGCTGCAACTCGACAGTGCTGCTTAATCCAGGACCTTACTTCCTGGAACTCTTGAGAGTAAAAAACTGGTCCATTGAAGTGAATGGAGATGTCGGGACTCTTCTATCTATACGGCTCTGGTCAGGGGGCATGAGTGAGTGGGAGTGGTTTTATCTAGTCTGTATTGTCAGGGGGTATGAGTGAGTGGGAGTGGGAATGCAGAGTATGATTATTATAGGGAATTAGTGAAAGGCCTGTAAACCTGGCAACTAGTGCTGAGTGGAATTCAGTGTCAAGCTTGATCTGACTGACTCTCATTGTTTGTTGCCCGCTTGTTACTATGGCAAAATCCTGACTGGGCATCGGCTGTGGAAACGATAAGGAGGGCCGCAGGCTACTTTACATCTTGCTCTCCAAACACCCCCCCCCCCCCCGCCGCCTTGTATCAGACTGAATGGTGCAGCAGAGGGCTGTACCTGCTCCCTGCTTTATTCCCATTGGTGTTTACCTTTGAGCAGCAGGCTTGTCCCCCACAATGGATGATTACAATACAGTGTGTCATTGATTTGACACGGGTCTCTTTCTCACACACACACACACACACACACACACACACACACACACACACTCGTTTTCACACACCTGTGATGCAGACTCTGCGGGAAACAGAATTGGGACCCCCGCCCCTCCCTGTACCCCCCCCCCCCCCACCACCCACCATACCCTAGGGGTGCTCTATTTTCACAAAGGCTCCTTCCCCCCCCTTCCCGCCCAGCCCTCCTCTCACTTCACACACTGCTTCGCCTCCTCTCTCTCCTCTCCTTGCCCGCCTATGCGGACGGAGAGTGGGAGTGGAAGCCTCCTTCCTCAGTTATCTTCCTGGGAACCGAGGAAAAAGCTGTCTTCCAATTTCTTTCTTTGTGTGTTTGTGTTTGTGTGTGTGTGTGTCCGTGCATGCATGCGTGCATGCAGTGTTGGGGAGTAGTGAACTAGGCTACATGTAGTTGAACTAACGAAACCGACGCCATGCACGGACGCATATCCCCAAACCCGGACAGCTAGTTGGGGGACGCGAGTGATGTACTTCCTCCTTCTTTGCGGGCTATTCAAGAGGTGAATTGTCAGCTGCCGCAAGTCACTTTTATTTGCAGATATGACAGTCTATGTGTAAAGTTTCATATTAATATGTGCATGATAAAAGGTCCAAATACCTTATGAAAGTGCCTTTGATAAGAGAAAGTAGCTTGGGCGGCGGTATCACAGAAGAAGAAAAGCCCTGCAAAACTGAAATGAACTGTCAGGTCAAGGGGTTTGGAGACTGATGGGGCGAGGTGGGGGTACAGGGAGGTGGGGGTACAGGGGCATGGGGGTACAGGGAGGTGGGGGTACAGGGGCAAGGTGGGGGTACAGGGAGGTTGGGGTACAGGGGCGAGGTGGGGGTACAGAGAGGTGGGGGTACAGGGGCGAGGTGGGGGTACAGGGGCGAGGTGGGGGTACAGGCGAATGAAGAAACCTTTCATATGGGCTGCTTTCTTTTCCTTTCTTTCCATGTTGTTGTGAAACGATAAGAGGGGCCCGAGGGGCCACATGTGTGTCTTATCCAGCCGGTAAGCCGTGTTCAATATGCATTGTTCTTTGTAGTGCGCCACTAAAAGCTCATGCAGGATGTAAACTGAGAACTAAAGTGGATTGGGGTGGTGTGCGGTTCGGGGCGAGGGGAGTTGGTGGTGGGTAGAAGGGTCTGTGAGTAATGTGTATGTGTGTGTGTGTGTGTGTGTGTGTGTGTGGGGGGGGGGGGGGGGGGTGGTGCTGGGAGGGCTGCCAAGCACAGGTGTAGGCAGCTATAGCAGCAGTGGACGGGTGCAAACAGCACAGCCATTGTTTCCCGGCCCTTACATATAGAGCGACAAGTGTGGCCCAGGCCAGCATGTGCCAGAACAGGATACAGGCTCATCTGTTAGTCTGATTAGGCCTATAGACTGCTGCTTCCCCTCCCCGCTACATCAGCCCCTCACATCCAACACCTGATCCCACTCACAATCAGTTTTTGGCACGGGAAAAGTAGTTCCATGAGCCTTGTCAGATTTACTGCTAACTGATAAAAAGACGTCTTATAGGGGCACACAGGCCTGTTTGTTCGGATGAAATGTAAATTACCTTGTGGGAGGTAGCAGAGAATAATGGTTACGCCCGGGGGGACACGTTACCTTTGTGTGTGAGGTAGCAGAGAATAATGGTTACGCCCGGGGGACACGTTACCTTGTGTGAGGTAGCAGAGAATATGGTTACGCCCGGGGGACACGTTACCTTGTGTGAGGTAGCAGAGAATATGGTTACGCCCGGGGGACACGTTACCTTGTGTGAGGTAGCAGAGAATATGGTTACGCCCGGGGGGACACGTTACCTTGTGTGAGGTAGCAGAGAATAATGGTTACGCCCGGGGGACACGTTACCTTGTGTGAGGTAGCAGAGAATATGGTTACGCCCGGGGGACACGTTACCTTGTGTGAGGTAGCAGAGAATATGGTTACGCCCGGGGAACACGTTACCTTGTGTGAGGTAGCAGAGAATATGGTTACGCCCGGGGGACACGTTACCTTGTGTGAGGTAGCAGAGACTACGGTTACACCTGGGGGACATGTTACCTTGTGTGAGGTAGCAGAGAATATGGTTACACCCGGGGGACACGTTACCTTGTGTGAGGTAGCAGAGACTATGGTTACACCCGGGGGACATGTTACCTTGTGTGAGGTAGCAGAGACTACGGTTACACCCGGGGGACATGTTACCTTGTGTGAGGTAGCAGAGAATATGGTTACACCCGGGGGACACGTTACCTTGTGTGAGGTAGCAGAGACTATGGTTACACCCGGGGGACATGTTACCTTGTGTGAGGTAGCAGAGAATATGGTTACACCTGGGGGACACGTTACCTTTGTGTGTGAGGTAGCAGAGAATATGGTTACACCCGGGGGACATGTTACCTTGTGTGAGGTAGCAGAGAATATGGTTACACCCGGGGGACATGTCCATGTCTCACCTGGTTCAGTGTATTCACCTGTCATGTCTCACCTGGCTCAGAGTATTCACCTGCCATGTCTCACCTGGCTATTATAGTGTGTGTGTGTGTGTGTGCGTGTGCGTGTGTGTGCGTGCGCGCGTGCATGTTTATTATTTGTTTATTAAAAAGGATCCCAATTAGCTGAGGCCTAGATGACAGCTAGTCTTCCAGGGTCCAAGACAACGAAACACATGACTTAACCCATTGATACCTGATGCAGCATTTGTGTGTGTATCCCTTTAAGACCGCGAACCGTGTGACGCGGTTCGCGGTCTTAAAGGTATACACACACAAATGAGGGATATACACGCAAATGCTGCATCAGGTATCAATGGGTTAACAAGCAATAAAGTAAAAGACAAAAAAAAGAGGAAAAGAACGAATAAAAAGCAAATCTAAACCAAGACAGACAAAAGCATGGTCAGCTACTGTAGCACCTCTAGCTGACCGATGGACCTAAATATTAAAATAGGATCAGTCAGTACATCTCTCTCTACTCTACAAAACTAACATAGAAAAGAAAAGTATTGTGACAAACATTGTGTGTGTGTGTGTGTGTGTGTGTGTGTTTGTGTGTGTGTGTGTGTGCGTGTGCGTTGAGGTGGGAGGCTGGGAAGCTGTGTGTGTGTGTGTGTGTGCGTTGAGGTGGGAGGCCAGGAAGCTGTGTGTGTGTGTGCGTTGAGGTGGGAGGCCGGGAAGCTGTGTGTGTGTGTGTGTGTGTGCGCGCGCGCGCGCGCGTGTGTGTGTATGTGTGCGTTGAGGTGGGAGGCCGGGAAGCTTGAGGGGGTATCATGTGTGACCTACGTGTTGAGTGGTAATGTAAACTGAGCGTTTGTGGTTGGCTTGGATAGAGTGATGTGGTCATTTTGTATTTCAAACAGCTTAAGAGGCTGTAGTGTGTGTAGTGTAGTGTAGTGTAGTATAGTCTAGTCGTAGTGTGTGTAGTGTATACTACAGTAGTGCTGAATGGAAACATTCAATGACAGCTGGTGCTGGAATGCATCTTTGGCACGTTTGAGGCTCACAGTTAAGGTCCTTACACACCGGGAGCGCTTTTTTTCGTGCGATTCATTTGCAGGAAAAAATAATTTGCGCCTGTGAGTAGTAGTCTGTATTTCTTAGCTCTGATGAAGTCCTGAGGGTCGAAACATGTTGCCATGTTTTTTAATCTATGAGCCACTAAAATAAAGGCATTTTAATTCAATCGATAGTCCTTCCTCGTTATGATTTATGATGATTTATGATTGTTATGATGGAGTGCCTGGATTGTCCTCCTGCTAACAATTCACTACATTTATCTCTATGCATTTATTTGTGACATTTTGTTTTACAAAGTTTGGAAAGTCATGTTTAAATCAAGCCTGATGTTGCCGTACACATCAAAAAGAATGATCACAGTCTCTTCAACACAGTGAAGCATACAGCTTATTCATCCAACACTGGGATCGGATCGTACCGTACCGGCCGAAGGTATCGGGACTACAAAATATGGATCAGTGCATCCCTCTCTAAGTTTCTTATTCAGATCCACTTCCTCCTGAGCTCCCTCCCTCCCTAAGAAGTGAGTGTCCTTGGAAAGTAGTGCTCAGCCCTGCTGGGGGGAGGTGGTTGATAGTGTAGCGTTCACTCGGCTCCTTATCACAACATTATCTCAGCATTCCAATGCCCTGAGCTGGAACCTGCTCATATTCTCAGACCACGCCTCGCACGCTTCTTTACTGGAGACACACGGGTCAAGCTGGAGTGGCAGATGTTCCCGTCTGCTCAGCCAAGCAGAATGACCTGCTCCTTAAAGGCAGCCTCCTCCCTCTCCTCCTTCCATATCCAGTGACCGCCTGCTTAAAGGCCATTGTAGACGGCGAGGGAAGTGCAGAGGAGAGGAACTAGAGGAGAGCCAGCTCAGAATAAAGCGGAGGTGGATTCCTGGAGGGCCCGGGGGCCGCTGAGAGCCTCTATTGAAAGCCACCTGTTGATTCAGTTCCAGATGACCCTACTGGGCCATGCTATCAGATGGGATGGAGAGGGGGAGGACATGGAGAGGAGTGTTGGGTGTAGGGTGTTGAGGAGTACGTGCAGGCATGCTTTGAGTGTGTCCGTGTGTGAGCCTCTATTACGTATTCTATTCTATTCAAGCCCCAACCTCCAGTTCTGCAGTTCCTCAAATGGCCACTTGAAAAGCGAGTAAATCCCCATATACCCCCATGTTAAAAGGGATATATGTTCTTGGAGTGATATATATATATTTATCTATCAAGTTTTTGTTTCGGATTTGCCCCCAATTGTGCCTGTATGTACACCTGACCAAGCTGGAGGCAATACGTGGCCTCAAACCTGTGAGGTAGGCAGGGAATCTACTGCTGCACCCTGATCATCACATAATTGAACGATTGTCTATGCGGGAAGAACTGATTCTAATGCAATATTTTCATCTGATTTCAAACTAGTATGCATGAATATTGCTTGTCGTTGATCAATGAATGAATGACTTAATTTTGGATAATGACAAACATCCAAGGGATGATGTGAAAAGTGTGAACACTTGTTTCCATCATGGTCCCTGGTTTTATAAAAACATAACAGAATTACATAAAAACATCAGGTAGACAGTACAGAACAATCAAGGATAAAAGGAACAAGAGACATAAACCAACATAATACTGTAATAATAATGTAATTGTCATACTGTCCTTCTTCAGTGGAGACTATTAGTGTCTTAGCCCACTCACGACTCTTTTCCTCCCTGGCTCCTCAATGGTGGAACAAGCTCCCCCCCTCTGTTATGCTGGCTGACTCGTTGGCCATTTTCCGCCGGAGACTAAAAACACACTTTTTCGAACTACACCTGGGCCCCTCCGAAAAGTGATGTGTGTATTTTATGTTCCCGTTTTTGTTTCTGTTTATTGTTGTTTATTGTTGCATTTTATTGCTGTATTTTTATGCTATATTGTAATATGCTGTAAGTCGCTTTGGACAAAAGCGTCTGCTAAATGAAATAAAGTAAAGTAAAGTAAAGTAAAAGTAGTGTTTTGGGAATTTTCTTTTTTATGTGGAATGAGAGCGGTTGCCTCTGGGAATGATTACAATTATATATATATATATATAAAAAAAAAGAGATTAAACAATTATTTTAAAAATGTTGTATTGTAAATCAGGTGATATTGCAAGGGGGGGCAGATCCAAAATACCAGCTTACAAGATGGTATCACTTTACTTCCTTGTTTACAGAGGAACACAGGTGGTGCCATACAACTGCTGTCTCCTATTGGCAGAGAGAGTATGAAGCTTCCAGAGTCTTTAACCCTTTGCCATCCTAAACACTCCTAAAATGCCTTTCCAGATGGCAAATGACTAGAAACACACGGCATTCACTCTCAATTGCAGCAGCGTTGCTGCAGTGTTTAGACAGCAGACTGCACCTGTGACACGTAGGGACACGTGTGGGGAGGGGAGGACAGTCCTGTATGCTTTGCAGACACGTAGAATTACCTTTTATTCTGGCAATTGGGTTGGTGGGAAGGGTGTGTGTGCATGCTTGGTGTGTGCGTGTGTGATTTTGTACAATTGTGTGTGACTACATACAGGCGTGTGCAGTCGACGTGTGCCTGCATGTTTCTTGGTGAGCTGGCATGCGGGTGCGTGTGTGTCCCTCAAACAGGTGTCTTCTGGCCGCATTACAGTTGGAGTTGGAGGCCACCGGCACCCAGGGACATGCTGTTGCTGTTGCTGGTGACGGTGGTGAAGGTAGTGGAACACCCTGGGACATGCTGTTGCTGGTGAAGGTGGTGGAACACCCTGGGACATGCTGTTGCTGGTGACGGTGGTGAAGGTGGTGGAACACCCTGGGACATGCTGTTGCTGGTGACGGTGGTGAAGGTGGTGGAACACCCTGGGACATGCTGTTGCTGGTGACGGTGGTGAAGGTGGTGGAACACCCTGGGACATGCTGTTGCTGGTGACGGTGGTGAAGGTGGTGGAACACCCTGGGACATGCTGTTGCTGTTGCTGGTGAAGGTGGTGGAACACCCTGGGACATGCTGTTGCTGTTGCTGGTAATGGTGGTGAAGGTGGTGGAACACCCTGGGACATGCTGTTGCTGGTGACGGTGGTGGAACACCCTGGGACATGCTGTTGCTGGTGACGGTGGTGAAGGTGGTGGAACACTCTGGGACATGCTGTTGCTGGTGACGGTGGTGAAGGTGGTGGAACACTCTGGGACATGCTGTTGCTGTTGCTGGTAATGGTGGTGAAGGTGGTGGAACACCCTGGGACATGCTGTTGCTGGTGACGGTGGTGAAGGTGGTGGAACACCCTGGGACATGCTGTTGCTGGTGACGGTGGTGAAGGTGGTGGAACACCCTGGGACATGCTGTTGCTGGTGACGGTGGTGAAGGTGGTGGAACACCCTGGGACATGCTGTTGCTGGTGACGGTGGTGAAGGTGGTGGAACACCCTGGGACATGCTGTGGCAGTTGCTGGTGACGGTGGCGGTGGTGAAGGTGGTGGAACAAAGCAATGCGTATGACAGCTGTTTGTGGAATCACGGCTGCTATCAACGCCTGTTTACCTGTTCTTGCTTGTCTCGTCCCGTTCAACAAACGCTGCAGAAAGCAGCCCGTCGTCCTCTTTGACGAGGCTTGCCTGCTGATGTGATGTGTGGGTGTGATGTGTGGGTGTGACTGGGAAGAATGGGAAGAATGGGGAAAATAAGCTTAATGAGTCTGAACTTTTTACTTTGACGAGGTTAAAAATGACGGTTTCCTGTGGACCCCTTGGGTGGGATCCTATGCGTAATATCTCTCACAAGCACATAAGCACCTTTTGCGGCTGGTATGTCAATGATGTATGTTTTTTTTCTTTTTTCTTTTCCTGTGTCTGAGCCTGTTTGTCTTGTTCATTTATTGTGCTATAAAAAAAATTGAAAATAAAATATATACAAAAAATGAGTCTGAACTTTTGAGGTGCGTAAGCCAACTCCAGACGACACCCATTACGCCTGAGGCAACCAGTCCACTTTTGTGCAATAGTAAGTAGTAGAAATGAGCATGCTTCGTGTGGAGACTCTGGAGACGATGCACCATGGACGCACTTTTCTTTTTCGGTCCCGGAACTATACAATGATAACTAGTGCACTGACGGTTCTCCTCCCTCTCCTTCCCCCCATTCACACATCATGCTCTCCCACTCTAGCTACCAATCCCCCCCCACCCGGACGGTTCTCAAGATACGCGAAATCTGTGGTCATGGCAAATGAGGAAGTAATGTCGGTTATACTCTGTTAGTTCGGTTACTCTTTGTTAAGTCAAGTCAAGTTTATTTGTATAGCCCTAAATCACAACCACGTCTCAGAGGGCTTCACAGAAAATACGTCTAGCTAATTCTAGCTGACACAACAGTAGCAAATTACAGTAGTAATAATAACACATTGAACAATCATATGATGGAGAAATATAGAAAATATAGAATAGAATGGGTGCCATGCTTTAGGGTAGAATGGGTGCCATGCTTTAGAGTAGTGTGGCAGGAGAGATCAGAAAAGGGAGGAGGTGGGGAGGGTGCAGGGGAGTTAGTCCTCGGTGTCCATGTTAGTCCTCGGTGTGTGGATTTACTACGAAAATGAGAGTTTCACGTAAATTTAGATGATTATTTCATCCTGTGTGACTTGATAGTGCTGTGATGTATTCCAGGTCATGATCACTTGGAAAGCAAGGGTGTGGGTGTGTGTGTGTGTGTGTGTGTGTGTGTATGTGCCTGCAGGGGGAAGGGGGCACCCTTTCATTGCTGCACTGTGATAGCGTGAGCACGGCTCTCACCACAATGACTTCCAGCCACCAAATGTGCTGTTTTGTGGACAAACACCCGCTCATGTGAGGCTGCTTTCTGGGTGTTAATTGCAGTCGTTAGCTGTCGGCAGAGTAAATCAAGCTTAATGCATGTGGACGTTGATTTCCTGCCACTTTCTGTGAATTCTTGTTTCACACGTCTCTTTCACATTCCCTCACGTGCAGTAAAGGATTACTACAACTTTTGGCCCATTGCTCACCTTACCCAATATCTGACGAGATGATTTGCACGAAAAGCTGAATCTGAAGCTGAATTAGGCTATACAGTATATAGCCTGGTTTTAGATGAGGATGGCGTTAGGGTTAGGGTTAGGGTTTTAGATGTCTTTGTCAGTTGCTAACCCTAACCCTACTTTGTAATTTGTTGTGGTGTATGGTCTATTCATTGGCTATAAGCGATCTATTTTGGCATTGTGTGTGGCGTGGTGCAAGTTGCAACATAGCTGGGAATTGACAGGGATATAATATTTTCTTTTCTTCTGTTGCCCCCGCAAGTATACAAGTTACTGAAGTCATAAATCAAATAAGAAGTAGGGTCATTATCAGACTTCTCTTTGCAGCTATATAGGAACGTCTGACCAAGCCGGAAGTAGCGCTGCCGGGAATTGAACCCAGGTCTCTGCAGTAGGAAAGTGCTTTTACCTCGACACCAGAGTGATATAGAAGAGAGAGTGGCGCCAACGAAAGTCAAAAATGCATGACTCACGTAGCTATAGTGTGTGCGGGGGGAATAGTTCCAGGAAGTATGTTTGAATGCATAAAATAAAGCTGACATAATACAAATTGATTCTTTAAACATCTTACCCTTTCAAAGTACATCACAAACGGTCCATTCTGCTGCTTAATCCAGAACATTACTTTCGGGAACTATTGCGAGGTAAAAAAAAAAAAAAAAAAAAAAGTCTATTGGAGTGAATGGAGATGCAACTCTTATATCTCTATGGCTCTGCTCCAGACTACCCAGACAATCGCCGTTTCTAAGGATCCTTCCTTGGCAGGATGGCTCTTCCTACAGAGGGCAGGCGAGAGTCCTTCCTCGCTGGCTAGGAAAAACCATGGAAGGACACATCCTGCCGAGGAAGGAGCCTTAACATTGAGAAACGCCGAATACCAGACTGACATAACCAGGAAGTAGCCTACAAGAGGCAAAGGTTGTGTAGATAAATACACACAGGGTGCGCTACTTACTTTTACAAGACCTTCCCTATTGGAAATGTCTATTGGAAATTGGAGCGTTTCTCCAGGCCTCGTTTCAAAGGTCAGTGTCGTGCAAACAGGTCAGTGTCGTGCAAACACGATAGCAGCACTGAATGAAAAGCTATGATGTGATCGTTCCACTTTTTCCTACAGTCAATACACTGGTACAATGGACCACAGTCACAAATAGATCAAGTAACTGTCGGGGTCATAGTACACAGTAGGGTGCGGACAGGCAGAGCTGCAGGTATACGGCCTCACCCATGTGTGAGTCAAAGCCTAAACACGACACCGTCCGCTGACATCATCTTCCTGCTCTCCGAGGTTGGGATCTGATGACATCATCTCCTGCTCTACCAGGTTGGGATCTGATATGGGATGTTACAGACCAGCTTTTCACACTGCGTTTCTCACTTCCTCATTGGGCTGCATAAAACCACAAGTTAAATTCATTGTGCAAATGTGAATTATAAAGCTTTCAATAGGATATTTAGATACATGCGAATATAATCCTTATTTACATGTTTAACTTGACCAGTATCTCACCGCTGTAATAAGGTGGAGGCCTGGAGGGTTGTGCAGAGTGCAATTGCACAGTTGAGCATTGGGAGGTGCTAAAGATGAGCACGCAACCTAGAAATGGGCGCGATATTTCTAGTCTAGTCCACCATCCCTGTTTGTGTGAATGTACCAACTCATTGTAAAGCTCTTTGGATAAAAGCACTATAAAAGGCTGGCCATTTACCATAAATAGAGAACAGGCCAGCTAGCACACTAAAATATCCTTTCAAAAGTTTAATATCAAGTCATCTGGGACAGACGGTAGCAACGCGGACGTTTCAGCCAAAAGGCCTTCTTCAGCGTTTCAGCCTTGTGGCTGAAACATCCGTTGCTGCTTGCTCGGAAAATGATGGGTTTGCAAATTGGTTGGGATGGGTAAAAAGGAAAGTGGAATTGAGGAAGATAAAAAGACAAAGGAAAGCATTGAACAAGGGGAGTCAGGAGTCCCCAGTGGGTTGTGGGTAATGTTGTTTTCCATTGTTGGGAATGTGGCTGAGTGTGTTTGTGTTAGTTGGAAAAACTTGATTGCCCGGCCTCGCATTAGCTGTTTTGTAGACCTCCACTGCTCAGAGTACAGAGTACACAAACTCTAAGCTGTTTACAAGAATATCACAATCTACTGCCCTCAAACCTCAACCATCTTATGATTGATGGAAAACTGTGGTGTACTTTAGGCAATTACCAAAGTGTAGTTTCAAACTTTCACATAGAAATCAGATTTATGTAGCCTGGTAAACAGCCGGTCACGTGAACTCACATTTCATTTCGTTCTACCAGACCATCTGGCCTCAAGCCCTGGGAGGGCTTCTGCAGAAACGGCGAAAGCGTACGAGCCAATCAGTGACCCGCCTCGTAGTTGACATCGTAACTGGCCAATCAGGAACGCCGCTAGCAAAACAATAATGGCCGCCTCCTTGCCTGTCCGCCCTCCAGGACTAACGTCAACGTTCGTCGAGTTTAAACAGTCATAAAGTTATTGCAGAAATAGACTCAATAAGTACAGGAGTTTCTCGGCGGAAAATATGTTTTTGCCATTCTTCCGAGTGGATTTGGGTTTGACTGGATCCAACGATGATTGGCTGAAGGAGTTGTCTGTCAAGGCAAGTACACCCGCCCAACTTCTGCCCACTGCAAACACTGGGTGAAAGCTTAAACTAGCATTATATAGGAATTAAAACTCCTGCCACTGCCAATAACAACATTAATTAATTTAGAGAAAGGCTCAAAATACCTCTCTTCTCAAGCGTTTGAGAGCAGCACGCCACTTCCTGGTCTCTCTCTCACTATCCGCTCCACCCCCCGCTCTGAATATGTGACCGACAGCACTGCAGTACCGACTCGCACACTAAAGTAATGGTCGCAAATGCAGTCTGAAACCCTATGGAGTGCTGGAATGAAAGGCACACACCTGTCTTAATATCTCACATCTTAAAAAAAAAGATTATTAACCGATTAAGGGTCAGTTAATCAAAAGTAAAATGAACCGAAAATCCACATTGCTAGTACAAACGATAAAGCTCCCGACTCTGGCGTATGCACTGCACGCAGGCACAAGAGGTGGCATTCGCAAACATCGACCACCTTGTAAATCCACTAATGTTGTCATTTTCCTTGGAAGGACGGGCTGCTTCACCCCCACACCTGCAGCAATCAAGTCATCCATTTTTACCACCTTTACCAAGTATCTTTCTTTGTTTATTCTGTGCATCTAAGGCACAGACACACAGACACACACACACACACACAGACACACACACGAGAACACACACACACACACACACACACAGACACAGATATACACACACACACACACACACACACACACACACACACACACACAAACACACACACAAAACTCCAACATCAGCATGGAATGTAGGGAGACCGGTGCCAAAAGGACAAAAACAAGAAAACAAGCACTTATCAGTGTCCAAAAAACCAACCTCTGAATTTTCAACATACTTTACATTTGCAGGCTAAAATTGGGCTTTCAGAAGAGTAATCTTGTGGCAAAGAATTGAAGAGACGAAGTGTGCCGAAATATGAATGAGGTCTGCATTCAGAACAAGAAGAGCACATAACGCCTCCTCAGGCTTCGCTTCATGGCTCAAAGGCAGCGTCTGTAATCTTAGAAGGCCCATGCAGGGACCTCGGAAAGGAGGGGAAGTCTCTGCAGGGACCTTGAAAGTCTCTTGAGTTTCTCCTTAAGTCTTCCTTGTCTTCTTGCCTTTCACTACCGTGTCCCACCCTGATCTGCTTCTTCTCACGCCGCGACGAGGGCGCCCATTAACATTCCTATAGTCTTGGGCCTGTCAAGGCACCATAAATCGAGCTCTTCTGCCTGGTCACGTGACCTCCTTTCTACTGTAATGACATGAAAAACAGAGCGTATGGCGACTTTAAGATGACCCTGCTTCCGATCTTTCAGCGGCCGGCTCAATGTTGCCCTATTTTATTGGAAGATCTGGGAATGAAAAGTATAGGCTTGACCTAAATTATTCGGACTTTGTGGGATAAGAACTAGAAAACAACAGTAAATTACACATTCAACGAAGAGACCACAAATAGCCTACGTTGACATCATCCTTTGATGACTAATGGAGAGGTAGCCTAGATAACCTAAAAGTCATAGTCAGTTGGTGTCTCTCTCTCCTCACGGCAGGCCGTCTGCATTGAAGGACATTAATTTCGCCGTAAAGAGTACTTCCAAAAATAATGAGAGATGCTGCAGTCCTGACCGCCAAACATTCCCAAATGGAATTCCGATCGCCACTAAAGTCCCCATAGGCACCCCTCTGAGGAAACCGTAGGCTAGTGTGCTCATGAATTTGACAGGAGCAGCCGGAAACCTTACTGTTCAGGCCAGAGTCTTCAAAATCCCCCAACCATGGAGCCGTTTGCCTCGGGGCAGCTTTGGCAGTCTTTGTGCTCATTCTCCTTTTAGAAGTCTTGCTCCACAGCCATTTTAGTGCTGAGACACACAAAACTATTCATATAAATAGGGTTTGTCATTGACATCCAAGTTTCATCTTTCCATTGCATCCACATGTCGTATTTGCAGCCTGGTCTCCAGAATAAAATGTCGGCATTGTACGTTTCCACAATCCCCAGATATGTTCTGAACCAAAAATACGTTGCATATCACATTTCTAGATATGTGTATATCTACATTATACACATCATAGAGTCTGCTGTTGAAATAATCATAATAATAATAATAGCGCGGTGGCCAGTAAGCGTGTTGTGGCCGGCCTGGCTGGAGCGCGTCAACACTTGCCTTTCACAACAGACGGCCATGTTTGATCCCTAGGGTTTTCAAAGTCTACATTTCAACCTTGAGTTACATTTAACTTTTTTCTTATTTAAGCCTAACCCAAACCATGACCTTAAGCTTCATGTTTTTCTCGCCTAAACATAACCAAAGTTATTAAAGATGATTTATTTGCCTTTAACGTTGGAAAGGCAGTGAGGTCTTCAACTTAAATTTGGTTTAAAATTTACGTTGAGATTGTAGGTTTGCAGAAATGTAAAATGTCACGTTTTAGAAACGTAAATGGCAGACGTTTTGCTTCAAGTTTACGTTGAGATTGTACATATCCGTGGATTGCAGAAACGCACAATGCTGACATTTTATTCTGGAGATTGGGTTGAGTTGAGTATTTGACACCGAGTGCCGTTTTGTAATAAGGTTTTTAGGCCTCCCACCCTTAACTCGTGATGTTAGTTTCCATTGTCATTTTATACAGGAGGGGCACAATAATGATTTAGGACAGGTGTCTCTGTGCCATGGCACCGCCTCCACCCCTGATCCTACATATACTGTACATTACACTACTGACACAACCCTGATCCTATACATTACACTACTGACACACCCCTGCCCTGATCCTGCATATATATACACTACTGACACAATGACACATAAGCTCATGTGCACTATTAGCCAGAGGGGACTATTTCCAAGCAAGATATACTTAGGCATAGGAGATCTCCCTCTGTGGTAGAACCTGGCTGTGGTAGACCCTGGCTGCCTGGCTGCAAACAAAAACATTACAAGTCAATCAAAAGCAAAGTCTTTCACACAATATATCAGTGGAAAAAGAATGGAATATGTAATGATATGCTCTGAGAACTTCAAGGGGCAAGCCATTTTTACACTGAACTGAAATGACTGGTGTGATTTAGGCTACATGACATCATGGCTAGAACTTCTAGAGGTAAATGCTGACATCTACTGACTGGTGAATGCACTGCAACACTGATAGCTTTTTTCTGTGTGTGTGTGTGTGTGTGTGCGTGCGTGCGTGTGTGCGTGCGTGCGCGCGTTTTATTCTGCCTTTCACTTTATGTAGCCCCGCCCACTTGACCCGTTTGTGTTACGACTTCCTGTTCAAAACGCCAGGTATTCGGCTCGCCCTACCGGATGTGCTCAGCTCGGGGTCCACAATGGGATCTAACCCTACCCCTAACCCTGACTCATATTTTATATATATATATATATTTTATGAAATATGTGAAGACATGAAAGGTGCATAGTGTGCAGCAGAGTCTAACAACAAGCTCATTCATTGTCCAACAGGCAACACATCAGCCTGCTTTGTTCAATGATGGGTAGACGTAACATGCATTACACTGGTCCTTATTTCCTTACACACCGAGTGTGATTTAAATCCATTACTGCTTCAGAATAGGTTCCAGTTGCCTTATATTTGTGGTTGTTGTATGTTTGTTGTATGTTGTTGTATTTTTATAAATTATGTTCACTTTAATCAATTTGGCTTTAAGGCCAAGCATAGCACTGATTTGTGTATCTATGCATTGAAGGAGGTTGTCGAAGTCTATAAAAGGCAGAACTCCTCTGTATTAGTTGGTTTTATAGATGCATCGAAGGCTTTTGATCGAGTCAATCATCATAAGCTGTTTCTAAAATTAAGTCAAAGAGGTGTGCTTGGCAGCATAATACGCATCCTGGCATACTGGTATGCCAACCAGAGTATGCAGGTAAAATGGGGCAATAGTGCCTCTACCCCTTTTGGCGTTGGCAATGGGGTACGGCAGGGGGGGCTACTCTCCCCTGCTCTCTTTAATTTATATATGGATGATCTCTCTTATCGCCTGGGTAAACCCATCCCCCACGTGACCTGCTCTCAGACCTGTTCTAGGCTAGATCTCTCTGTCCAGCTAAGAGGCTCCAGAACAGGATGTATGATCGGTAACGCCTTGATTAACCACCTTATGTATGCGGATGACCTAGCGATCTTCTCCCCCAGCAGCACTGGGTTTCAACATCTGCTGAATATCTGTTCTGATTACGGGGTCCAATTTGATGTGAAATACAATGCTAAGAAGAGTGTTGTTATGATCTGTAGAACGAAAGAGGACCGGGATCTTGCTTTTCCTGTTTTTCTTTTGTCTGAGCATGCTCTATGTGTCTGTGACAAAACCAAATATCTGGGCCACTTCATCACTGACCATATGGGTGATGATGATGATATGTATAGATAGACAGCGGCGTGTGTTATACATTCAGGCTAACATGTTGGTCAGGAAATTCCACTCCTGTTCTGATGATGTGAAGATCACACTCTTTAGGGCTTACTGTACCCCTATCTATACTGCCCCCTTGTGGGCAAAGTTTAAGAAGGCAAGCATGCATACACTTCAGGTTGCCTATAATGACTGCATGCACATCTTGCTGAAAAAGCCCAGGTGGAGCAGTGCTAGTGACCTGTTCTGTGAGGCGGGGGTGGCCACTTTCCAGGCGCTCCTGAGAAATCTGAGGTACAGGTTCATCTGTAGATTCAGAATACCATTATTAAGTTGCTCACTGATCCTGGGCTAAGCACTGTGAGATACCAGTCACATAATAAAGTCATACCAGAGTTAATATGTGGAAACTCTGGTATGACTCTCTTTTATAATGTACTTTTGATCTTTTACTGTGCTCTTATGTGCTTTTTGTAATTGTGTATGTTTGTGACATCTATGGACCAAGTGTCTGTCAATAAAGGTTTGATTGACTTTAGACTAACGTCAGACTAGAATAGCACTAAACGTCAATATTCTTCTGTTGTTCCAATGATGCTAAAGTTAGTCGTGCTAATCACCTTGTTGGGGTTTCCTTTGGTGTTGTTGGACAAACCCTTACCCCGCTAGCAAATGCGCTCGTATGAGCCAGAAGCGTCCGGCTAGCGGGGTAAGACAAACCCCTGCTTTTTCCATTTTTTCAGAAGAATCTTGACTTCATTGTAGCGATCCATGTCTGCAGCGTCACTTCTCTTCTATCGAGTCGCTGACAGCTTGTCGTTGGCTTTACTTTGGCAGCTTCACTCATTCACTTAATGTTATTCCTGAATCCTGGCATAACGCTGGACTTAGCCAGGAGTTCGTTTAGCGGCTACTTCTTCTGGTCAAAGTTAATTTAGCTAAGCAACACATTTCTACTGTGTAACAACTGTGACTGACCACTGTGACGAGTACTGCGTGCATGGACTTCCGCAGTGTGTTGTTTACGACTTTCGCGCGCTGCTACTTTTCTTCTTCTTCTTCTGTTTGGTGTAACGGTGGTTGGCATCCGAAATGTTACATTACCACCTCCTTCTGGATCAATCCATCCATTGTTCTTCTTCTGTTTCCCCTATCCGGCGGTGTAAAGTGTGGTTCTCACAGTCTATGGTTTTACGTCAAGGATCTGTACTGACACTAGACCACGACCCCCCAGATAGCCTATTGATTGTTGAATAGAAATAGTGAATTATTAGTATTCCCCTTTTTGCTGGGGACCCCCTGGCTGGAACAGAACTGGAGTAGCTCTACTAGTAAACAAATAACAGCATTTGAAATTTTGTTCAAAAGAACAGTAGACTGTTCTGTTTCGGTAGCCTACAGTTAAGCAGTTGCATCTTCATCCATAGCTGTGACGTTATGGGATGGGATTTTGATTTCGATTCCGCTTGTTTCCTATTGGACTAGAATGTACCACGTGACCAGAAATAGTCTGGAAGCTGCATTCGCAAGCTGTTCGTTTTGTTATAAATAACATATTTACGGCATTGACACGTTTAAGGTTAGCGTACTTTTTGTTCATTGACTTTGAACCTGTGTTCGACTAACTTTGAGACTCTTAAAGTTATAATACATTCAAGCGGTGTCTCGTCATAGACGCGTGGTCAATGTGTCAGCATGGGGGAAATCCTCCCGTTCTTCCCAGCCAGCATAGTTAGCATTTAGCTGCTAGCCCAGCCCAGGCGGACAGGATCGGGGATTCAACCACCGCAGTACACGCACATCTTAACAATCGTCTATGTACCTGCCTTTGAATCCCCAATCCTGTAGTGCAGAACCGCAGCACCGTCCTTTGTCGAGTCCGCCCATTGAGGTATGTGGGGGTTTTCCCCCACCGTCTAGTCTCCGCGCGCCAGCCGTAGTAACATTCTGTGGGCGTTCCCACAGAGACCGACTGTATCTATCTCGGTCCAAACCCATCAGTCAGAGTGATATCGCCGAGAATGGCCCCTTTACCTCGGCCAGTTTAACGGTATCGCTTCTCGGCCTTTTGGCTAAGATCAAGTGTAGTATCTGTTCTTATCAGTTTAATATCTGATACGTCCCCTACCCGGGGACCATATATTAAATTGATTTTTGGAACTGGGAGATGGAATAGGGGCTTGCTCCGTCCACTCCACGCATCGACCTGGTATTGCAGTACCTCCAGGAACGGTGCACCCCCTCTCATGTTAAAAATAATATTAAAGGCAATGGATGTCACATAAGTCTATTTGGCGTAGAGACAATCAGGTTACACACAGTAAGTAGTTTGTTAGGATGTAGCAAAAAACAAATTGTCTGCATTATTGCATCACAATAACATGTCCTATTGTGAAATAATCCCAATTATTTATTTACTTGGGTGGAGGAATGCAATGTGAATTAGGCAGTCTGTCAGTCAATATAGGCCTATACAGTAGGCTATATATATGTATAATATAGCCTAGTATCTTATAAATGACATACAGTAGATTTATCTTGAATTTGCCAGTGTTTACAACCCATGTAGGCCTGTACATTCACTGCCTTTTCTGTGTAGTTGCATTGACATCAATCTGCATGATATATCATGTAGATGTCATGTGTGCACGAATGACATCACTGGTCCACAACTGAACTCAAATCACTGTTGACAGTTTTCAGATATACTACTGATTTTGTAATCATACAAAGCTGGTTGAAAATTGGCAGTGTTCCTTTAATGTTATAACAATAAACTAGGGAAATAACTAGACAATATAAACTATATAAAGCAAAAAGAACAGAACAAATGGTGCATCGTCAGGACTCAGGAGTGAGAAAGAGTGAATGGTCTGAACTGTAAAGCTGAGACCTGTGGATTCAATGAGCGCAATTGTATTAATATGTGATGTTAGTCCTCATAGTAGCCATTTAATTGTAGTGAGATTGTTTTTCGAAACTTGACCTCACTGTATAAAATGAGCTATTGTGACCTCTAGGCATTCAGGGGATGTATGGCTTTCCTAGGTATATTGACAATAAGGGGGTTTCTGAGCAATTTCCATAACAGAATTGGTCACCAATTTCAGAGGAATGCAATTCTTTGATACCAAATCACAGCATGATTTTTTCGATGGTGTTCCTCAAGGTCAATTGTGTCTTAATGTAGGCTAATTTGGAGGGTTTTCCCCCCCAATTCCCGAATGGTCAAAAATTATCAAGCGGCTGTGCACATTGGACCTGTGTTTTGCTCATCAACTTTAGTTTCTGAAGGCAAGTCACAAAAACACAAACCCAGAGTGATGGACCATTTAATGATCTGTAGAAGTATGTCAAACAACCATTTATTTTACAGTTTAAAATGTCCTCATGGAGGAACAGCAAAATACACTCAAAATGAAGATTGATCAAAAGACAGTTTTCAGATTAATCACTGTTTTCTTTAAGCTTTTTTTTTGTATTTTCTTCTCATTTGTTTATCAAAAATTAGAAGTGCCTTCAACATAACCATGAGACTCTCATAGTATTCAGCCTGCAGTCATAGAAATATTTACAGCACAAAACTGACAAGCATGGTTTTACTTTCAGCATCGGTTTCACACACACTTATCTTCTGTCTCTTTCAGACTGCTTTAGACCCTGCAGAGACACCATTATAAAGGGGGGAACTACACAAGAGCACAGATTGAGGACATACATATTTACAGCTTGGCTCAAGGAGACACTACTTAATGGGAGGGATGGAAACAGACGATTAACACATCCATTAACGGCATGATTTCAAGTTCAAGTCACATTCTTCGCCTTTACGATTTGACTTTATCCTTTAGGATTTCAAAATAAAGCATGCTGTAGCTCAACTGTCGAGAAGCCATTGCCTAATTGACCTCGAGATGCAGTCGTTAATATGTGGGAGGGTGATGTTCAGACAAACAGCAGGGGGCAGTAGAGGATAACACTCAGGAGAGGGAAAGACAGAAACACATTGACCAGTATGGTGAACAGTAAGCTGCTATTCAACTTCAACAATGCAACTGTTCCTTCAAAATGAGGATACAATTTCATAATGTAATAGCGCTGTAATGAACAATACCAAAACAAGGGAATCAATTGTGCCCTCTGAGTGGCAAATACAAAGTCACATATGAAAATAGGTTGTGATCCTTTTTTTTCTTTTTTGATACATTGCATTTAGCTTTTGCAAAAGACATTTTGGCACAGAATCAATTTTAAAAATATTTTTGTGTGTGAATATCACTCCAGGATCTTGTAGGGATCCTCCCCCCTGCCCCCCAAAAAACGAAAGAAAACATTGAAATTTGACAATCTGTCTTGTAAAATAATCCACTTGGTCTCCCCACATCGCTTCAGTCTTTAAATATTTATAATATTTACAGTTTCACAATTGTCCACAATACCCTTAGGCTTAAAAGAGGAGGTAAACAAAAATAAACAAATTAAATATTCTTTATACAGTCCCCTGTTGAGGCATTGAGTGTAAACTGTACAACTGTAGCGCCCCCTCATGAGTTCCTAGGGGAAGGAACACTTGGGGACAGAGAGTCGACTCTGGAAATGAAGTAGAATAAGTTGGCTGATGGTGAAGGAGCAAGAGCTTGATGGTTGATGGTTGATCAGGCTGGCATGATTCTCCATCATTTTCCAGACAAAGATTTTCTTCTATCTTGCGCAAGCATGGCTGATCACTGGAGTAATCATTTCATAACATGGATCATTTTATACTCAAATCTGTACAAAGTTCACAATTATTGTTCTTCTTCCTCAACATAGTGCAATGACTGATCAGATTGGTCCTCTTAAAAAAAAATCACAATCATCATTTTTATGAAAGTAAAAATATCCCTTAAGAAGGTCTCAATCCATTGTTTCATCCTCTTGAATGCTTTGAAATACAGGATGCTATCCACAACGCCTCCAAAAATGGCAAAAATGAAATGAGCAATCAAAAATCCCCACGCCACCCTTCATGCTCTCTGTAAAGGCAGAGAGTTTTGGAATTAGAGGTGGATGGGGGACTTAAGGACTTGGTGAAGTGAACAAGTAAAAGTGAGTGCATGCTTAAATTAATAATAATAATAATAATAATAATAATAATAATAATAATAATAACAACCACAACAACAATAATAATAATAATCAAAATAAAATAAAGGTCAAACCCAATAAAAAAATATGAGGCATTCCCAGTTTTCAAAACTGGATGAGTCCAAAAAGGCTGGTGTTGGCTTGCTTGAGGAAAAACATGGAGGTAATTTACACAGAGGCGATGACAATCATGAGGTGAGGGGAAATTAATTAATTAATTAATTAATTTACACAGAGGCGATGACGATCATGAGGTGAGGAGAAATGCTGGAGATGCTGTTGAGAAGGTCCGGGGCCAGGCGTGACAGGTGGCTCTCAGAGAATTCACATGGCGGGAAGATCTGCACCACATACGCTGGCTGTCGGTCCAAAAGGCAGGAGACAATATAATGAGATAGCACGCAAAAACTCTGTGAACATTACAAAACCACAGGCAATGCTCAAAAAGATGAAATTGGGTTAGAATAGTGTGACCACAGACCTGATTGGAGCCAGGGTTGGGGACATTGATGATGCCAGCTGCCTGCTTGGCCTGCAAGTAGGTGATGAAGCCGACTTTCAGGGCTTGGGTCTGACCAAGGACATCTTCTTGGTCTCGACCACAGGGTAGGGCCAGTAACAAACAGTAGTCATTCTCCACCTGCCAGTGATGATAACCACAATGAAGTCTTATGAAAATTAACATTAAACACAGAACAGAGAAATGCATCACTGTTAACAATTTAACAGAGTTGTAATCAGTTTAGTGGTTCAAAATATTTCATTGGTTTCTCAAGGGATCTTAGCATCCTGAATGGAGTATACTATATCATTTGGTAGTCACAGCCATCATCTCTTATTTAAACTAAAAGGCACTGAGATGGCGCAAACCACAAATGCTTAATAATTCTCCAACCTGCCGTTACGCCCACAGACTTAATTTCTACCACTCAAAGTGGTAATCTGCAAGATCCATGTTTTTTATTGTTATTTTGTCATGGGAGTTGGACACAAAGAAAAACTCCAGTAACCCGGTAACGTTGTGTGTTCTCGGCTGTGGCGATGACTCTGTGTGGTGGCTCGAATATCACTTTATCAGACAACAGCAGCGCTGTGACTGACACACAGCAGGCAACACACTACAGCCAAACAGACAACAGCAGCAATGCATTTTAATTTCTGGGTGAACTTATCCTTTAAGTTAGTCAAGTTTTAAGCTAAATTGATTTCTTGGCCGTGCTTCATATTGTTGGGGGGGGGGGGGGGGGGCGGATCTAATGGCTGAAATCCCAGATGACCCCCAAAATCCAAAATATGATCAATTGTTCCTTGGCCCAAAGCCCATCTGTCCACCTAATGTTATGGAAATCCAACCTGACGTTTTTGAGATAGAGGTAACGACAGTAGAAGGCAGAACACTCACAGTCATTCTGCGTGCCACACTGTCTAGCTGGGTGGCCTCTAGCCTCATCCTCTGGACGATCCGGAGAAGAGCGCCTCCCTCTGGGGGTGGCAGAGAGCGCTGGGCCAGCACATTGTTGCCAGAAACAAAGTGCAGCTGGACAGCAGCCTGGTCATTCTTCAGTGCCAACAGGCCTTGCCATACGATTGGGTATTTCTGCACAAAGAAAAGCCGAAGAAGAGGGTTGATTAAATGTTTTTTTTCCCTTTTAGACTTGCACTGAAAAATGATTAAATTATGGTTTCTTAATTATGACATTGCTGTTCTCTGTCTTCCTACCGTCAAAAGCTGCACCATGTCAATGGAACGATGTCCTGAATGCTCCAGCTTAGGATCAGCTCGTGGCTGGGTCTGGGATAAGCTTGATGGGGGCACGGCTGGCGGAGGTGTTGGCAAAACAGCTGGCGGAGGTGTCGGCAGAAAGGCTGGAGGGCCCTTCTGGACACATAGATCTGGCTTGTGAGTAAGAGCCATGGGAGACGTCATAGGTGAAGTCATGGGAGATTGGTATGAGGGTGAGACTGCATCCCTTGCCATCCGGGACATGTGTGAGAGGTCCATAGAGGTAGCATGGCGAAGGTGGGAATTCTCAGGCTTGGAGTCATTACCTCCTCCGAGTGACTGAGACAATTTAACATTACCCCTTTGACTTAACTCAGCATCTGGAGGGACCTAAAAAAGAAAATATATACCAAATCAAAAACAACGCTTATTGCATATGAATGTGATTTATTCATAGAAAAAGTAATTGTGTGTGTGTGTGTGTGTGTATGTGTATGTGTGTATGTATATGAAGAGTTCATTTGCAAAAACAGGTATCTCCGTTTGGATTTTTTATCATTTTATTTTATATATTGATGTATTGATACTGTAATTAATTTATTTTTGGGAAATTTATATTATCAATCATAACTAAAACATATTCATCTGATAATTTTCACATAAATCACCTCAATAATGTTTTCTATGTGCACTCCAGAGAGTATCAAACAGATGTTTGTTCATTTTAAGAATGGCGTTTACCTGTTTTTGCAAATGAACTCTTCATATATGTATGTATATATGTATATATATTATATATATATATATATATATATATATATATATATATATATATATATATATATACACAGTATATGTGTGTGTGTGTGTGTGTGTGTGTGTGTGTGTATTTGAACAAGAAAGTCAGAGGTGAAAATAAAGCTATGTAATATGGGTGTTTATCCCCTAACCTGTGATGGTGCAATGCCTCGGTTAGCCAGGTTCAGTCCCAATGAAGGATGTCCCGGAAACTGGGAGGGGAAACCCCGCATGTCCCGATACACTGGATAGGAGCCCGTGCCTCCTGGGTGCATCAGCTGGACCCCCTGAGGATGGACTCCCATGATCCTACTCTCAGTAGGAGGTGGGTGAGACATCTTCCCTTCCAGGGGCTTGGGAGACTCTCTTGCTGTCATTGCCATGCTCTTCCCCGCCATAGGACTCTTAGATGGCACAGATATGTTGCCGGAAGAGGTTGTGCCAGCCTCTGGGGTGCGACAATGTCGTGCTTCTGCGGCGGCCTGCTCTCCCAATTGGTGATGCATTAGGATGCGCTGGTGGTGCAGGTCTCGGTGCATGTCTCTGTACTGGTCCAAGCGCATGCCTGTGTGGCGCCCTCGGTGGTCGCTTTGCATCATCATTACATCCGACTGAAGCTGGGGCACAGAAGGCCTACTAAGGGCTTGGTTAAAGTGTCTAGGGTCCTCTTCATTTCCACTGCTGCCGCCACCACCACCCAAAACGGACCCCTGGGGGCCTGAATGGGACTGCAGCACCATGTCTCGTATCACATTGGGCTGAGGTGTATTTGAGCGCTGTGTAGGCCCTGGGCGGGGAGATGGCAGAGAATCAACTCGTCTTCCATAGTTCATTCCAGACATGGGCGGAGTGTTCATCCTGACTTCATGTGCCATTGACTGAGTTGCACTGTGAGGTTGGATTATGACAGAGGACTGCTCTGGGTGTGGGTGATGCACAGTAGAGTGATACGGAGACATTGGAGCATGCATGCCAGGGCCCAGAACCACAGACGTGCCAATGGGAGAACTGCTAGGAGGACAGGCTTTGGCAAAGGGCGAAGGGGAGTGGACAGCTGCTCGTGGAGACTGGGGTTCTTGCTTTAGGTGTGGAAGTGGCCGATCATTGGAGATGCCCGGGCTGGGACTCATGCGGGGTCCAGATAGTGATGGGTGGTGTGGACTCATAACTGGGCTGAGGTTAGCCTTGGCCATGTCCATCTTTTTTGGTACAGGTTCTGTTCCGGGTCCTCTTTTTCCATGCTGCTGCTGTATCACAGCTTGGTTGTACATCAAGACTTGAGGAGTACTAACTGGTTGATGGTACATCTTTACCACTCCACCCTGGGATCCTGTGTGATATGGGGCTTCAGATTTGTCAGACCTATGGCTCTCATGCTTGGTACTGGAGATGACAGGTTGGGAGTTATAAGATTGGCCAGTTAAGAGAACTCCTGTGTGCCCATAAACTGAAGGGGGTCCTTTTGGGGTAGGATGTTGGGGTGGTGTGGTAAGTGGCTCTTGTTTAATCTGAGATTTGGACACAGATTGCTGAAACTCTATATCACCAGCACTAGCTTGGGGAATCTGACTAATTTTGGCTCTCATCCTGTGAGGTCCTTCAGTTTTCTGACCAGAGTAACTCAGAACGACAACACCCTCGGATGTATTGACCCTTAGGCCAGGACTGGAGCCTGCACTGTAAGGAGTGGTCTCAACAACAGAGCGCCCTCTAGTTCCATCTTCTATTGTATCCATCCCATGATAGCGGCTATTCTCATTGGAGTTTGATCTAAATCTCTGCTTGGGAATAGACAGGCCAATGTTTCGGTTGCTTAGGGAAATCCGTGGAGTTTCCTCTGTGTCATAAGGCATTGGAATTCTACTTATCACGGAGGTAGTGGGAGATGAAATAACTGTATGCTGGGCCTTCTCTCCACAGTTCTGCTGGGACTCTGTAAGTGGAGAAGGTTTGTGATGTGTGGGCTGAGGTGGTAAAAGTGGTCTTTCTTCAAGATGCAACTGCCTTGAGCCCACTATGTCTGAGGAATTTTCATTCTCGGACATCCGTGACGGCTCTGACAGTGCAGATGTCACCATCGTGGTAGGTATAGCATTGCTGTTTGACGCAGAAACATATTTAGGTTCCATTAAGATTTTTCTTAAGGTGCTAGTGCTAGGATCAATATCTGAGGCCTTGGTGTCAGGAGGCATTGGTGGATTCCCTGAAGAGATTCCAAGTGCAGTTACTGAAGCTGTGGAAGTTACCACTGTAACATGAGATGAAGGAGCAACATAGTGTCTACTTTCTTCAGACCTAGGAACCCATTGTGGGGAGACTGGCATTTTGCCAGGCCGTGGCAGAGGTACATTGAACTGGGATACAGGTGTTGGGCGGACAGGAGAAGGGGCAATAGCAGGGGTGGATGGCTCCGCTGCTTGGGAACGTTTTTTACAACTGGAGATGTTGGTTGCGCCTAAGTGAAAGGCAGATTCTTTCGGTACAGGTTGCTCTATGGCAGGCTGTTCTGCCTCTTTAGGTGTGTCCCCAGTCATAGCACTTGTAATGTCACGCCTACAAGTTGCAACAGCAGTGACCACTGAGGCTGCTGCTCCGGCTGTAACAGTCGCTGCCTTTGAGTTGATGATTTCTAGGTCTTCTGGGATTGACTCTGGAAGCTTGATCAGAGAGGGCTCTGGCTCTGAAACCTCTTCAGCAGTCTCGCCTTTCTTGTTGGCTGCACCTTTACGACCCCTCGACTTCTTCAGAGTTTTGGCTCTGACTTTGCCTGGTTTCTTGGGTATTGCAAGTAGAGGGCGATGCTCAGGCATGGCAACGGGTGGTTCGACTGCCTTAGGCTGCGTCAAGGGTGTCTTTGGACTGGGTGTCAGGGGACCATCATCGGAGTCTGCTGCAAGAATATTATTGATTGCCATGTGTGTTTCAGGTTCCATAATCTCATTGGAGGAGGAGGGTGATACCAAGGGTTCAGGGGTAGGAACAAGAGCACTGTAAGTAGGGGGAGCTGTGAATCCATCTGCAGATATATCGTCAGCTGTAATGGAGTCAATAGCAGCTGCAAGTTCAGTTTCACTTGCAGGGTTAGCTGGCTTTTCCTCTTCAACCTCAACCTCTGGCACCACTACAACAGGAGGCGGTGAGGCAGGTTGCACTGAGGGTGCTTCCTTATAAGGTCGAGGAGGTTGCTCCACTGTGAGTTTGGCAATATTTTCAACAGCCTGCTCCAGTTCCATCTGCCGTGCTAACAGAGTAGCAGCTGGATCAACAGGAGGCTCAGGTTCTGACAGAGCTTCCTCCTGTTGTTGTACACCAACCTCTGTTGCTTCCTTCAGAACACCTGTGGTCTTTGTTTCCTCATTCTCTTGTACTCCTTGTTCCTTGTTGTACTCCTTGGCTTTTGTAACAGTAGCAGCTTCAAATGACTCAGGCTCATCCTCCTCTGAGCGAAGTAAACCTTTCACATCATCAACGCTTACACGGATCTCAAGATTTTTTAGGCTGTGTGACTTATCTTCAATGCCCTGCTTGGTATTTCTTTTCAACCTAGGTGCTTTAATTTTAACACTCTTTTCAGGCTGTTGTCTCCTCTCTGACTGGGTGGGGTCTATCCTTTCAATATCCCCATCGGAAGATTTCTTTCCACCATGATCGTTTAGATCTCTTTCCTTTCTGTACACTGGTGAGTTTGGCTTTTCTTCCTTTTCTGATAATTTTCCAACCAATTCAGACTCAACTTTCGGTGTAAGCTCGGACTCATCAAGACTTACTTGATCAACAGCTTCTTCAACTAGTGATGTAGTGACCCCCGATTGTTTGTCTATTCTACTTGCTTTCTTATTAACCAAGGTTCCCGCAGATGAAGCGTGTTGAAGTTGTTGCACTTTTTGGGTGCGGGGTGAGCGCCATCCCTCAGAGACTTTCAGGACTTCCACAGTGGTTGTGGTCTCTCCGACGTCTGTATCTTCTTCCATTAATTTTTGCTGGTCCCCTTTTATTGGCAATATATCCTCCCCCCGTTTGGCTCCCCTTTTAGGTGGGCGACCTCGCCTAGTGCTGGTAGACGGATTCTGAACATCTTGCTGCATCTGTTCTTTATCAGCACCACGTTTGCGCATGGAGCGTGGTGACTCAATTACCTCTTTGCCAGCTTGCTCTCCTTCAGGTAGCGTGGCATAAACCGATCTTACGTTTCTGCGCCGTGTCCGCCCATGGATCAAGCTCGACTCAAGGTTTTGTTCAGAATCTGAAGCATGAATTGGTGACTTGGCTGTGGTTTTAGGCTCAGGTGATGCTTTCAATACTTCTCCTCGAGGAGATGAGGCCCTCTTGAGTTTCTCTTTGTCAATCCGTTCACTCTTGCGAGTTGCAGGTTTCTCAATGGCAGCAATTTGAGAGGCTTTTGGAGTACGTAATATTGATGGATTTGGCTTAGCCCTTTTACTCTTGGGCTTTTTGCGGCTTGGTAATGGTTTTATTTCAGCCTCTAGCTCTGGCATACATACGTCATTGTCTGTCTCAGTTTTTGGAGATTCCTCAAAGTATTTTGATTCTTGATTCTCTGTTTTAGGCTCCATCTTAATGATTTCAGATTTTTCTTCAAGCTTTGGATAAGCAGAGTAAGCTGCCTCTGCCTGAAAACTACTTAAGGAACCACCAGGAGTGGGAGGCTTATCTTCCAAGGGAGCATTATTTCCTATTTTCACTTTGGGTTCAATTAACTCCACGTTGGGTTCAATTAACTCCACTTTGGGTTCAGTTAACTCCACTTTTGGCTCAACCTCAGTTTCTGGCTCTGAAAGTACGGGTGGGGGGGTTATAGTTAGCTTAAGAGCAGCTGGTTTGAAATCTTCTACAGTAGGAGACTGTGATGGGGATACCTCAACAACATTTTCTACTTTTTCTTCTTTGATCACAGACACATAATGATCTGAGGATGGAGATATAATGTCTTTCCTTTCTGGTGGAGACATCTCTCCAGGGGAAGGAACAAATGGGGAAACTGACAAGATTAGTGGGGGGCTGACTGATTTGTCATCAACTGGCTCAGATATCTTGACAGACAGCTCATTATCTCCATTCTGCACTTCATCTCTTTTAATCTCCACCAGTATACCAACACTCTCAGTATCCTGTGGAGGATGATCTTTGTCTTTTTGTTGTTGGAGCTCCAAAAACCGACTATGGAAGAGCACTATGGGCTCTTGTGGGATGTCACCTCCCCATGATACAGGTTGTGTCTCAGTTCCACCTGGCTTAGCAAGAGGCCTAGGAACTCCTGTCTCTAAATCCTGATCTTTACGTTCAAGATGCTGCAAACGCCGTGAATCCTGCTCAAAAATTGAGCTGTGTAGGAAACGAGAGGCAAAGAGTTCTTGATGCTCTTGGTTCTGTGGCTTGAGTTCCTCCTTTTTATCATGGAGCTTCTCCTCAGAGTCAGTGCGGATCTTTTTCTTTTTCATGTACCAAGAAGGAATAGGTCGAGGTGCTAGCTCTACCTTTTCCTTATCTGAACAACTGTGGGAGGTTGGAAAGCGAGAGGGAAGAAAAGACCAATTATCTTCCCGGGACGAGTACAATGTCTTGGCTCTTTCAAGGAGTGCTTTTGTATCGGGAGTTATAGTCTTATCTAATGCAAAAGAATAAAACTTGTTCTTCTCCAAGGAGCCTGAAAGGTTCAGGTCTGTCATCCTCTCCTCACGTTCCCGGAGGATGTAAGACAGGGACGTATTGGACTTGGGAGAGTTGCGTTTGTTTTCTCCATCATCATCTGAATCTGACTGCACCTCTCCAGGCTCCAAATCATGGCCAAGGCGCTTGTGGATGGCTTCATGATTTGCATTTGGAAAGGTCATCTCCATTCTGAGTGAATCAGACTTGATTCGTCTTTCCCAACGTTGCAGTAACTCCTCATCACATCCAAGCAATGTTGGTTTAAACTTTGGGAGTTCAGTGTCAGGAGACTGAAAATGATTGGTTGTCAGGTCCAAATTGTATTTCAATGACTCAATGCGTGAGAATATTTTATCATCTGCTGTTGGAGAGGATTTCCGTTCTTTATTTATGAGTGATAGGGAAATCTGGGCAGTTTGATCTTCCTCATTTGCAGAAAAGTGTCCGCCTATTGAAGATGTAATACTCTGATAAACATCCTCGTTCAACTTTTGGGAGCTCCTGAAGTTGCATTCTCTTTTTGCATTGATAAGGTCAAAATCAAAATGCTCCAATTTTTTCCGTTTGCACAAAAGAAAGTCATCACTTGCGACATCCTGAGTTGGTTTTCCTGCATCATGCACCATACAATCCTTTTCAAAGTTGTCAGCCTCATTACCTTGTGGGCTTTGAGATTTGGCAAACCTATCAGGTTCGCCAAGCTTATGTCTGAGCCATCGACTTTGTTCCATTTGTTTTTTGCAGGTATTAGACTGGTCAATGTGAGCCACAAGTCGTTCGTCAGCCTCACCTGAGTCTCTGCACTGCCCCATGCCTTCCTCTTCATTTTCAGACACAGCCTGTTTCTGCTGCTCTTTTGATTCATCCAGATCAAGACTGCCATCATCTGATATCTTTGTGAGACTTGAACTGCTCTGGCTTTTTGAACCCCCACATTCCAATTTAAGATAGGGAGAGTCTAGTTGATCTATAGAATCTTCAGTTAGCTCTCCTAGCCGCGACTGACGCTCCAAAGTAAGGCTCGTGGAGGTGCTTTCAGAGTCTTGCTCATCTCTTGGACTATTAACAGACACCGTTCGTTCAGATTTATCCTTGCGGTACTCCTTCTTATGCATCCCTTTTAACAAAAGGTTCTTATCAGGCTCAGTCTCCTTAGCATTTTCCCATAGTTTACGAAGTCCTAGTCTACCAATCTCCTCCTCGCTAGTTCTTTTCTGTCGATCAGTTTTCCCAGAGTCTTCAAAACGCCTTTTCCTTGCAGCTAAACGGTCAATATCCACAGCAATACCACCATCAAATCCCAGTTCAGATTTGCCATGTTTCTTGGATTTTATTTTAGCATCCTTGTCAACAACCTCGACCAGACTAGCCATATTTTTTTCTTTGGGCACCTTTCCGTGCTTAGTGATATCACCTTTTGATGGTTCTGAGCGGAATGGTGGACTCCTCTGATCAGTTGAAGGTGATGCCAACCTAGGACTGTCACTCCCACCCCTAGGTCTTTGTTTTTCTGATATACTGTGACCAATTAATTTTCCTTCTTTTTCTTTAACACGTGTTAACTGTACCACACAAGGCAAAAGGTCTAATCGTCCTTTGCTGGAGCCTTCCTTTTGGACCTTGCTATTTTTACTCCTAAGAGCTGAATCGGGGCTAATATCGCTTTCAGGTTCGGGTTCTGTGTCACATGGTTGGATGATAGGTGATGCCACTTTAAGCTTCTTCAGTCTCTGTTTCTCACTTTTCTCCTTGTCTCCTCGATCTTTACGTCCAGCACGCTTCTCCTTTTCACCTACACTCCCTCTTTCAACTTCAAAAACTCGATCCTTCTCAAGCTTATCAGTTTTGGTATACCTTTCAGCTCGTGCCTTTTCAGACTTTTCAAATCTGGGTGGGGAGATTGAACTGCAGCTACCACTTCTTTCTGAAGATCGACAACAAATGCGACGGTCTGAGTCACTTGGTATCCTCTCCGAAAGGGAGGGGGATGCAGTGGGGCTGGCAGGACGACGAGAAGCAACGTGAGACGGGCTTTGGCTGCGCTCAATTGTCCTTCTCCCGTGATCACGTCCACGATCCGTTTCAAAGCGCTCCCTCTCTCTTTCACGCTCCCGTTGTAAGTAGCTGTATTTGCGGATGTCCTGCTCATATGGGTCTGTTCTGTATTCTCGATATTCCCGCGTTTCTTCAAAGTATTGTGGATCATAGTATTCTCCTTGATATGGGTCCCATTCAGTGTAGAACTCCCGACTCCTCGCAGGGTATTTGCGACGTGGATCTTCAGCACTATATGTTCCTGGTGTTCGTACATATTCATAATTTGGCCGTTCAGCTGGAAACTCGTACTGAGTTCGCCGCTCATCCCTGGCAAGAAATAAAGTGAAGAGAACGAGCAAGTCATTATTACAGCATACTTTGGCAAAAAAATATGAGGTTTAATGTATTAGACAGTGGTGAGGTAAGAGTATACTTTTCTTCAGAAAACTCTACAAACCTTCGTTCAGAGAGGAGGTCATAAAAGTCTCGAATGTCCTGGCCAGATGCCTGCATTGAACGATAGAAAGCCATCTGACTTTCCTGATTGGCAAAGTCCACCTGAGAAAAAGCACACATTGGAAATGATGGTAAGTTTATGGTATGCAATCTAAAAAGAGAGACATTGTGATTCTGCCATGTGGCATTAAGGAACATTTCATCATAGAGCATAATTTTAGATCAAGCTTTGCTTCACATACCTTGATTTTATTGCCCCCAATCTTCCAGCCCTTTGTTTCTTTGACAGCAGCCTGTGCATATTCAATGTTGTTATACAGGATAAGGGCCATTCCTTTCATTCTGTCAAATACAACCTACGGATGCAGGAGAAAATAGTCATATGGTGCAAGAAAGGAAACAATGGGTAAGTATGAAAGGAAAAATAAACTTACCTTGACAACATGTCCATAGCGGCAGAAATGACGAGTAAGAAACTGCTCTGTGGTATTTGATGCTAATCCATCCAACCAAACACAAGTCGTAGGCATACTCTTTCCAAAGCCCAGCTGAAAAAGGAGGATAAAATATCAGATCTTGATCATTTTATCTACATCGAATAATGTAAGCAAATCAACACAACGTGACTACCGGTAGATTGAATTTATATAAATAACACTCATCTGCATCATGATTGAATACATCGTAATTGGGATCATTTTAAATCCAACCTAAAACAGATTCTGAAGAGCAATCACCAATGTACTCACAAGTGACTGTGTGTGTGTGTGTGTGTGTGTGTGTGTGTGTGTGTGTGTGTGTGTGTGTAAACTTGATGATCTATGCTGATTATATCCTTTGTGTATGATTGTTTATGATGATTTATGATTGTTTATTATGCTAATTATATCCTTTGTTTATGTTTATTTTATTGTATATTTGCTTCTAATATTTGTTTTTAATAACATCTAGGACGTACAGGCATTGCTAATTAGCTTATGCTATAAATGTTGTGATATACGACATCAGCCGTTTCTTGTTAAATGTTCTATGTATATATATCTGTCCCTATACAAGTAAATGTTAAATGAAATCAACTTTAAATGAAAATACAGTTGTGAAGAAATACAGGCACGGATTAAAATAAAATTCTCACCTTTAGCCTATTGTTGCCAAGGTACTCGCCATCCATCTTTTTGATGGCCTTACAGACACTGGCAATGTCACAGTACTGTAGGAAGGCATACTGTGGGGCTCCATTCACCTTCTTGATATCAATATCCTTTAGGATGTCATAAAAAAGAAATAAATTATATTCTCAATGATTGCTATATCAATTATGGTCACCATGGCAACATGCAGGCATACAGGCCGATTTTCAACATGCAACATCAACCTACCACTATTTCTCCAAAGCGCTGAAAGATGTTAAGCAGATCGTGGTAGCTGGTCGTCTTCTCCAGGTTTCCAATAAATAATGTCCGTGTGGCTTTTGGGTGAAACTCATCTATCCTCTCATCCAAGGGCCGGAATTCATTCTCACTTTCTGTCTCTGAAAATTAGATGGTTATGATTATATTATATTATTAATCTTGTATGGTTTGCTAATCACCATGTGTCTGTGTGCTGCAATATCATATAGCTATACAGCCACAACTTACCAGGGCCATTCCAGGCGGTGACCTCAATTTGCATGCCAAAAAAGAGCTTCCCCTTTGATGCTCCCAAAGCTTTCTCCTGGTCTTCTTGCTGGCGAAAGAAGACAAGTCCATAGCGCTCCTCTGAGGCTCCATGGATTTGTACAGACGTGACCTTTCCATGCTTCTTGAATTCATGGAACAGACCATCCTTCAGACTTGTATCTGTAAATAACAGATCAAATGTTGACAGGTTTTTACAAGAATGTATGTGTAGATAGATAAGTAACATAAAGACATAATCAACCTTGATTTCTGCTCAAATGCTTCAATATTTGAGGGACATGCAGAAACACTGACTGAACAAGAATGTTTCTGCACAAAAACAGCCCCTCGTGTTTGGAATAGAAGAAGAGCAGCTTGCCACTGACCTGTGGAGCGCACAGGCAGGTTTTGGACCTTGATGCCAAAGCTTTTGCGTGGTTCATCCTTGTCGAGTGAGGAGAGAGGAAGTGCTGAAGGTGCAGGGACAGCAGCAGACTGCACCGAGCGTGCCGGAGACTCATCACTCGAACTACTGCTAGAGTCACTGTAGAGAGAAACAGAGGAACACAGGCTTATAGAGTCACTGTACAGAGAGAAACAGAGGAACACAGGCTTATAGAGTCACTGTACAGAGAGAAACAGAGGAACACAGGCTTATAGAGTCACTGTACAGAGAGAAACACAGGCTTATAGCACGGAGTCACTGTACAGAGAAACACAGGCTTATAGAGTCACTGTAGAGAGAGAAACAGAGGAACACAGGCTTATAGAGTCACTGTACAGAGAGAAACAGAGGAACACAGGCTTATAGAGTCACTGTAGAGAGAGAAACAGAGGAACACAGGCTTATAGAGTCACTGTACAGAGAGAAACAGAGGAACACAGGCTTATAGAGTCACTGTACAGAGAGAAACAGAGGAACACAGGCTTATAGAGTCACTGTAGAGAGAGAAACAGAGGAACACAGGCTTATAGAGTCACTGTACAGAGAGAAACAGAGGAACACAGGCTTATAGAGTCACTGTACAGAGAGAAACAGAGGAACACAGGCTTATAGAGTCACTGTAGAGAGAGAAACAGAGGAACACAGGCTTATAGAGTCACTGTAGAGAGAGAAACAGAGGAACACAGGCTTATAGAGTCACTGTACAGAGAGAAACAGAGGAACACAGGCTTATAGAGTCACTGTACAGAGAGAAACAGAGGAACACAGGCTTATAGAGTCACTGTACAGAGAGAAACAGAGGAACACAGGCTTATAGAGTCACTGTACAGAGAGAAACAGAGGAACACAGGCTTATAGAGTCACTGTACAGAGAGAAACAGAGGAACACAGGCTTATAGAGTCACTGTACAGAGAGAAACACAGGCTTATAGCACAGAGTCACTGTAGAGAGAAACACAGGCTTATAGCATGGAGTCACTGTAGAGCAGGCATGTCCAAAGTCCGGCCCTGGGGCCAATTGCGGCCCGTGGACAGATTTATGTGGCTCTCGGCTTGTCTCTCAAAATATACTATATGTGGCCCTCCACACAGGATTGGTTAATCAAGCGATTTCAATTTGCATTTTTTCCCTTCACCTAACGATGGCAGCACTATCATACAGTTTGTACAGGAACCAAGTAGCACACGCAGAACTAATGTTTTCAGATGGTAAACAAAATATGATTTTTGATTTAAATTTTTTATAATCCATATGATGCAAGAAGCACCTGGCCCCCCGGCATTTTCACATGATCTCATCTGGTCCCCCTTCAAAAAAGTTTGGACACCCCTGCTGTAGAGAGAGAGACCGAGAAACACAGGCTTATAGCATGAAACGACTGTAGAGAAAGAAACAGAGAAACACAGGCTTATAGAGTCGCGTTTACATGGAGCAGAACCAGCTTGAAATAGGTTTAAAATCCAAAACCGATTAAAAATGCTCCATATAAACGCCTCAATCAGTTTAAACAGGCCCAAACGTTGCAGAGGGGTCGTTTTAAACCTTTTCATAAACCGATCAAAAGGAAAATGTTATGTAATTGTAAACGATTGCGATGCCCTCCGTCTTGACGCAAAGGGGAGGAGCTGCTGCCAGAAGAGTTATTTTATAACTATGCGGCGAGGAGAAACCCGCACGGAGTAGTAGGCTATAAAAGCTCCCAACGTTTTCTCGTCAGGATTCCCTGTCTCATTTCTGTGTGACAGTCCATACGTCTGGCATAATCCACGCTTTAGGCTCCCGGTAGGGCTGTACCGAATGGGATTCAGATATTCGGCAGGAATTATGGTCGAATACCCAAATGTTTGGACGGCCTGCCGGGGGGGGGGGGGGGGGGGGGGGGCTATTTCCCCCCCGGCTTTTTCTTAAAAGCATAATTTAATAATAAGAGTGTCACATAAAATAAAATAAACAGCTTGTGTAAATGTGTCCCCCCCCCCCCCCCCCCCCCGTTCTCATAATAATATAGCCTGGTAAACCAGCCGGTCACATGACCTCACATTTCATTTGGTTCAGCGGGACCGACTGAAACAGAGACATGAAATACCTTTCCATTATATAAGTCTGCAAGGTCTTTCTCAGCTCGAGGGGGAAAAACAGCCTCCGTCTCTCCCCACCCCTTCATGCTGGCTATCAGTATTTACAGATGCTTTTACATGTGTGAGGGGAAACTGCAGAGCTGTCTCATGCACCCTTTTGCTCAGACTAGATAACAAGCCCTCTCCACCCTCACGCCTGCCTCCAGTTCTCCAGGCTTTCTGCCGTTTGGTTTTCCTTCTCGCTTTCTCCTCCTGCACTCAGACACTCCCGGAAGTGCCGCTGACGGAGTCTGGCCTGTGGGAGTGGGCAGACAGCCAGCACTGGCCAGAAATTTCCAGTTCCAACTGGATCTCACGGAGGGGGGGGAGCCATTACCCATCCACCGAGAGGTAGGCAGTGAGAAAAATATACCAGCCTAAAATTCCCCCCCATAGCAGCACTACCTCATCAGACCACATGTGGCGCTAAACGCATTCACAGCTCTGGGCTCAGCTGTGTCCAAAGGTGATGCAGTCAAACAAAAACAGAAGTGGAGAATTAGCCAAGTCAATTGCTCTTTTTTTTTTGTCAGATCTTATTCATATAGGCCAGTGGTTCTTAAAGTGGGATCCAGGGACCCCCCAGGGGTCCTTGAGGGGGTCCAAGGGGGTCCCCAACACAAAGGGGAATCATTTATTTTCACTCTAATTCCATCCACACGATGACAGAATTTTTGTACAATATACAGCACGAAATTGTGCTAGCATAACACTAAGGAGGGTTTCCAACTTCCATGATTGGAATTTGGAAACCCTCATTAGTGTTTTGCTCGCACCTGTGTTTATTCTGCCTTTTCGACACAAAATGGCCCCAGTGAAAAGGGTAATTCTCAGCTATGCCAGATGAACTATAGCTGCTAGCAGCAGCAATATCACAATGAGATATATCCATTTAGCTATGGTTGTGAGGTCACAGTGACCTTGAACTTTGTCCGGACGGACAGACATACAGACGGACAACCCGAAACCAGAATGCCTCTGGCCTTTCTATCACCGGTGGAGGCATAATTAACCAAGTCACCAAGTTTAGTACTGTATTTCTCTTTTAAATTGGTTCAATGGACTTGAAGCAGCTTTCCGTGTATGGACTTGTGCACAGACGGTTTTGTGCTCTGTCTGGGACCAGTTTAAGACTGGGATGAGCCGGGTTAGAAACCTTGAAGAGTAACTATACCAAACCCAAATCTTTGATGAAGCTTGACACCTAATGGTGAAAGTAGGGTACTGCATTGGCCTTCTCCTATTGACTGATATTTGTGCCAGGTGATGTCACAGCCTGTTGGGACTCCATAGCATAGGGTGACATCACAGGGCACAGACACTCACCAATAGCAAATGACCAGTGCAGCACCCTACTTTTCACCATTAGGTGTCAGGCTTCACCACAGATTTGGTGGAGATCAGAGGGCGTAGTAGCATCACTCACCTGCCACTGGTGCTGCTGCTGGTGCTGCTGAGCGAGTCTGAGCTGGAGGAGCGGCTGCGAGAGCCCGAGCCGCTGTGTGAGCGCGGGGGCCGTGTGGCCTGGCTAGCCAGCCTCTGAGGGGAGGGGTTCCTGGAGTGCGTGGAGTGCGGAGATCGGCTGCGACTGTGACGGTACGCTCGTTCCCCGCGCCGGCCCCTCTCCTCCCGGTACAGGTCCCTGTGAACCACGCTGGCCAACGTGAAGGCTTCCCTGGCGCGGGGCTCGTAGCGAGGCTCGGGCGTGTCGAAGTGACAGGGACTCCGGCTGTGGGAGCGGTAGAAGCCGACCCCTCCGGACGTAGATCCTCCACTTCCCCCTGCCGTGGCCACTGATGAGCCGACCGTTACGGTGCTGCTGCCGACCGCGCCCACGATAACTCCACTGGCCACCACGGAGACCGTCGTCCCGCTTCCACTGGAGGTACCAGACCCACTCCCAGCTGTGCTCAGAGTCCTCTCTCTGGAGGTACCAGACCCACTCCCAGCTGTGCTTAGAGTCCTCTCTCTGGCATCGCGATAATATTCCGTCTCGTAGTGACGCTGCCGTTCGAAACTGCTACCAGGACGATCGTGATGTCCGTAGGTGCTGTGATCATATGTCCGATCCCGACTTTCAGCAGCAGTCCTGAGTAACGGGGAGAGGGGTGAGGGGGAGAATTAGGGAGAGGCATAATCGCATTACACTTATATTTGACAGATATTTGAAAGCTGCTAGCATCAGGCAGTGGACAATCAAAACTATCAAGTGTCTCTGCGTTTTTTGTTGTTGTTTTTAGAACACACATGGGAAGACAGGGCACGGAAGCATTTTGAAAAGGGTTTTAATATTTCTATCATCTAAAATTTAGATGATAGAAATATTAAAACCCTTTTCAAATTCTTTTAGATTCTAAAAGATTTATTCACCTGTCTATTGGGTCATTTATCCCATCAGTTGACAAAACGTTTGGCAACAATAAACTAGGGATTCAAATGGTTAATTGGTTGAGACCATTTAGCGTCAGATCGCATGTATTTTTTGAGACAATCTTAGGCTTTGTGGTTTGATGGTAGGCTACACAGTGTTCATTTTGACAAATTTTCATTTCGTTTTAGTCAGTCTTTTGACTGAAATGCCATTTAGTTTTAGTCATATTTCAGTTATCTGAAATGTTTTAGTCTTAGTCTAGTTTTAGTTGACCTAATATCATAAGATTTTAGTCGATCTACGGTAGATTTAGTCGACTAAAAAGAGACAGGTTAAAGTTAAAGTGTAATGCATTATTTAAATGTTTATCTATAATTTTCAAACTCATCGGAAAGATCTATTAATCTGTTATTATGGAATGGTATTAAGGTGTGAACGTGCAATACAGACACAGATTTAACGGTTTAACTTCTTCTCTTCTGCTGATTGGATCTCTTCCCAATTCGTCCCATTCCCACAGTATTATTAGGTTTTATTTCAAACTATTAGTCTTGGCTCGCAAAACAATTAGCATTTCTCATTTCAAACATAAACCACATAATTAACCAGTATATTATATTACACAAATATAACACAATATTGAAACTTGAGAGAATATTTGGGAAAGTTACACATTTAGTGTTTAATACAACAGAAATGTACAGTATATTTCAAAGCTTAATTGCAGGATTTGTGCTCAGAAATACTGAAGGTGGTTTTTAACAATCTTACTCATGTTATTTACGATGTTAAAAGAGTTTCCCAGGATTAAATGTTTCCCTGAACAAGCCAGGTGTCTTAGTTAGAAGCATCTTGTATGAAGCTGAATATTTGAAAAGGAGATTTTGTTCTAATTTTAGCACCATTTCTATATCAAGCAATCACAGTTTAACTGGGTGATATGACTGCTGTGTCTGCAATGAGTGGGCAGGAAACCAATGACCAGTTTGAATTCAATTGGAATGATCTCAGCATGTTAGCCATGCTGTTCCAACACAGGGTCAAACATGGTTGGATCTAACAAACAGCTTTGCTGGGGCATCCTGGTGGGTCAGTAGTCTAAAGCGGTCTGGATTCAGGTCCGGACAGTGGCCTTTGTTGTATGCCTCTCTCTCTTCTCTCTTTCCTGCCTGTCATCACTTCCATCTATCTAATACATGCAAACATGCAACAACAACAACAAAACCTTTGTTTTGAAGTGGAGAGAAATACAATTGATCCTGGCTCAACATTCTCTCCTAGATTGTTAGCAAGAGAAAGTTCAAAACGCAACTTGTCAAAATGGCACCCACTTTGTATAAATGTCACCTTAAATTATTCCTATGTCAAGGTGCGATAACCCATATCTAAAGTCAGGATATGAGATACTCAATTATTTATCAACAGGAAAATGTGACATTGTAAACCACCAAAATAGACTAATAAGGGGGTCTGCGAAGGATCAGATTATGGAATCACTTGACAAAAATAGAGGTAGAAAGTGTATATTATGAACCCTGGTATTCGTAAATGTATCATTGATTCTGGTGAGGTTTCAGTCCGAATCAGTGCAAGAACTGAATACAGATTTACCTTAACAAGGTGAATAAAATACTGGAGACCCTGTAAATATATACATATATTAAATGTAAGATCACGTCTGTGCTGTGTGGCTCATTTTCTACCATAACCTATTGACATGAAGTCGATTATCTTGAATTGACTAATCCACTATTCATAAAGTCCTACACCTTAAAATTGGTAGATATTGTGTATATAAAAAACATTAGAAATTGTTTTTCGGAACATTTTCTTAAATTAAGAGAAGGAAATTATCATTTAAGAGGGTTATGCATTTTTAAAATATGTAAAGCAAGAATTAATGTAAAATCTAGATGTGTTTTAGTTTTGGGAGTTAAACTATGGAATAGCCTTAGCGATGATTTGAAATTGTCTAGCTCTCTGTTGAGATTTTTTTTAAGTCTTAAAAAGTAAAATAAGTCAGAATTATAATTTTGAGTAAATTCTCTTTTCTTTTCTTTCTTTTCTTTATATTGCTGCAAATATTCTGGGTTCTAATAGATTGTAAAGGTTAGGCAAAAATAATGTTCTATCAGTGTATATTCACACAAATTGTTACGTTCATTATAATGCATGACCGAAAATAAACAATTCAAATCAATAGATAAGCATAGATAAGCCTGCATACTGTACCTCTAGAAATACATTGCTACTGTTGCACAGTGCACAGTTTGTAAGATTTATTGCCAATCCTATAGATAATGTAGGGCGTCCAGGTAGTGTAGCGGTAGATTCCCTGCCTACCAACACGAGGGTCACAGGTTCGCGACCCCGTGTTACCTCCAGTTTGGTCGGGCGTCCATACAGGCACGATTGGCTGTGTCTGCGGGTGGGACGCCAGATTAGGGGTATGTGTCCTGGTCGCTGCACTAGTGCCTCCTCTGGTCAGTCGGGGCGCCTGTTCGGGGCAGGGAAAAAAGAAAAACTCTGGTAGTGTTGTGTGCGTTCTCGGCAGTGGCGATCCCACTGAGGAACAAACATGTTGTAGGCTACTCAGAGTTGAAAGCACTCTCAGCTCAGCACCGTCCACTCCACGGCTCGTAAACTTACTTCCAGGCTTCTCATGACAAAAAGCGTAATGTCAGCGGATTTCCCTCTGCTGTCTGAGCTCGTCAATGAGAGCTGTGTATCTGTGACTGCTGCTACTTCATGACGTTACAAACAAACTTGAATTCACTTGAACACTTGTAACGTTACTCACACTGGGTTGGAAAGAAGTTTCATGTTTACAACATGAGCTCCGCAGACCACAGCTCACCATCTGTGTGGCTACTGACTGTTGGGTGTGTTTGTTTGTGCTCACGGCGCGTGCCGGTGTGAGTTCCCCAATAACAATAACACAAAGCGTTGATTGCTGATTTGAGCGTTGATTACCATGGCAATGATTGAAGCTTAAACATCATCTCTCTAAGAACTCAGAAAATTTCTTGTCTGAAATTAATCATGTTTCATTCTGTGCCTCCAGCCCGCCCCCAGCCATTTCCAGAAAGTACAAAGTCCACGGGCCAATCAGGGACCTGCATCGTAGTTGGCAACGTAACTGGCCAATCAGGGACACCGCTGGCAAAACAATATGGCAGCAATATGGCGGCTCCAAAAGGAACGAGCGGTAACATTAACTTTAGAGTAAACAGCCATAAAGTGCAGTTATTGCAGAAATAGACTCATTAAGAAAGAACAAGAGTATGCATCAGCGAAGTTTCTCGGCAGAAAATATGTTTTTGCCATTCTGAGTGGATTTGGATTGGATTGGCGATGCTGATTGGCTGAAGGAGTTGTCTGTCAAGGCAATCAGGCTACTCCCGCCCACTGAAATCGCTGTGGGCAGCTAGAAGTCCAGACTGATACGTAGAGTGAAACAGAATGTGACATCACTTCATCAGGATGGTTTTTACAGGAGAGATGTTTTCATGCTAATGTCAAGATTTAGCTCTCCAACATTTGCTTGCTACTAAACTGTTGCTCCATCCACTAAGAATTGTTTGGAAAATTCTGAATACTAATAATCCAAGGTAGATGCAGGGTGGAGGCAATTCTGAAACGGCTAACGTTGTAGTTGTTGAGAAAATGGCAGCAACCTTCTGTTAGTATCTTTGTAAAAAGGGGACATATTATGCTTTTTCGTTTTGCGTCATATATATATTGTTACAACACATAATGGATATATTAAACATGGCCAATGAGGTAAACGTATGTGAAAGTTATCCCCAGGTTATGAGATTTGAACGAGAATGGTCTAGGTGAGTTCAGATCGACCCCGATTTGCCTGATTGATTGGTCATTGCTCCAGCCCCTTGCACTGTTCAAACCATACCCAACCAATGGGGTCCTAAGGAGCCAGCCTTGAGTGTGTGATGTCACAATTTAATCTACCAGACTTTACAGGCTGTACTTTCTACTAAATTCACACCTTTTAAAACGGTGACAGCTTACACAACTTTAACACTAGAGACATATATTATACATCAAACCCTTCAGCTACTTCTGCTCTCACTTACAATGAACAAAATAGAAGTGATGATATTAACGTTTGTTTGACACTAGTGTTCCACTCTTTCACAGTAGTTTCTGCTGGCAGGTGAGTAAAACAGTGCGTTTCAGACAGACGCTGAACTGAGCTGAGGGACTGCAGAAACTAGGGACAGTACCAGATAGATGAGGAGAGGAGTTTTCTTTTTTACTGTGCATCGTGCAACGCTACTCTAGTGGAGTCCCAGAATAAAATACTATTACAATTTAGAACTCTAAATTAGTCCCAGAATAAAATAAGAATACAATATATAACTCTAAATTAGCATAATAGGTCCCCTTTAATAATACCCTTGCAAATAAATGGGGGCACAAAACATTTCTTTAAAAATCACAAGCAACCTTTTCCAGTTGGTTCTCTGACTCGGGTATTGTGCACACTTTCCTTGTGTACAGTTTTTAAGTTCCATGGTTTTCACACATTCAGAAGATTATGATCAGAGAATGTGTTGCCAGTTGCCACCCATGTCAACGTCACAAACGTCAACTGAGACTTGAATCTTCATCATTGCTGACCAAGCTGAAACTCAACACAAATTTCCTAAAAAAACAGCAGAGACTTGATGCTTGTACATACAGTAACAGCACATCTAAAATCTGTCAATGCTTTTCAAAGCATTCCCAGAATATGTCTTAGGGGATTCTAAATAAAAATCATGTGTGGATGGACTGCCTTATGGAACCAAACCAGTTATCAAAATGATAAAATGGCCTGAATCCTATTCATATGTTGAGGAGACGAGTAATATAAATGCTAACAGGAGGCTGTTGCCATTTCTAAAAGAAGATGACACCTCTGCATGGTTTGTTGATGACCTGAAAGGTGTCTTGGTAAATGATCCATAGGATGACCTTCTTAAGATACCCCACCTGCCCTTTACACTTACACAGTACACACCGCTTTGGTACTATACTTGGGAGGACTTTTGTACACTACATTCATTCCCTGACCTGACCCCTCTCCTCTACATGCCTAACCTTGACCTAATCCTGATGCTAATATTAGCCCTTGACTCAAGGCCTAACCCTAAATTATTATAGCCCCTTAAAAAAGTGAGGACCTTCAAAATGTCTTCATTTTGGAGGATTTCCCACATATTTCTATCGTTGTGAGGCCATTATTACATTATTTATAAGTGTGTGTGTGTGTGTGTGTGTGTGTGTATTTTTTTTTACTACTACTACTACTACTACTACTACTACTACTACTACTACTACTGGACAGTTAGGCTATTATATGCATTGCCATTGTGCATTTCATACCGAATTATCTCAATTTTGATCAGTGTAAAACTGTATAGATAGAAGCTACCTACAGAGTAACATTATTTCAGGTCCGATAGAAGCGTGCTCTTTCCTCCTAAAGACATGCTATTGTGCACACGAACAAAAGACTGCATGGCCGCAAGCGCATGATGTTAAGGAGGAAAGGCTTTAGGTGAAGCATTTCACTGCACTATACATAGGTACAGCAGGTCGGGGGGGGGGGGCAAATTCAATTCCAGTTTATTTGATTTTATCATTTGTGTGCAGGATTCATGAATATCATCTATAGCACAACAATGTCTGCTGTGAAATTGATGGATTACCTTGACCCCTAGATGCTCTCAAAAATGCTAATTTGGTAGCAGAGGCTCACTGCTCAATAGATAGCCTTCAATTTCACTTTACACACGAATGGATTTTGACATTATTTGTGGAGCTCAGCTCGATTCTTTTGCCATCATCTCTCTCCGTGTTTGATTCTTCGTCTGTGATAGTGCACGCTAAGCACGTCAACCGTTTTGGGATTATGTGGACAGCATAAATAACTGTAAGGAAGCATGCTGCCAGAGAGCACGTTAAAAAGGTGTCTTATCTTATGCGGTGCCTCGCTCATGAATGCAAGCAAATTATGCATTTTTTTTGATTGATTATTCAAAGTGTCCATTTAAAAATGAGCAATGGAGTGTTAAACCTTTTCCTGCAAAACAACAGTGCTGTGTGTTTTTTGTGCTTTCATATCTGGCTGCCCGTTCATTTTTGAGATTCAAATTTTGAGACTGCACCCTGTGACAGCTTTTACATTAGATCCGTGTCATTTGAGCTCGGCTCGGCTCCGCTAAACAAAGGAGGCTGGAGAAAATGTTAAATTGCGAGAACGGAACCAACGCTACTAACGTGTGGGCGTTGCCAGAACAGAACCAACGCTACTAACATGTGGGCGTGGCCAGCTAACGTGTGGGCGTGGCCAGATTAAACTAGAGGCTAAATATCATCCAATAGCAATCTGAATCCTTTGATCCTTGACACGCATTGAATTGGAAAGCAAAAGCTAATTTAATTCCGCCTTAAATTGATAAGAAGGCATGCACAAATCGGTAGACCGGCATTGGCAATCATATCGCTATCAGCCGATGTTAGTCATTTAATATATCGGGATCAGTCCGATGAGCAAAATAACAGCCATGTTAATAAATATTGGTTATTTTCAGAGGAAACAATGATAGAAACGTGTTTTTATACAGATCATATATATCTGTAAATATCTGTCGGCCATAACATCAATGTTAAAATCGCTTAATAGCAGTTGTCCGTATCGGCCAAATTTTTCATATCGTGCATCCCTAATTGATAAGCATTCAATTCTGTCTCGCTACTTTTGAAAAGGTATTAGTCAAATTTGCATTGAGTTAATAGAACATCACAGCCCCAATCTCTTTGTTACATTAAGCCAGCCTATATATACCGTATATATATATATATATATATATATATATATATATATATATATATATATATATATATATATATATATATATATATATATATATATATATGTCAAAAGGGATTTGAACAGGGACATTTTTCACTTGGATCATTGGTCAGATGAAAAATGCCTCCAACACAGAGCTATAGTATTCAGTAAAGGGAGAGCAGAAGTTAGGAGCTGGGAGGGGGTAAGGTGAGAGGAGTAGAAAGGAAGACAATATAAAAAGGTCAAGTACAGATTCTGTATATAGACAAACAGGCAGTAAGAACAGCCTATTTACCGGCTACTTCTGTTAGTGGGGGAAATGGAGAGAGACAGGGGTTCAAACTAGGGGGTTAGAGAGAACAGCTAAAATACACAGGGCAGGACATACCAACCTTTTGAGAGAGTGGTAACTTGACCTATAATTCCAAATACAATCTAGGGAGATAGAACTTTGTGAGCAAAAAAGAAAAAAGAATGGGCAAAAAATGTAGAGTGGGGGTCAAAACTGAAGCAAAATTGTTCATGGTAGAAGATGTAATCCTCATCGGCATGGCAGGGGACCTCAGGTGCATGGATGAGATGGTGTTGAAATTTAAAATGAAATAAATCAACCAACTAGGCGTTCTTGTGCTGATCCAGCTTCATATTTTGTACATTGGAGGGGGAAAGCCTGTCCAAACAACCATCCAAAATAAGCGTTGAAATGTACTATCGACATTGCTCTTTTGAGTCCAGTAAAATAAAGAAATGGTATCCAGGAGTCCATCTTCAATAAGTGATGCTGCCATTGATTCCCCGGCACCAATGACTCTGTAGAATAGGGAAAATCAAATCTGCCATCTTCATTTGTAAAAGTCCTGCGCATTCCACTCTGATCACACAGTGCTGAAATAGTCCAATTCCATTGATAGAGCCGGGGAAACAAATGTGGCCAAGAGCGATTTAGAAGCAAGGTGATGTCTCTTACTGCTAATCCAGATTCTTGCTCCTTCTCTGCACTCGATCCATTCCCAGGGGGAAAACAATCATGGTCATTTTGAAGCTTGTGGATGTTCATGTCTGTAGTCGATCCATGATTCCACCCGCACCTAGGCAGAGTCAGCCGACACACTTTAAATACACTGCATAGACTTCACCCTCTGACTGCAGTTGTATCCAAGGAAGGACTGTTAGTTCTAGTTCCACATTGAGGAAAGGGTGAGGTAATCCACAGACAAGAAGCAAGTAATCTCCAGTGCCATCGATGGCACCACTTTCCAGTCTCACATTTCCAGCGTGCTTCTGTGATTTGTACGATCCAGACATAGTCCGTGTCCAGCCACGCCGAATGTGCAAGTCCCAGTGGTTCAAAAGTTTCAAAAAATAAAATAATAATCTCCAGAAAAATCATTGTGAAGTGAAGAAGTAAAAAATAATAATTTGCTCACAGTTTCTGTTGGATCACCAGTAGAGGTCTCCCAGCACTCTCAGTGTATTGCCAAACAAAACCAAAAAAAGGAAAAAGAAAAAACAACCCATACCTTTAGAATGAGGGAATATCCTTTGGATGTCTGGCCGCGATTAATCCAACAGGGGAGGTACATATCCTGGGTAGGTTATCCACATGACTCCAGACCACGAGAGGAGGGAACCCCTCCAGGACGGGTGCACCACAATTGAAAACCCAATTTGACTAATCCAAACAATAGTTGGCATGTCTTAAAATGTGTAAATGTGGTGTTTCTTGGTTGTTTTGTTATGCGAGAATAAAAAGGGTGACATATTAATCCACCGAGCGGGGCACGGTAACTCCAGATTAGGGGAATCCCAGGGATGGCCGCTGGACCACTCTCTCTCTTTCTCTCTCTCCCTTCCTCTCTCTCTCTCCAGCAATTTCCAATAATCCTGGGAATTTTGTTTAACGATATCCAATCTTTGCCCCGTGTTTTCCACAAACGTTATATCCACCTCACAGAGATGTTTAAACTCACAAAGATAATCCCCAACAGCCATTTACACTATATTCATATGTGACAGAAACATTTGTGTGCAAAATGTACAAAACATGGTCTCATTTACGGTATATCTCGGCGTTTACCTGCAAACATGAAACAGATGGTGGGAAAGATGTTTGGGGGTATGGTGTGTACCCCCTGCCTTCAGAGAAACGTTGCCGACACTTACCCGTCTAGTCTGCGTTCATAGCGTCCCTCTCTGCTGTGGAGCGAGGCAGGGGGCCCGTACACCGGCCCCCCTGCCGCCCTCGTGAACCCTGAAACATCCCGGCTGCGAGAGCCTAAGGACAGACTATCGTCCAGCGCCCGCGCCGCACTAGGTATGGTGCCGGGCTCATTGTAATCAGTGCGCAGGTCTCTGTCCCCCATCTTGTTGATAGCATTGTGAGCCTTCTGCGCGCTTTTAATGTCCACAAAATCCACAAAGGCCGCGACTCCACCTTCCGACCCCCGCTTAGGGAGGACCTTGACGCTCTCCACCCGTCCATATCTAGAGAGGGAACAATGGAAGCAAGATAAGACCATCAGCAGGTTTTACACAGACATTTGAGTTGGTTAAAATGAATGCATTTGCTCTCTAGGGATGCACCCGATTAGAGATGTTGATGGTAGGATTAATAGTCTGAGAAAAAGATCACGGTGTCACGATTATTATGCATTCATTTATTTCACAACACTACAGATAATTCACGGCGAAACATTCTGTTAGTACATACATACTGTTAGTAGATTAGATTGGTTAACTATGTTTCCCATACACTAGGGATGCACGATATATCAGCAATCATATTGGTATTGACCGATGTTAGTAATTCTTTTATAAATCTGTATCGGTCCGATATTGCAATCGTATCGGCAAAAAGGAAGAGGAAACAATGTGGTAAATCCATGATTTATGGGCTTTTCAAAAAGTCTTGGAAATAAAAAAGAAATACATTACTTTTTCAAATTCACTGTTTACATGTGTTTTTCAGTACATACAAATTTTGATTATCATAGAAATGTGTTTTTACACGGATCATGTCGATATCAGTAAATGTCGGTTATCGGCCATGACAGCAATGTTAATATCGGTTATTGGTATCAGCCAAAATGTTCATATTGGTGCAGCCCTACCATACACCCTAGGGGGGCGATTATGGTTTTTTTGGTCTAGACCAGTGATACTCAACCCGTGGCTCCTTTATGGGTAGATGGGGTGCTTTTAAGTCCTACTTAAAATAAATGGAAAAATAAAGAAAAATAACAAATAAAGGTGATTGATTTGTTGTTGCTATGGGAAACATCAGTGGAATCAAGTAGGCTTGTCAACTAGTGCAACATTTTAAATTGGTTATATTGGGCTTGTCTCGTTTGCACCGGAATTCCCCTGTGCATTGTTGGATTCTGATTTAAAAAATTAATAAATAGTACCTGTCCTGAATGGGACCCGGGTACTCTGCGAGAGTACCCGAGTCGCACGGTACCATAATGTCCCTTTTTTAGACTAGAGCTGCAACGATTAATCGATTGGTCGATCGACAGAAAAATAATCAACAACTATTTTGATAATTGATTAATCGTTTTGAGTATTTTTTGAAGAAAAAAAGTAAAATTCTCTGATTCGAGCTTCTTAAATGTGAATATTTTCTGGTCTATTTACTCTATGACAGTAAACTAAATCATCTTTGGGTTGTTGTGGACAAAACAAGACATTAGAGGATGTCATCTTGGGCTTTGGGAAACACTGATTGACATTTTTTCACCATTTTCTGACATTTTATAGACCAAACAACTAATCGATTAATCGAGAAAATAATCGACAGATTAATCGATAATGAAAATAATTGTTAGTTGCAGCCCTATTTTAAACAACACATTTTTTGTGAAATCGGTTAATAGCTGCATGCCAATAACACCTTTTCCACCATGCACGGTGATAACACCTTTTCCACCATGCACGTGATGGCTGAATTGATGTCATTAGGAGCGGGATTGTGCAAAGCAGAAAGACGTGGCTTTCCTAATGATTGCTGGTGCTTTCTTGCAAGGCAACAGTAACCCAGCAACTGCAGTTGAATCACTGGCACATTGCATGTTAATAAATAAACATATCCCAACAATGCCTGGAATATTTTCCTGGGGGGGGAGGGGCTCTTGTATGCTACTGAAAAGCATTCATATGAGGTTTGGGCAGCAGAGAAGGAGACGCGACATTTCCTGCTTTGCTGCTTGTGGCTTTCCAGAGACCAGATGCACTATGCATGTGTAGGCTTCCTTCTGTTCAAGTGTAAGCAAAGCCATTTTGGTGCAATTTAGCATCTTTTAATGTTCATTTATTTTTAGATTTCCCAATTGGAAAAAGCAGTGCCTTTCCTAACATCTGTTTGCTTTTTCCCCTTTTGCTTTTTAATGCTGCAGATAAGGGCATGCCTTCCATTCCATTGTTTCGTTAATAAGCATAAATGAGCAAATAACCTCATTAAGTGATGGTGTAATGACTGATGGGTAGCCTATTCATTTCTATTTACACACTTTATAAGATATAGAATTACAAGGCCTACTAGTACATTCATTTGTTATGGGTTTTATTTTAGCCTAAGAAGCCATGGGGATGAAAAGCTGTCTTTGGGGAGGGTATTTTCACTGTCCGAGAGAGACCGTAGGGTGCCCATAAATATATTGGTATGCCAGTTCCCAACATTGAATAGCCTCCGACGCCATTTTAGAAAAGCTGTTCACACTGCTTACTCATTCTGCCATCCCCCATCTTCAATGACTTCTATCACACATTGGGCTGTCATGCACCTGCATACCCTGCCTAGTGCCTACCTCTGCAAACACTGGAGGAGAGGAGAGGAGACGAGGGAGAGGAGAGGGGAGGGGAGGGAGGGGAGAGGAGACGAGGGAGAGGAGAGGAGAGGGGAGGGAGAGGAGAGGAGGGGAGAGAAGAGAGGAGGAGGAGATTGAAGAAAGGAGAGGAGAGGAGAGGAGAGGAGAGGAGAGGAGAGGAGAGGAGAGGAGAGGAGAGGAGAGGAGAGGAGAGGAGAGGAGAGGAGAGGAGAGAGGCAGCCTCTCCCACACGGTCTCCCTCCCCCACAGCCTATAGTGCCAGGCATCACTCCCCAAACCTGGCACCTTCTAACACAGGCCAATGTCAATACAAAGGTAATGTAGCCTGTGAAGTGTTTTGCAAGGTGGCTTATCATCTAGCCATTATCGGCTCCTCAATATCTGCAGCTGGAGACGCAGTATCCCTCTACCATAAACAATAAGCCAGAGGTGCAATGGATCAAATTAATGTCAGTTAAAATTGTGGAAATATAGCAGACGTGCGTTTCCACTCATACCGTGCTAGACAGAGCGCACATGATTTATGCGAGTTAACTGGCAGCTTATGTTCGATCTGGAGACGCATAACACACCAAAGGAACGAGTAGCGTAGCAATATTTATAGGTGAGCTGTGGTGTTTTTCAGACAGCAGACTGCTCTCAGCCTGCACATATGGACGGAGAGCGAGAGACCGAGAGAGAGACAGACAGACGGACGGACAGACAGAGAGAGAGAGAGAGAGAGAGAGGCGGGCTGCGTTTTCCTTGACAGTCGAGCAACGAGAGGCGAGAGCGCGCAGAGAGGGGAGCCTCTAGTCTCCACACACAAAACTCATATTTACATTTTTTTCTGCGGTTCAACAAAGACAACAAAGATGTTAAAGAGCAGGCACGCCGCATGCTCCCACTGCGCTTCACTGTAGCAGCACATCTACCACGAGCATGAGCTCAATTAAAAACATCAACAAATTAGCGTTTAAATGGTTAATTACTGTTAATGTGGCTTGCTTTTATTAGAATCAGATCAGTTACGCACAAGGCGAAGCGTTAATTCGGTAGGTATGTTACCACGTAGCAAAGACGATCAGTAGGCGATTTATCACTGTACTTTCGCACACAAGAACTCTACGATGTTACAATGTTGCCAATCGGTAACACTGCACGCTGTTCGTTCACAGCCAGTTTGCAACAATGTCGCCGCGAGGATGGCGGCGGCGATGTCGCGTCAGCTTTGATGTTCCATTGAATTCGTTGTTTTTTTATGCTGCATTTGCCTTGCTACGGCACTTTGATGCGCACAAAGTGTGGTTAATTAGTCTAGTTGAGTAGGCTAATTAAGCAGACTGTGTTGCCAGGCAGCAGTGCACATGTGTCAGATGCGGAGCTAGGACGCTGTGAGCTGAGCTGATAACTCACAGAAAGTCAGGTGAAGCACCGCCGGGGTCCGTTTGCCTACAGCCTGCACGCACACTTGCAAAGACGCAGCAGCTCAAGGCTACAGAGAGCAGCCTGGCCGTGCCGCCGCCGTGCCCAGGTAGGCTGAAGTTTGTTTACACTGACGGTGTGCTGTTGGCGTCTACCGAAAAGCGTGTTCCTTATTGGTGACCTAGGTGGGAACGGTCCACAACAGCCACAGCACCACTACATGTAGTGTATCGACAAGTTAAAGTTATGCCCTACAAGTTTGTAGACGTGCCAAAATGCCCAAACCATATGGCAGCTAGCTGGGTGGCGGAGGTGTGCTAGCCTGGGTTTGTTCTCTTGGGCAGGCTGCAGGAGCTCACTCAGAGGCAGGCAGTGTTGTTGGTTCTAGAGAGCTGTCAGGCTACAGAGAGCCTCTCTCTCTCCCTCTCTCTCTCTGCCTGGCTTCAGTAATGTGACACGGGAACAGAGATGCTTTACTCACCGCTTGAAGTGCTCAATGATTTTCTCCTCTCTGACATTTTCGGGTAAATTTCCCACCCATAAATGTCTGGTTTCCCGGACCATAGTGTGAGCTGCTGTCCCCCGGTCATGCAGATGAGTTTGCTCTGTCAGTTTCCTCCCGTGCAAAATACAAAGGCTTTGTCAAATAAACGCCGGTGGGCCAGAAATAGTCGTTGCAAATCATTGACTGCTCGTTGTGAGCCAATGTAAACCATTAGGCTGGAGCTCCCTCTCTCCGCACGCTGTTTGATACTCTTCACTGTTAAAGCGCGATCTGGCACCTCGTGAACGCGCCCCCAGAACCGTTCCCGTGACTAGGCGCGTCCCTGACACCATGCGACCTTTGGGTGTCGAAAGAAAGCGTGTAGCTTCCTAAAAAGATGCAGCAAGTTCGCTCGTAATGAGAGGCAGACCGCGCACGCGTAGCTTTGTGTGTGAACTTTTTTTTCTCTCCCCGATGAGATCGTCTTTCATCTGTGCGCATGCGTGAGAAAACCCCTGGTTGAACGTTGCTTTGACATCTGAGAAGCCTTGACTCACAGGAGGATCCCATGGGTGTCAGACGGGCGCATTACATGAACCCAAATTCGATCATGTTATAACATTAAATCATTATACTGGAGAGCAAAGATAAGGTAAAAATAACCCCAAAATATACTAGGCCTAATTGTAATTGGCTACATTAAAAAATAAAGAAAGACGAGCATTCAGAACCAATGTTCCTTATAAACGGATAGATTGGTGACCTATCCTATCCCAATCAATCGCCAGAATAAAATGTCAGCATCGTACGTTTCTGTAGCCTAATCCACGGATAGCCTAAAGTACAATCTCAATGTAAATTTGAAACTAAATGTCAGCCTTTTGTTTCTAAAACATGACAATGGCATTTAACGTTTCTGCAAACCTATAATCTCAACGTAAATTTTAAACAAAATGTGGTTAATTTTAAAACGTTGCTGCCTTTCCACCGTTAAGTGCAAATAAAACAACTTAAACAATTTTGGTCATGTTTAGGCAAATAAAACAACGTAAAGGTTTATAGGATTATGGTTTTGGTTAGGCTTAAATAACAAAAAAGTTAAAGGAGAACTCGACCGAAAAACAATGCTAATTTATTTTGCACATAATCTCACACATATCCGAAAACTGTAAACAGTTTTGCAGGCATTCATTTAGTTTGACAGTTAATGATGAGAGTTGATTTGAGTTAAGTTGTGGAACAGTGATGGAATTCATGCACAAATTATATCACTGGTCCAAAACTTAAAGGAACACTGCCGATTTTCAACCAGCTTTGCATCATTGCAAAATCAGTAGTATATCATAAATCTGTAAACAGTTTTGCAGTCTTTCATTTACTTTGACAGTTATTGAGAGTTGATCTGAGTGAAGTTGTGGACCAGTGATGTCATTTATGCATGAATGACAGCATTGGTCCACAACTTCACTCAAATCATCTCTCAATAACTGTCAAACTAAAGGAATGCCCGCAAAGCTGTTTACCATTTTCAGATATGTCTGAGATTATGTGCAAAATAAATCAGCATTGTTTTTTGCCCTTTTAAATGTGACTCACGGTTGCTTTGGAAATACTGTGACCGACTGGAAATTGATGTGAAAGGCAAATTAGAAACGTGATATGCAGTATTTTTTGTTCAGAAACATGATACCTATGCCAACATTTTATTCTGGCGACCAGGCTGCCTATTGTCACATTCACATTGGGGGGGGGCGATAATTTCGGATGAAGTATACGGACTTGGTGTGCAAAAGCCTTTAGTGGGTTGACTCTTTGCAAGAATAGGGGTGTAAGCCCAGTGCCCTGGCTAAATTCCCACACAGGCCTTCCTTCAATCATAGCCACCTATCCCTTGTTACTGAATTGGCACATTCAGTCCTCAACTCTCCACCTTGATAGCTGATGTGTGGTGAGCGTTCTGGCACAATCCGGGCTGTGCATCACCCAGGTGGGTACTACCCATCGGTGGTGGATGAGTTGAGTCCCCCCCCTCCCCTGATATGTGAAGCAGTTTGAGTATCTGAAAGGCGCTATATAAATGCAATCAATCAATTAACTTTGAAGATCCTTTCGCAAATGTGATCATTGTACAAGCTATTGTACAATATTATTATTGTATTGTATTGTATCTATTATACATTGTAAAGCAATGCTGTGACTTCCCAGATGTAAATGGTAGCTACTAGGCTGCATTATCGTGTCAATTTCTCATTTATTATCAACGGTTTAGTTCTCAGAACTCAATGGAGCAGCTGCATGATTCTGCAAATCCAGATGACAGATCAGATTACAGTCTAGACTCTGGCTTCTAGCTTAATTGGTGAAAGGTTCCTATGCACTGCAGCATTATTAATAGGACATGAATTAATATCTATAAGATTTAGGATTATTTTCTTGGACACATCCCACTCCTGGTCCCCCTTGGCAGCTTGACAATCCCTACAATAGCTATTCAGACAAGGTCTAGGATTTGATATCTTGATTGTCTGTTTGGATTAATTTGTCGTATTAAAATCAGTGAAAGTAACAGAGATCCCAGTCAAAATTAAATAACTCCCAAGAAATAAGGGAGGATTGGCAGCTGTGGGATTGATACATGTCTGGCAAATTGGTCCCATGAGGAAAGCTTTCAATCAAACCAAACCCCTTTTACATGTCACTGCGCATGGGCTAACACAAGAAGAGACAATCTCTGCCAAGAAGATACTTTATAGTATTTTTGAACACATACATTGTTTGATGGGCTATCAGTTGAGATCACCAGAAAAAAAAATCTGATACAGGCTGTTTCATTCAAGTGTTGGGACCAAGATGCAAGACTTCAACTGACTCAGTCATCACAGCGTTGATGATTATGAGAATTATGGATTGTCTTGACATTTTTCAGTGCATGGCGATGGTCTGTTTGTTTGTTGTGTGTCTCATGTTTTTGCTTTTTATGCCTATGCTGCAAAAGCAATCGCCCATTGTGGGACAAATAAAACTGAACCTTGAACTTGTATAATTAAGTTACTACAGTAGGGCAAATTGGATCAAGACTTTGACCTGATTTGAGTTCTCTTTTAAGCTAATCAGTAACACCGCAGCAATCAGGCGCATGTCCAAAAGTCCAAGAGACTGTCCAAGGTGATAAGCAGTGATGTAGAATCAAAAGGTGGATAAACTATGAGCTCCAACTGTGATTACCATCAGCATGAGCATTCACTTATGTAGCCTATTGTTCCTGAAGACACTATCCTCATATAGCCTCATTTACATTTGTTTGATAGTAGCCTACATGTTAACACAAAATCATTACAATTTGTGTCAACCTAAAAAGGGGGTAAAGTCTATTCTATAAATATAAAGGCAAGCAAACTGAGTTTAGGTATGTTTACTCTCCAATAGGTCAGTAGTTGACCTGGGCTAATCCATCTTGTGTAAAAGAGTGTAGTCATCTGTAGGTCAGCTGTTGACCTGGACGAATCCATCTCGTGTAAAAAAAAAGTGGTCATCTGTAGGTCAGCAGTTGACCTGGGCAAATGTCATGTAATTGCTCGACTGTGATGTCATCAGCCTCCTAGGGACATTAGGAAGCAGTGATGTGACATATTGATGACATCAGGCATCAGTGTCACGATACCGAGTGACATCATTAAGGAGCAATGGCTTCCCAAGCAGGGACATCTCAAACTGTAGCTGGATGTCACCACTGATGATGTCACAATATGATGATGTAATTATGTTAATTAAGTCATAGAGACTGATGATGCCATCAATATGTGACATCACTGATTACATCACTGCTCCCTAATGATGTAGTCACCTGTCACCTGTAGGTCAGGTGACTACTGATGATGTCATAGACATTGTGACATAATTGTGATGTCATCAGTGAGTGATGTTATCAGTCAAAGTTGAGCAATTGTGCACTGCGCATGCCAAAGAGCAGAGATGATGTCATAGGCACTGATGATACCTTATGATAATGAAGTCATAGAGACTGACATAACTGATTACCTGATGTGGTCACCTGTCACTTGTAGGTCAGCAGTTGACCTGGGCATCTTGTGCGAGTGATGTCACAGGATGGTATTCCCGCCCAACTGGAACGATGCCCGACTGGAACGCAATTGCTCGACTGTGATGTCATCAGGCAGTTGTGATGTCCTGTTGTAGCAGCAGGCAGCAGTGTTGTTAATGTGGAGGGCTCTTGGTGATGTTCAAAGGCAGCCCTGATGATGTCATAGACATTGTGATATCATCAGTGATGTCATCACTGACATCTTATTGATCATCATTATGATCTTATGAGATCACTGATGATGTCATAGGCACTGATGATGTCATAGGCATTGTGACTGTCACTCCACCAATTGTGGTTTTTGGTTACACTCATGCAATTGTGACATCACTGATATCATAGACATTGTGACATCATTGTGATATCATCAGTGATTGAGTGTTGATGTCATATGCATTGTGAGATCATCAGGCTTGAACCCCTGGTATTGCCGCTTGCGGCTATGTTTATTATTATTATTGTAGCTATGTTTATTATTATTATTGTAGCGTCATGCCGGCTATGAACTTGCAACACCACCTTAGCCGCTCAAGCTAAAGGCCTTCTCACTTCCATAGACCAGAACTGCATCGCGTCTTCAAGCGCCCAGCTCCAAGGCCGCGCCCCTTTTTAGGGGAAACCCACCATAGTAAATGACGGTACAAGAAGCCGAAACCACTTCAAACAAACTATTTAAAACGGTTTAATTTGATAGAGATATGCCGAAGAGTTGCTGTGTTGTTATAGTTTCACTAAAAAAAAAAAAAAAAAAAAAAAACTGGTCTGCGATAGGGTAGGCGACGGCGTGACACCGTCAATGTGGACGATGCATGTAACCTGGTGGAAACTGGATACAGCGTTCATATAAGGCAAGTACCTCGTGTCGATGTATCTTGCGCATTCTATGGCCGGCCGAGTTGAAATATATTGTCATGTCATGGTGTCTTTGGGTCATTTATAAAGGAAATTAATTCTGTTATTTTTCTATAGATGTTTTGGGTACTGCTATTTTACATTGAAGTCAACGCGAGTGGCTTGTGTTATCCCCCAAAAAGGGGCGCGGCCTTGACGCTTTGGATGTGCAGTTCTGGTCTATGATTGGAAGTTGGAAACCCTCATTTTTGCTTGCACCTGTGTTTATCCTGCCTTTTCGACACAAAATGGCCCACGTGAAAAGGGTCTATTTATACGAGGCTCAGCCGATCAATAAAGTTATTCTGATTCTGATTCGAAGCATTTTGGTAAATGGCATCACTGGGGGAAAACCCGATTGTGGTGTTTACATTAAAAAAAATGTGACAGTTCACATAACTTTAACACAACATGCATTATATATACTGTACATCAAACTCTTGGGCTACTTCTGCTCTCACTCAGAATGTCAAAACATAAATGATTTCATGTATAGTTTTTGAGAAATTAACGTTTGTTTGGCACAACTCATACAACTGCAGCGGGGTTCCGCATTTCTGGGGGATTGTGACGTCACGCTGATTCGTCCTCGTTATGCAAATCAAGATGCGCACGCGAGCGAGCTGCGGTGGGGCGCTGCAAAACTCCAGACTACGCATGCGTACAGCCTGCCTATCAGATGCGTGTAGAACAGTCTAGAAAGCAAGCCCCTCCTGTCATCCACTACACAGAGGAGGCGACCGAGTCGCCACGCCAGTCTCCAGTCATCTCAATGGCCGGACGCTGCAGGAAACAACCTCCCTTTCTCTACAGCAATCCTCCTGAATTGGAACCGTATTCAATAAAACATCCAATAATCTGGGATAGTACTATTTCGTACTGTGGTGGAAACGACTACACACCAAAACTAAAGTTCCTCTGCCCTGGATTATGATCTTGGAAACTGGACTATCAGGCTATAATCCACTGTCATTTCACACGCCTTGGAATAATGATGGAATTCAGATTAAACCCCCTCTCATGGAATATGCTGCTCCTGGCAGTCCACAGCTTTCAATAAAGAAAGAGATACCAAATGGGTGTAATACCAGCGTCAAAATGTGGATTAAATGTGATGTGGGGTGGTTGGGGATACAAGCTAGCGTTAGAACAGATTTGCACAAGAAGAAAGGCTTTGACTTCGACACTGCTGTAATGGGGAGGGTAACATGAAACCAGATAGGATCATGTCTTAATGTTTAAATTTCAGTGAGCAAACCGTTAGTATAAAGGCTACTCTGGGTTTAAAATGTATATTTTCTTGAACCTAAATTGGTTTGAATACAGGCTATGGCAGGGAAACGCTATTGCAAAGTTAGCTAGCCTTTTCTTTGTCTAACGCCATTTTGTGTGACTTTACAGCACTAACGTTGTCGTCAGCCATTTTGCCTTTTCTTTTCAAATGGACGAGTCTCTGAGGGCCACGACATAACACACTGGACGGCTGGGCTGTCATGATCAGGAGGCATTAGCGCTGAATGCGCTGCCGGGGGTGAAGTGAATGTATCTATTTGTAACGTTTGTAACATGACAAATATGATACATTGTGTCCGCCTGCTGAGCGTTATTTCCCTGCATTCGCAGTGCATTTCTCTTATCATCTCTGACCTAGTATATAGGCAGTACTCTGCTTTATGGTGAAATTAAAAGCTCCAATTGTGTAAAGTCCATTATGATATGCTTCATTATAATTGTCAGTAAATTAATGTTAGTCACCAGTAGCGAATCTTTGTAGCTATCTGTCACCTGGATGTTTAATCTAAAACAAACGCTGCATTGTAAACGTTTATTTGATGATAAAAGCCTACAAATAGGACATAAATACATAGATGTAAATTAATTTATTTGATCAGAGTCCAGCTGCATTTTTCCATTCCCCAGAATGGTTAACTGTGGTGCTCTTTCCCTTGTGTTCGTGGTCTTCGTCGTTCTGCTCCTCTTATGTAGTCCTCCTCCTCTTCATCCTACGCACACAAACACATCCAGTATGACATAACCTGGTAGATGACAGTAGGCCTATATATAACCCAGTTGCTGGCCTGCAATAGTCAGAATATCTGCAGACATAATTTCCTAGGACAGTCTACATCTTACAGTATGATAATATTAATACTATTGGGCAGTTGTCATCTTTTAACTTTGCTAAACGGATAGGTTTGCTCCAGGGGTGTTTTATCTGCAGAATGGATTTTACCCACTTATTAATTCTGACACAAACCTTAATGTCATAAATTCCTAGTGTAGATTAGTTTCAAACTGATTTAAGTATGGGGCCTTTTAAGGAAGGTCGTAAATTAATGCTTGGTTGAAAATAGGATATAATAATACATTACATTATGTCATTTAGCAGATGCTTTTGTCCAAAGCGACTTACAATATCACATTTTGTCAACAGTCGAGAAAACAACTATGCAACACAATCAATGACAGCGACGACATTTTGATTGACTCGAGTAGCACCTGAAAGTAGTTTGAGAAGGACTAAGTAACATGTAATATTAGTAAGTAGTTTGATTTTTTGATGATGATTTTAGTCTAGTTTTTAATATTAGCGGCCTTATGAGGATCACTGACTTGACGTCATCATTTAGCCACCTTTGTATTTGCCACTACTGCTTTATGTTTTGGTGGAAAAACGACTCAAAATCAGGCTAACTCAATATAAGAAGTGGCTCCGTCTTTTGAATCATAGAAAACTGTGACCTGAATCTGTCTTGGGGGTCTTAAACATTTTCCACCTGCGGATACACATTTGAGAAGTTCAGTAGCCTCATCTTGTGACCCAGTCTAAACACATGGATATTGTGGCCCAGTTTGGGGGCCCAGCGGGACAGAAAGTGCTGTACGTGGGCCTTGTGCGTGTGCAGCTGGGTGCTGACTAGTCTCACGTGGTCAGACCCACCGTCGACGTCAGCAAGCTTCCATCTACGGCTGGCTACTGCGAGACTAGGAGCTCACCTGTGAGGACTTGGCATCCAGCAGGTCCTTGGTGGGGAGCAGACAGCTGGCCTCACCCAGGAAACACAGGAGGACGTGGAGCACGTCGGCCCAGCGGCCCACAGTCAGCATGAGGACCATCAAACCCCCCAGACGCACCCCCACCGTGTTGAGCACCGCCTGGCCACTGGGCCGCCGGTGCTGCTCCTCTGCCAGGAGAACCAGAGATGGAACGGTCACCAGAGAAGAGAGTCAAGACACATACGTAGCTTTGGTTACTGGTTTCATTACTCTTGAATGTAGAGAAGAATTGCACAGTTGCTGTCAATTGTAATGCAAAGTTACAGACAGTAACTGAGTTGGTATGATAGGCCTATGGTAGCTGAGATAACCCTATGTGAAACCGTGCTCTTAAAATGAAGGAACATTTGGAGGTGTTGTTATTGATAGGTTATTATGCATTGATTTTCTTAGTCTGTCCCACTTGAGCCAATTTGGGTCCCACGTGGCCCGTGAACTAAAATGAGTTTGACAGCCCCTAGCTACCCGTGATGCCTGCTACAGTGTCTAGGGCAGTGGTTCTCCAAGTGGGATCTGGGGATTCCAGGGGGTCCCCAGCAAAAAGAGTAATCATTTATTTTCACTATAAATCCATCCATATGTAGCGCAATGTCAGAATGTATGACTATTTGGTCATGGGTTTCATACACTTTCTTTAATAAAACATCAAAGCAAAAAATCTTATCAGATGGGGGCCCTGGAACAACATCTTATCAAATGGGGGCCGTGGTGTAATTTGTGTCAGTTTAGGGGTCCTTGACATGATAAAGTTTGAGAACCACTGGACTAGGACAAGTTAGACGGGGCATTGCATTTCCTAATGATGGAGAAATCAGGATACTTGAATAAATGTTGATAGACACAGGATGTTTAGAGTCAAGATCGGTGCTGCGTCTATGTGCCTACAGTCCGTAATGCCGATAGCGTGTCGGGGGACCGGCTGGGGCTAACCTCTCGCAGCCCCCATGCCTAAACCTAACCTCCCCCACCCCCCATGCCTAAACCTAACCTCCCGCAGACCCTAACCGTAAACCTAACCTCTCCCACCCCCCACGCCTAAACCTAACCTCCCCCAGACCCTAACCCTAACCTCTCCCACCCCCCACGCTTAAACCTAACCTCCCCCAGACCCTAACCCTAAACCTAACCTCTCCCACCCCCCACGCCTAAACCTAACGTTGGCATTGCGGGCTGCGGCATTGCGGGTGGTCGGCATAGCAGGTGGACGCCGCCCTGCCCATGGGTCAATTATATCAAATATCTGTGAGCAGTGTACCAAAACCTCATCATAAGCGATGAGTTTCCTGTAGCCCATAGTGTCGCCTGTCTCACCCTGCATGTACACCACCAGCAGTGTGTAGCAGATAGTCAACGGTGTCCAGAACCTGAGGGCCTCTGTCGCAGAGAGGAAGTGCTGGTTGATGATGGACACAGCAGCTAGCACAGCCACCGAGAAGGTGAGGAACAGGGCTCTGCACAACATGGGCAGCAGCGAGCGGCCCGAGGCTAGCAGGCCGATGCAGACGCCGCAGTAGCGCTGCGAGCTGTGGAGCTTGTACAGAGCCAGCACATGGTGCAGCAGGCGTGTGGCCTGCCTGGACAGCAGCCAGCTGAGCAACGTTGCCAGGAGCAGGCATAGCCAACGCCGCGGCGCCCCCTCATGGAGGAAGTGCAGGCTGCAGCTCAGGGCACAGCCCAGAGAGAACTGGCACTGGACCAGCAGCTGCTGCAGAAAGCGCCCGGACTCCTGGGGTTTGGGTGGAGCAGGAAGGGGATAGAGGGGATTGTTACACCGTATTTGGTGACCTATCAGAGTCTGTGACCTGCCTTTGGTTGCTTAGGTTTAGGCACTAAAAGAGTGAGATGGTTTCACCTGGTATCCAGCCCCTATGAATCTCAGTAGGGGGCGGGGCTGGTTAGAGATGGTTGGGATTATAGGGTAAGAATATCAGGGCAGGTCACATAATCTGATGGGCCACCAGTTAGGCCTACGATTTAAGCAAAAACACTTTACAATAAGGTAATTAAGAGTAATGTGTCTAGTAATCATTCTACTAATGGTGTTCATGTTAACTAAATATTAAATAGGCTACATTATTTAATTTGTTAGTTATTGTTATTTGTTAGTTAATGGTTAGGGTTAAAAGTACACCACCAATTTTCAATTTTGTAACATAATCTCACACATATCCGAAAAGTGTAAACCCTTTTGCAGACAATAATTTAGTTTGACAGTTATTGAGAATTGATTTGAGTGAAGTTGTGGACCAGTGATTGAATTTGTGCATGAATGACATCACTGGTCCACAACTTTACTCAATGCAACTCTCGACAACTGTCAAACTAAATGATTGTCTGCAAAGCGGTTTACACTTTTCGGATATGTGTGAGATTCTGTGCAAAATAAATCAGCATTGAAAATCGGTGGAGTGTCCCTTTAACAAGCATTAACGAAGGGGTAATTATTGCTTATTAAGCATAGCATTAACTAACCGTTAATAAATGTACCCTTATTGTAAAGTGATAACCCGTCATCTGTGACCACCGAAATGTGTGAGCGCATATTGTGCTTGTTGCTGCTACAGTAGCTACAGTGTGGTCACATATTCTGACAGCTGGTGAAATCATCACAATCAGCTTTATTGGCCAAGTATGTCAACTTACAAGGAATGTGACTCCGGTATACGTTGCTCTCAATGTACTCACACAGGAAAAAAAGAAAAGGTATGCAATGCATACAAGCTAAAACAACAGAGGACAGCGATCAAAGGTACATAAAGCAAGTTAACTGCTATTTACATTGTATACAATAAGTGTGATGTAGGGTGGCCGTTATAAGTATCTAGGAGAAAAAATAATAGTCACAATAATTGTATACCTATACAGTCTAAGTATATGTAAACCACACTGGGTTGTAAACAAGGCTATAAGTCAGATGTTGCACAGTTGTTGAGTTAGTGAGACACAGCTTTGGGACAGTTATTACACAGTTATTGCACAGTTAACATGTCTCACCTTAGAGGTGTGTGTGTGTGTGTGTCAGGGGGGTTATGTCTATGAGGTAGGTGCAACAGGTAAAGTGATACAAGTGTACAGCGAAGTGTTCGATTGAAGTGGTGAAGTGACTGGTTTAAGTGTTCATCAGAGTCAAGTGATGGCCTGTGGGAAGAAACTGTTCGTATGTCTGGTTGACAGACATACGAACCAGAGGGAGGAGTTCGAACAAATCGATTCTTTCCCCCATAAGAATCAGTGCGGCACACATTTCGGTGGTCACAGATTCCGGCGTAACACCTGGGAGAACTGAGTTGAGTCAAATTGAGAAGTAGAAGCAACGTGAGATCAGGAGATACTGTATGTAGAGATGAGCCTGTTGTTAGTTGCTTACTGGTCCAGCTGTAGCCCAAGCAGAGACAGCCCGAAGAGAAAACTCTAGTACCACGAGGGAGGCCACGCGGGAGCCCACTACAGCCAGCAGCCCCGTCAAAAACACAAACTGGAGCCACCCACCCAGGCCACTGTGATGTGTGGCTGTCCTCTGGCTCCATGTGTCTTTACTGCTGCTGTCAGCACTCCAGCTGGGGGTTAAGGGAAAGAGGAAGACAGTGACAAATTAAACTGTAAAGGATCTGAATAAAACTTGAAATGTTAACACAAATAAACATCAAAATCATCTTCATGTATGTATCAAAATCCATTTCCTCACCTCTCAGCTTCTAAGAATAAGTGTACTCTCATCAGGTTACATAGCACAGAGATCCCACATGCGCCTACCAGACCTGCAGGTCAGATAACATTTGCATCACTAACAATTAGGGATGCCCATATTGGATTTTTCTGCCGATATCCGATTTCCCCCCCCCCCACACCTAATTTCAGAACATTCTGTAGTTGATTTAACACATGATTATACCTACTCTTATGGTGATGGCCCACTGGCTAATGCAGAAATAAATGCAATGGTTTTCAAAATGGACAAAAATAAGAAAACTACTTCAACTTAGGTTATGTAAAATATGCCATACTTTTTTTTATTTACGTAACATTTTATTTCAAACAAAACTGTAAGATTCATCCTACTTAAACAGGCTGGGATGATGCAGCATTTAGTCAAACATCAAACATTTGGACATAACAAAAGCATCATTTTATCTGCAGAATTTTTTGTTTCGGGCCGATGTTGATATTTCATTTGAACGATTTTCTCAGCCGATGCCGATCTCATCGTGCATCCCTACTAACAATAACACACTTCAGACACTCCTACAGTTGAGAAATAGCCTGCTGTATAACTGGGAGCCTAGGTCATTATAAATGTTGTAGTCCAAACTGCAGAGAAAGGAACAGAGCGTGAACTTACCTTGAAGTAAACTATCCAGTGGACTTGAACTTACCTTGAAGTAAACTATCCAGTGGACTTGAACTTACCTTGAAGTAAACTATCCAGTGGACTTGAACTTACCTTGAAGTAAACTATCCAGTGGACTTGAACTTACCTTGAAGTAAACTATCCAGTGGACTTGAACTTACCTTGAAGTAAACTATCCAGTGGACTTGAACTTACCTTGAAGTAAACTATCCAGTGGACTTGAACTTACCTTGAAGTAAACTATCCAGTGGACTTGAACTTACCTTGAAGTAAACTATCCAGTGGACTTGCATCCAAACTGAGCCACTCCGGTAAAGCAGGAACAAAGGACAAAATGAAAGATAACATTGTACTACCTCTGGCTTTTTCAACAACAACAAAAAGTCTATTCAACTTAAATGTTACACGGTTATAGCAATAAATTGTGCCATCGCACAATCAATACACATATTTCCTGATTATTCCAAATCGGTTTCCAATAGTGCAGTATTTATCAGCTCTTTCGCTGTTTATTTCCGTTGGCTTAGCATTGAGCTTCGCCCTCTCTGAAGCCTGCTCTGTGCCCTGTACCAAAGTTCAGTGTAGCCGAGGTCCTCAGCAGCCCTGAGTCATAACAATATGGAGGATATTGCGCCATAGCGCCAAGACATTGCACCCTAAAATGATGGGAGATATCTGTTGTGCTCTCTAGCAGTCCACAAGCTAGAACCTTTTCTTTTAATAGGACCTTCCCAGCCCTTGTACATTTCTTGAAAGGAGGGTTCCCATGGGTTCTTGAAAGCCTTGAAAATAGACATAGACATGGGTCATTTTGTGCAATAGAAATTAAAGTTATTTTTTTATTTTTTTTACTTAAATGTGTAACAGCACAGTTGAGAAGTGTTCACATATATAAGCCTCTCTTTTTAATGGCTGTCTGAGCTAGCACTTGTCACTAGGGAATAAATGACAAAAAAAAACTTCATAATCAGTGCAATTTTACTTTATTGCATTTTTACATTGTGACAAACTGAAGCAGTAAAACCCTTACAAAGACTTAACAAAGGTACAGAAATGACACAAATACAAAGTAATCCTCCATATCACACCACTGTAAACTGTGAATGATTATTACCTCCGCCAATGAGGCAATGTTTTCAACCACATCTGTGTGTTTGTCTGTCCGTCCGTCTGTTGGCAGGATATCTCAAAAAGTTGGCCACGGATTTTCGGAAGAGGGTAAGTGAAAGTAACTAGTAACGTAACTAATTACTTTTGATACCAAGTAATCAGTAAAGTAATTGTATTCATTTTAAGGAGTGATCAGTAATCAGTAACTAATTACATTTCCTGAGTAACTTGCCCAACACTGCTTATACTGTATGTGGAAAACTTAGCAGCTAGTGTTATTGTTGTTCTGTCTATTCTAACAAATACCTTGAAGCCCACAGCGCAGTGGTGTGGCCATTCAGCCGTATGGCACTTTAGGCCTCAACAATACAGCTAATACCCCTACCCTAACCCACCCACATATTCCCAGCCACACCCCTATCCAGCCCTCATACCCCAACACTCTATGACCTTACTATCCTTAGCTATGGACCCTAATCCCTAGCCCCACCCACTTTATTAAACATCCATGAGTGAGTGAGTTGAGTGAGTGAGTGAGTGTCAGTATCCTGACTTTGGCATCTTCTGCCCCCTTCCCCCCGGACTGGCCTGCTGCCAGCGCCGTGGGAAAAAGTTGGCCATTGATTTTTTGCAAACAGACTTCCAGCATTCTGTGAGCAATACATTAAATCATCACAATCAACGCAAATCTGTCACAATCACATTCTTTAGTCATTTCTGACATTGTGCTTTTAGGAATCATCAAACCAGATTGATGAAAAAGTGTAAAATACTCCTTAAATCAAGTAGCGGAATGGAATGCTGCAATCAGCCATCATTTTATTGTAATGCTTTCCAAATGTGGCATTCTCCTCTGGACTGAAGTGGTTCTGCCAGTCGCCGACCTCCCCTGTCCAAACACAAACACAGGACTTTAGGCTCCCTCACGCTCACGCAATCTCTACATCAGTGTTGGGCAAGTTACTGAAAATTTGGAATTAGTTACAGTTACTAGTGACTTGTATCAAAAAGGACTTTAATTACTTTACAAATTACTGCATAATAAAAGTAATTAGTTACAAGGGAAAGTAACTTTTGCAGTACTTTTAAAAGTCAGCTTCAATTGTCTGCACACATTATTTTAGTATTTCTGTGGCACAGTGTGGGACAAGCCAAACTGTAAAATTGTATCTACCATTGTACCTGCATGGGATACTTGAACATTTGCTTATTGGGGAGGCTTATAGTCTACTCAAGGTTATTAGCCACTGGGGCTTATAGCCTAGTCAAGGTCATTAGCCTCTGGGGCTTATAGCCTACTCAAGTTCATTAGCCTCTGGGGCTTATAGCCTACTCAAGGTCATTAGCCTCTGGGGCTTATAGCCTACTCAAGGTCATTAGCCTCTGGGGCTTATAGCCTACTCAAGGTCATTAGCCTCTGGGGCTTATAGCCTACTCAAGGTCATTAGACTCTGGGGCTTATAGCCTACTCAAGGTCATTAGCCTCTGGGGCTTATAGCCTACTCAAGGTCATTAGCCTCTGGGGCTTATAGCCTACTCAAGGTCATTAGACTCTGGGGCTTATAGCCTACTCAAGGTCATTAGCCTCTGGGGCTCTGGCATGTGGAAAGTTTTTGCCGGGCAGGGAGGTGGTGTCTCTCCCTGGACTAGGACTGATGTTCAGAAACTGGATAATAAGTTGTCCGCTCTTTTCACGTCCTAAAGTAACAGCTAGCCCATTTAAATTTCAGTAACTGTATTGAACTACTACATTTTTACAAAGTAATTAGTTACTGTAGGTTACTAGTTACTGCAAAAAGTAGTTTAATTACAGTAATTACCCAACAATGCCACACACACACACACACCTTTTCTTAAGAACTCTGATGCCTGCCGATTGAAGATGGTGTCTGGTATGCAGGAGTAGTTGCACATGGGGTTTTCCCGCATGGCAGCGAATGTTGTCATCTGCACGATGTCGCTGCACATCTCTTGAGTTACCTGCTGACCGAGGTAGTCAGCGATTCGATGGATCTCCCTCTCAGGATTCTGAAAAAGATTGCAATATTATAATCTATATTACCAATTGATTCCTGTGTTGATATTTGCAGTCAGCCTGTTTCGCCAGAATGAAATGTCACCATTGCCCATTTCTGCAATCGATACGTAGAATATGAACATTTCTCAACCAAAATACGTTGCATATCACGTTTCCATATATGTGTATATCAATGTTATACAGGTCATAGAGTCTGCTGTTAAAAGAGTGCGGTGGCCAGTAAGGGTGATGTGGCCGGGGTGGATGGAGGGCATAAACACTGTTACACCAGAGAGCCGTGTTCATTTCACAGGGTTTGCAAAGTCTACATTTAAACAGTGAGTCACATTTAACATATTCGATATTTTTGCATTCTATCGTCTTTTCGACACTCGACAGGTCTGGGCTTCTTGTGTAGCCCGGGTGAAGCTATGCAAGCCAGGCTGGGATTAGCGTCAAGTAGATTTCACTTGGTGGAACTTGTTTAGGATTGGAGGTTGGCGTTAGCTTTTCAAGTTAGCCTGGCTTAATTTAGCTGCATTGATGGAATAGCTCCCATTTTGCTTGTGTCTTCTCTCATCTGTCAAGCACTATTTACCTCCTTTATGTCCTCATAGAAAAGGTAGAGAATTTGCTTCTTTTCCTTCTCCCTCCAGAAGCCTTGGACATGGTCATACCAAGAACCCCAGCCCACTGCACACAAAAACAAGATAAATGTTTGAAAAAAGATGAACTTATCTGTTGTAATACAAGTATCCAAGTATCTACGAACAATACCCACCCTGCCCTCTCATGAATTTGTCCAGGTACTGAGACCAGGGCCCAGGCTCTGGATGAACCAGATTCATCTGGTCGAAATGAAAGTATGACACCACATTGTCTTTGGGATTGCGTGCTAGATAGATCACCTGCAAAGACATGCACAAATAACATTTATTAGTAGTATTATTATTATTATGAGTATTATTATAAAGAAAATAGTGTTCCTCTCGGTGGTAGAATGGTAAAAAAAAATATATTATTTACAAATTGTATTTTGGTTTGTTTGTTTTTTGCAAACAAAAAAGCATACATTTATGTTTTATTCCCCCCTATAAGACCATATCCTCATATAAATTATTAATGCTATGAACTGGTTGTGCTAGTGCTGCTAACTAGGTTCCTCAGCATTACTTTTCAGTCAATAACACATGATTCTCCTACTTATCCAATATATGTTGTGGAAAAAGCAACTGTAACCATCATAATAATTGTGTAATATCATAGCCAGTGTATTTGCTGTCACCTTGCATCTTGCCTCCCAGAATGTGTTAGGAATGAGCTGGATGGGAAGATGAGTCTTGATGACACGGGGAGGCTCCATCTGCTCCAGCTTTGTGATCCCTGCAGACAGCAAGGTAGACTACATTCAAATTTCAACCACTTAATGTGTCCCCCTTAATCCAGGTCAAGACAGCCTTCGGTCTGCCTCGTGGTCTCCTCCTGGAACACCTCCCTAGGGAGGTGAAGGTGACCATGGTGGCATCCTTAGATGAAATATACAAATGTGAGTTTCCTGCTGTGTGTACTCATACTGACCGGACAAAATAGGATTGGGGCTGGTCATCTCCAGGAAAGGCATGCGGACATGAGTGGGAGCACGTCTGGCTCTCATAGCATCTCCACGGTTCAAAATCAAATCCACAATCTCCTGGATCCATGTGGTTCCTAGAAGAAAGGGCAGAGCTGTGCTGCTAGTGCTGCTGGAACACTTAGAAAGCTCCATCCTAACCCTGTTGTGTTACTGTATTTATATTTTTATTTACTCTTATGGATACGTTGGCTTTTAGATGATTGTATGGGCAAATTTTAGAGGTGAAAACCTCTAAAGCAGTAATCAGCCTATAGTCAATACATAATTGAGTTCCTCTGTAAATGCACATAGGGAGCCAGTGGAAAGGATGAGTGGTGCCAGAGTAGTGGGCAGTTATTTTGATAGTGAGTCCAACACGGTGGTGATACACCTGCGATCGATGCATAACTTCATGGTTTTTTACATGGAATGTTTAACTGGGTGAGACAGTGATCTGAGATGGATGGAGGACATGAGAGGATTGATCAATTGGAAACAGCAATGCCATGTGCCAGGAGACAGGACCACAGGTCAAGAGTGTGGCTTTGATTGTGAGTTGTCCTGTGAGGGAATATGTGAAGTTGAAGTCCCCTAGTATTACATCTTCAGTGAACTCATCAATAAAACCTGCTGATTTTGGGGGTCTGTAACTTCAGTGTGACAGAAGAACATTTGAAAAGTGTAGTGAAAATAGAGGGCAGTCCTCCTCCCCATTAGGCCTGCACGATATGAGGAAAATCTGCGATATGCGATAACATTGTTCAATATAGCGATGACGATACGACTTGCGATAAATAAACAAATATTAAAGTATGGAGATTAGCTATACAGGTCCTATGTCTTTCTGATTGAATAATGCTAACATAGACCCCAAACATAGCCTGTGCCCACTGAATAAAGAAATTAAATACACACTGACTCTAGCTGAAACTACACACAGCGTGTTTGGGCTTTGGCAGAGGGGCGGAGCGCACTGTTGCAAGGGAAAGGTGTACGCTGGATTTACAACACAAGACAAAATGATCGGATGCTGAGTGGGAATGCATGACGCATGTAAATAAAACCACTTTTGTTATTCATTCATTGCGTTTCAGGCAGTCTTTGCGATGTGTTTATTGCGCATGTTCATATTGCGATGACGATGAAAATACGATTAATTGTGCAGCCCTACTCCCCATCCATTAGACCTGGGATTCTCAGTATAAGTGTAGTCTGGAGCCGTTTCCACCGCTTCTGGACCTGGGGGCGAAAACCAAGGAGACGGAAACAGTTTACCGGAAACGTGCGCCAAACAGAATCCTAACCCTCGATTAATTTTCAGATGCAAGGCTTCTGTATTGTCTTAAAATATGTGATATTGTGAATCCACGAAGTTTCTACAAGAACTTCTTCTAAAACTTTGTCTTTTGTTTTGTTTTTTGTTTTTATCCTGTTTCCAGTGCATGTTTCCGGTCTAGCTGATATGGCAGAAAACCACACAGTGAGTCAGAATATGGCAATATGATGTTTTCAACGGTTCAGAATGTTGTGGTACACTGTGTCAAATGCTGAGCTTAGATCAAGCAGCAGGGCCACTGAGGACCTGCCAGAGGAAGCAGACAGTAGGCTAAACATTTAGCTGGGACTATCATAGTCAATGCCACACTTACTGAATCATGTAAGCAGTTTGCAATAAAGCCATAATCGCAAAGTTCAAGGTTGTTTATTGTCATGACAACAAAACTGTGAGAAGCAGATAACGCTAGCTATGCAATTCTTGAGCTAGAGCTAGCCACAACAATGTCAACTAAATGCATTACAATAATGCAATAAAATAGCAGTGTACTGAAATAGTCTGTGTGGTGTGTGGCCTAGTGGGGAGAAGGTGTCCCTGAACCTGTTGGTTTGGGGTCCAGATGCTAAGTTGCTATATTCCTTACCTGCCTTGGGGTATGTAGCAATGAGCAGATCTTGTGGAAAAGCTCGGAACGTCTCCACCCTTTTCCAGTGTGTGACTATGAGCTCCAGCAACGGGACTCCCTGCACCTCTTTCAAACAGCCACGAGTTGCCCACTCCTTCAAGGAAAATGAAAGAGTAGTGCGATATCAGACCTGTCAGGGGTCATACAGAGTAGAAGTGCCACAAACATATGATAGTAGTGTTTGTAGAATGTTAATTGACAGCCAAAAGGTAAACAGTGAACCGCTTGAAGAAAACCACTTGTGCTCAAAAGATGGAGCCAGGAGCCAGAAGTCGTCTTAAATGATGTATTAACATATAATGTATCTTGGCCAAGAGATGCACTCTTGTATATTCATGAATGGATACACAGGCTTACATGCAATGAACAGAAAGTCAAACATACTTATAGGACACACATCAGATGACATCTGTCTTGATGCACATTTGAAGGCTAATCTGCAGACAACCTATCTGGTATATATTCTGGTTCTGTACAGTGACACGGTGACAGGGCACAGTGTGAGATAGAGAGGAGCTGCAAATATACGCTACAGGTTATCTGAATATGACGTCTGTCTATGTATGTACAATAACTATGTGTAACTTAAAATAAAATGTATAGGCTATATATATATATGTAAGGGATAATGGATAGTGAGCCGGTGATTACTGGCGAAATAGTGACCGACAGGTGATATTGAGCCCGACGCGCAGCGGAGGGCTTAATCATTCACCTGAAGGTCATTATTTCCAGTAATCACCGGCTCACTATCCATTATCCCACTTAGAACACGGCCTACAACTAAATCATTCAATAATCTGACAAAAATAATTATTCAAATAGATTTTTTAATAGCGTTTTCAACGACAAAGCGGTTTCATTCATAATTGGCACACAAGACACCACAGCTGCAACTGGTTGGTCTAATTAGTAGTGTCTTGCTGACAAAATGCTCTTATCAACTGATTAATCCAGGTGTGGCAGAGCAGCGGTCGGTTGTCGAGAAATAATGACCGGTGAATCTTGTTGATTGACCAATCAGAATCGAGTATTCAAGAGAGCCGTGTTCTAAACCGGTATATACATATAAAAGTTTGTCCATATGTGCTTTTGTGTGTTACTTTGGTCATAAAGAATTATGGCACATGAGCCACAGTTTACTTTTTTAATCAATAAAAAAAAGCATTATCTTTTGCCTTTGCATTTTTTTCTGCTGTACTGAAAAAAATGCAGATCTGTGACCCCAACAACAACGTACACAAACATTGAATTTTGTACCGTTTCTGTAACGATCCCCAGCCGCTTTGATGTTATCAGTCACGAGGAGTTCTTCATGATCACCATTTCAAGACTAGCCTACTTACTACCTGCCTACTTACTACCTGCCTGTAGGTCCAACTTTTCTTTAAAGGCTCTGTTGCAGACATAATGAGAGTTCTCAATCACATGACATGCACAGCCAACTGAAAGTTAGCACATTTGCACTGATTTCATTTAATAAAAAAACTTGCCTTATTTTGGTCTTGGCTTGCCATCCTTTGATTCTTGGCTCCGTCTTTGCTTCCTCTTGTAGCACTTCCTTGCACTCCAGGTAATCTTGTCCTTCACATGTCAATGATTTAACAATGCTGGCCATAGGTCCCAAGAAGGTATAGCAGTGAAACAAAGTCGACTAGTTCAGAATCACTTTTATTGCCACAATAGGCAAGATTACAAATGAGGAGTTTGTCTTAGTGTAAGTATGCAGCATAGCCGTCATATCAATATTCAAACAGAAAATATCTAAAGACAAAATCGCAACATTGCAAGTGCAGTACAATATTCAGCCTCCCAGTGCTCTGAAACTGTAGGAAACACGTTTTCAGGTAATTTCAAGCCATAATAATGTTTGCATTCTTTGTACAGCAAACACATTATGGATATTTATATACACAGATAGGAGGAGTATTACATATGAATTTACATCTGTGTACAAGAGTAATCTAATGGGAGTAGATTTGGCTCACCACCGACCTCCGCACCATGAAGTCCACTGGTCGTTGGTTGGAGCGGCTCCACAAACGAACTGGCCTCACCGTCCACCGTCTGGCCTTTGAAGACCATGTGAAGTCTTACAAGGAGGAACTCTCCAAGACCAAAACCAAATACTACTAACTCCACCCTTTTTGGCTCACAGCAAAACCACCCCAGAACACTATTCACCACCATTAACAGTCTACTCTGCCCCTCTGCTGCCTCCCCCACCCCCGACCTCTGCTCCAAATTCCTGGACTTTTTTCTGGCTAAGGTGGACACCATTCACCAGCAACTCCTTGTACCTGCCCCCCCTCCTCCCAACGTGTCACAGACACCCTCAGCGCCCCAATGTTCTCTCTCTTCCTTCTCCCCAGTTGATGCCGCACTGGTAACCAAATTAGTGACCAAAGCCAAAGCCTCCTCCTGTTCCCTGGACCCCATGCCAACAGCTCTGGTTAAAGCCTGCCTTCCTACCCTCTGCCCCTCCATCACAGACATAATAAAAATTCCTCCATAGTGTAACTGGGCCCAGTATAAGTAACCACTTGTTTCAACCAAACACTTGGGCCTTCACACAAAGGTTCAATTTAAAAGGTTAGACGGAGCAGGAGACGTGCATCTAGTGAACACAAAAATGTTTATTTAAAGTTTGCTATAAGAAAAGATGATCGCAATGGGGAAACAAAAGGGGGAAACCAATTAATCCAAAATCATCTCTTTATTGCAAACTATGATTCTGAAAGCTTTGACCAATTGGTCAAGACCCAAAAGGGTAACCGTGGAACAGTTGGTTCATCCGTACACAGTGTATAAAATGCCGTCACAGTGGACAAGTCAATCATAAAATTAGGCTTTGTGTAACATACAAACAATGCTAAAACAATGACTAAAAGCAATATTGGCAAAACAGCAGCCTGGTGCTGGATCCTGCGTGAGAAATAAGGAAAGTGTAAAACGCCTATTTCAGAGTGATGGAAGACTTTACCTCAGAGGATTAAACCTCCTACTGTTTACCTCAATCAGTTGTTACCTGCGTGAGGCATCTAGGCTAAGCTTGATGTAGCCGGAGGGGAAACTGCCCATCACTGGGCGTCTGGTGAAGCCTACAGCATGCGATAGGTCCTATATTATCAAAGATGGCATTTCAAAACATGTTCACATAAATGCTGGGGAAGGAGAAGGTACAATGAGCTCGGCCTACCTCAACCACTGGGCCAAAGCACAGGCCACCAGAGTCACGGAGCTAGGGACCGATCCAGCCTATATCATGATATATATATATATACACACACATTATGAGACCATGGAAGATCATTATAAATGCTCATTTTCAGTCTGAAACTTGGATTACCTGTGTCAGCTGTATTTTTGATTTGATTTGATTTTATTAGACAATATGCAATACATGAGACAAATACTGCGGTGTCAGGGATAGAACGAAAAAGTCCAGGACTTATTTCCATCGTTGTCCCTGTTGTGACGAGTGTCCCCTGTGGAGACAGGCATCTGTAAAGTGCAATACAAGTGATGAATACAACATTAAAAATGGGTTAGGGTTAGGGTTAGGTTTAAATGACAAAAAAAACATATACTATATCAATCTAAAAGTGCTCAACTTCAGTCAGAGCGAAAACAATAAAAAACAAACAATAATATCAGCAAATCAACAACATATCACAATACATCACAATTAGAAATGGCAGGTTATGCAGACAGGTTGCTAAAAAGCTGTTTCTTAACCTTTGTTTTAAAAGCCACCTTACTTTCTGTTTCTTTGATTGGGAGAGGCAGTTTGTTCCACTCCACAGCACCGGAATAGATAAAAGATACTCTACCTGTCAATGTCTTATGCTTGTGGAGGGCCACATTTCCTACACTTGCTCTTGTGTTGTGTCCGTGTGCAATTTTCTTAAAATAATTGTTAAAGTATTCCGGTGCTCTATTGTTTAAAATCCTATGTACCATAGTAAGTTGAAGCTGTCTGGCCCTTTCCTCAACTGGTAACCACTGGAGATGAGTGAACTGAGCCTTCCCCACGTGGCTTCTGTGGTTAAGGCCCAGAACTACTCTAATCAGTTTGTTCTGTGCCACCTGAAGTTTCTGTTTCAGGGCTTTGTTGAGGCCCCAGTACCAGGAACTGATGGCATAGTCAAGGTGGCACTGGACTAAACATGATGCTAGAATTTTCAGGCATTCCCTGTTGAGCAGTCTGGACTTCCTGGCTAAAAACCTGGTTTTGGCATTTACTTTGCCTAAAACTTTTAGTGCCATGGTGGCGCCCCCTAATGTACCATCAAGGAAACAGCCTAGGTATTTGACAGAGGGCTTGGCTGTTATGGATACAGCCGCAGCTGTACTGCAGAGAAGTGGGGGAAATCACACCAAAACACAACAGGGTGAAGGCAGGCAAAAGGGGAGGCTGGCTGGCACACCTGGCCTTCTTAAGGGGAATGATTGATTCTAATTGGCCCGCCTACTACTCTCTGCCTGCCAAAATCCGTAATGCCCCGACCCTGGACAGTTTCAAAACACACCTCAAGACACCCCTCTTTTCCATGGCCTTTCCACATTAGTTAGTTCAGCTTAGTTCAACCATCCCTGTTGTTTGTTTTGTTTGTTTGTTCCTCCCCCTCTCTCCCCTATCTCTATCCCACTCTTGTGAAGCAACCTTGGGTTTTATGAAAGGCACTATATAAATTAAAGTTATTATTATTATTATTATGATTGGGGGGGCTCATGTCGGTGGGGGGGATTCAACTGTGTTCAGGAGGTAGTGGGAGGAGGGGTGGTAGAGTCCTTAGTAGACGGGGCTTTTGGGCCTTGTTGATGAGGCCAATGGCAGTTTGGAAGAAGCTGTTCTTATGGTTCAGGTCTTGACAGACCTCAGTCTCTTGCCGAGGGGGAGCATTTCAAGGAGTTTGTGTCTGGGGTGGGAGGGGTCGGCCATGATTTTACGAGAGCCCTTCTGCGTCCTGGCGGTGTGAAGGTCCTGAAGGGATGGCAGGTTGCATCCGATCACCTTCTCAGCACAGCGGATGATGCGCTGCAGTCTGTTGATGTCCTTGAGAGTGGCACCAGCGTACCAGACAGTGATGGAGGAGGGATGGACTGAACTCAACAATGGAGGTGTAGAAGTGCACCATTCGTTGTTGCCTTTGGCACTATGAATTTCTCCAGCTGCCATAGGAAATAGGCTACATCCTCTGTTGTGCCTTCTTGGTGAGAGCAATGATGTTCAGCTCTAGGCTTGGGCAGTATCTATTTTTTCATAGATACCTTCATCATACCATTGCCGCCCAAGCCTAGTAGGTGTGACTTGTTTTGATAGCCTACTTTTGTATTCTTTGACATGTCTCATTGATCTCTAAGTGGATATGCTTGTGTGAGTTGTGCCAATAAAGGGCTGGTTAAAGGTCTCTCTCTCTCTCTCTCTCTCTCTCTCTCTCTCTCTCTCTCTCTCTCTCTCTCTCTCTCTCTCTCTCTCTCTCTCTCTCTCTCTCTCTCTCTCTCTCTCTCTCTCTCTCTGGTGTGGCTTTTGAAAACTAGAGCCAATCAAAATTGTGGGACATCATCTCAATACGTGGGACATGGGAAAAGGCATGAAAATGCTGTTATGTCCCACACAAAGTGGGACATTTTGGTCACCCTAAACAACTGTAAAAACTATAACATAATTTTGCCAGTGATTCAGGCTCCCGCTCATCAGCTGTCACTGTACCCAACTTTGGTTATGCGCTTTGCTTTGGTTTGTCACACTGCAGCCTCTGCTTTGCATCCACACAGGAGCCCGGTTAAGAACAGATCTGGTCGTTATTAGTAGCCTACATACCAGCAGCCAGGCCATGTCCTCCACCCCGCTGCGCTGTGTGGACGCTGTCAGTCTGATGTCAGAGGCTCCGGACAGAGAGGCGGATCTGACGGAGCCCCGGGCTGCAGGCAGGACAGCCACAGCGTGTCTGTCTAAACCAGTCTGAAACAAGATGAAACATGGATGAGGAGGTCGCCGAAAGCTGGGAGGAAGCTGCTGACAGCGGGGTAAGACATCGCAGATCAAGTTAGCGTTCTATAAGAAAAGTTGTCGATACTTTTGCAAGCCTATTTGTTTTAACGCTATTTAAGTCCGTACATCCCATGTCACGTCCCCCACAGGCCAACAGCTAACGGTGGCTAACTAACGTCAAGTAGTTAGTTAGCGTTAGCTAGCGAGAAACGCTGTTTTTATTTTCTATTTTGCCTATGGGAATGGCTAACGACGGTAACGCACAGTAACATTAGTTGGCTAGCCAACAAACAAGCATACGGGAGCTAAGGGGCACTACTAGTGCAATTGAATTCTGGTTTGGCTAAACTGCTGGAGAAGCTAACGCTAACACCAAACTCCATTCAGAAATCTGCCAACTGAATGCTGCCAACATCTCGTACAATTGAATCATTTGGGAGCTAACGTTACTTTTCTAATGGGCATGAACGTTACTTAATACATTAGTCGGTTCTTATTTGAGGATGACGATCTTAAACCAAAATAATCTGACACGGTGGTGGCAGCTAAGGTTCATGTTAGCGTAGGTAGTGTAGCGTTACCAGTTTAAAAAGTAGCAATTGTAATAAAGTGATACTTCGCGGGTCGCGTGTTTACCAGTGGCTTGCGTTTCGTAAAATATCAGCTGTATGATTTACGAAAAGCAAATTAGCATAACATTGTGTTTATTTGTTGTTTAATTTGGCGTAACGTTTAACCAGAAAGCGAAACCTACCGGGGCTAGCGTTAGCTAATGGTTAGCTAGCCAGCGTGTTAGCTAGGCCAATCTACTGCTGTACAGAGAGCATAGCCTTCTGCCATGTTGTCAACAGGTGGCTGGGTAGAGTAGCAGGCTAGCTCGTTATCAAGATGGTTCAGTTAACTAGCTAATCAATGAGCTGTCAGTGGTTAACTAGTTTGCTAGACTATCGCTAGCTAAACACGCCGACAACGTGGCTTTGGGAGCAAGTTGGCCAGAATGCTTTAACTATTGCCAGTAGCAAGTTAACCGGTTACATGCTGCCACTCCGACGTTCTGCCACTCCGAACCCCTAGCGAACTGTATCGACACAGCGTTTGACATCAATGTTACCTCAGTTAAATGAACGTTACACACTCAGCAACCACTTAACACGTTACAGCGTTAACGTGATACCGTTTCTTATTCAGCATTCAATTGTATGTTTTCAAAATCAAACTTTGTATAACCATCGTGCCCTTGCTTAAAATACCCAAATTAGCCAGTTAATGTTAGCTTGTTGGCCAATGGTCACTGTTAAAGACATGTTAGTCTTTGCCATGATTTGGCAAGTACCCTACAGATGTATAAATAGCTTGAAACTGAGTCTACTGTAGCTTTCCATCCACTGCTCCCACTTGCTCCAGTCAGTCTGACAGTGTTGTTTACACAGCAGCACTATGGCAAGATTTCATGTTTGGATCTTTATTCCCCCCCACAGGAAATGGAAAGACGGTTGGAAGAGAAGCTACGAATCAGCCAGAAAGAAAAGTAAGGACTGCATACCGAGAAGAAACATGGCCCAGATGTGTGCCCCTCTAACTGTAACATTAATGTTGTCTTTCTTATCAGCACAACAATTAAGGTCTTTGCACATAGTCCGAATTGTTCGTTTGCGTTTTTTGATCTGTCATCTGAAGAAAGAAAAAAACGTCATGCACAGACACCTTGCACACTGAGTCCGATGCATTTTATTAATACGTTTGTCGTCTATTCGCAATGCGAGACAAATATTCGTCCTCTCCTGTATGCACATTACAATATGAGTAGGTCGATGACAGGCAGCAGGGTTGACTGCAGCAGCGGTGATGTGGACTGGAGAAGGCAGATCATGGGGAATGGTGCCGTATTGCACAGGATAGGGGCTCCGTGCTCACCTCGCCAAAGCTGGCTGTGGTGCGCCGTGACTGCAGCACCACCGTGCCCTGGGGGAAGGCAGCAGAGAGGGGCCAGTGAGTGGAGCGAGCAGCGTCTCTCCAGCTGCCTCTCCGTTCAGCCGCTCCTCTGTCTCTCTTAGCCTGGGTAAACCCAGCCCCCACGTGACCTGCTCTCAGAGTTCTCAGTCACCTAGTGACTGAGAACCAGAGGTCTGAGAGCAGGTCACGTGGGGGCTGGGTTTACCCAGGCTATGTCTCTCTCTCCCTCCCAAACACAGACACACACGGGTCAAACAGCTCGCAAAAGGCTTTTGACTGATGAGAAAAACGCAGAAAATCGAACCTGTTCGGAAAACTTTAATGACGGCCGAAATTGACGGACTCGGTGTGTCAACGATGATTGACACAAGGGAAATCGTAATTATTTATTTTACGTGCGTCAATTTCAGATGAAAATATGGGCTTGGTGTGCAAAAGCCTTTACACACCTGGTAGAACATGACAAGACATTTTTATAAATCACTAAGTGCAGCGAACAGATGCTTCACTAAGAGGCACTTTATTTCAGTCAAATGTCAACTCTCTTCATTGGTTCACACTGCTTGCTACACTCACTGGTGTATTTTGGTGGGAAAAGATTGTGGGAATACCAGTCAACCCATTTTTAAAGGTGAATTTTGATTGAAATAAGAGCCGTTTGGTTGATGTCATGCTAGTCTCATTGAATAGTGGATCTAATATTTCAGGAAGTGTCGAGTCATGTTCTACCAGGAATGTGTGTTTGCCGATAACCAAGGCAACATTGAATTGACAGACTTTTGTGTTTTGAATGGAGTTTGGTGTTGTGTTCTCTCCATACAAGAGTGATTTATATTGTAAATTGTTATAAATCATTTGGTTGTGGTGTTCCTTTCTAATGTAAAAAACCTTGTCTATCATGCCACCCCCCCCCCCCCCCCCTCTGCTGCTTCCAGAGTGTCCAGTAACAATTCTTCACGATCGCCATTGAGGACGGCCATAGTGATCCAGGACGACTCTCTACCCGCAGCACCGCCACCCCAGATCCGCATCCTGAAGCGCCCTTCCAGCAACGGGTCTCTGGGGTCTCCCCTGAATCAGAATAGGCCCACGCCGCAGGTGAAGTCTCTGGCCCAGCGTGAGGCCGAGTACGCAGAGGCCAGGAAGAGAATCCTGGGCAGTGCCAGCCCAGAAGAGTCGCCTCAGGACAAGACCAACACAGACAGGTAACAATCCACATGGACTCCTCCAACTGCTGACAGTTACATGACTGAAGAGGAGCTGTGACTACCTCGCTCCACACTGTACTGTGCTGAGGAGCACTCTGTGTTTTACTGAGATACACTAACTTGTGTGTGTGTGTGTGTGTGTGTGGGGGGGGGGGGGTCAGTGTGTAATTATAAAGCTCTATTTTGATGGATCTTCCGGCATTCTGACACCTTGATTCCATTCAAAATGCTCATAATTGAGTATTTGAATGAGTTTACCCCAAAAGCTATATGGTAATATTTCTAGTTCAATTATGATTTCTATTGAGCATTGGTCTATAAGAAGTGACTACAATAGGTAGGTAGTGTACTACAATGGGTACATGAAACCCTATCTCGGATGACTGGAGTTAAATATGTAAACAAGGATACTTGTGTAACTGATGCAGCATGTAACAACTAGAGTATATCGGACTATCTGGCTTATTGCTTCATTGTCCTTGCCAATTCTCAGTGCAGTAATGGAGTATCGAATTGAATCTGTAAGGTAGGGTAACACTGCCTTGAGTCCATGGGTGGCATAACACTCTTGTTCACCTAACATAGACCTGACTTTTGGGCATTTTAACACATCTGACAACTAAAAAAAAGTGTCAAGATACTGTCTAGCACACCATTACACATGCAAGCACTGTGCAGAAGAAAAGCATAAGTTCCACTTTTGCTTTCATAACAAGAAGATAGGGATGTCACAATACCAGAAATGTAGTAGTCGATACCAATACCAGTGAAATTCCATCATTCTCGATACCATTTCAATACCACAGTAAAAACAAAACGATACATCTTCAACATACACTCCTTTATTATAAACATTTGGAAAAAGTGGCATGTAGCATATTTTCTGTGCATCTGAAAAGCTTCTGTTATGGTTGTCTGTGTTTGCTGCTGCTGACTTTGCTCCGGCCTCTCCTGGTTGAAATCCTCCTTTGGCTGATACTGTGAGAGGAAAGCTGAGATTTCAGTTACACTATTAGGTATAGTTTATTACTGTATGAAAACAGCAGAGGCTGCACACACACACACACACACACACACACACACACACACTCAGAGCGCAAGTAGTTACTGACATGGTGACATTTAAGTTGGAAATGTTTCCTCCTTTCGTCTGGAAGCTGCGACGGCACCGTTTGCATCATGTTTGCATCCTGGGTATCTACGGTACTTTGGGTATTGTAGAAAAGTCAGTACCGTCACATTTTTAGAATGTTGGTAGTACCGAAGTATCGGTTCTCGTGACGTCCCTACAAGAGGATTGGATGGGACGCAACAGAAGCAATGCTCCTTTCTCCTCCACACTAAAACCAAGTAAAATAACCTGGCTCCACAAATCACTGTTGTCTTAACATATTCTTGTTTTGTCTTTTTGTAGCCGGCCGGTGCGTAACAACAACAACAACTCTACACTGCCTTCCGAGGACAGCCAATCAAACAATCACGCTGTCCGCCAGCCAGCCGGCCCAGACGGCACCCAAGGGTTCCGCCAGCACAGATAAGTGGGCCAGAGGCCCCCCAGCCATGTGGGGGAGAGACACACCGAGGATCAGCCTGGAATATCTAATGGCCCCGCCTCCTAGCAAAGGCAGCCATGCGTTGTGAAAACTTCCTTCCTTCAGTTGCGTGGTTTTGGATGGCTCGTGCACACAGCCACACCGCTCCCTGGATGGCTCGTGCACACGGCCACACCGCTCCCTGGATGGCTCGTGCACACGGCCACACCGCTCCCTGGATGGCTCGTGCACACAGCCACACCGCTCCCTGGATGGCTCGTGCACACGGCCACACCGCTCCCTGGATGGCTCGTGCACACGGCCACACCGCTCCCCAGCTCTTCCCACCAGCCGTGTGTGTGGGATTGGCGGGGGAGTAGGTAACTACTGGAGGAAGTGAAAAGGAAAATGTGCCCTCTTCTTTTTGACACTGTGATTAAGGACATCTTCTGGACTCACTGTGATGACCCCTTTAAGAGACAGACGCCCCCCTCTCCTCCTCAGTCCCCGGGGGGCGCAGCACGTGCGTAGCAGGACGCCCCTCCCACCAACGCGTGGTCCAAGGCTCCTCTGGATATCAGCCATGGACACCTCTGACGGCAAAGACTGGAGAACCAAGGAAGGGTGGCTGCAGAGAAGAGAGGAGTTGTGACAGGCCATAGCAAAATGAGACGGGCTGGTACACAGCACGTCCCCAGCAATAATACCACAGATCACGATCCAGCCCTTACTCAGCCTATCCCCGTACTGTTTTTAATTTGTCACATGCTGTCTGTCAGCCTATCCCCGTACTGCTTTTAATCTGTCACATGCTGTCTCTCAGCCTATCCCTGTGCTGTTTTTAATTTGTCACATGCTGTCTCTCAGCCTATCCCTGTGCTGTTATTAATTTACTCAGCCTATCCCATACTGTTTTTAATTTGTCACATACTGTCTCTCAGCCTATCCCTGTGCTGTTATTAATTTACTCAGCCTATCCCATACTGTTTTTAATTTGTCACATACTGTCTCTCAGCCTATCCCCGTGCTGTGTTATTAATTTACTCAGCCTTCTGTGCTGTTTTTAATTTGTCACATGCTGTCTCAGCCTATCCCTGTGCTGTTTTAATTGGTCACATGCTGTCTCTCGCTTTGTTTTTATCTTTTTTTCCTCGCATGCTTTTCTTTAATAATCTGTACATTGCCATTTGTTTCAAAATTGGGGGTAAGGGTCATGCGAGTTCTGTTTACGTTTTTTTTTCTTTTTTGGCATCTTCAGACGGTCATCATTTCTATTTAAAAGTAAAAGAATAAAAAAATGAAGACATTTTGCCTTTTTGTATGAGACTGTAGCGATGTCAGAGCCGTATTTTAATCGAAATGAACTAAAAGCCCATTTTAAATCAACCTGTATGTATCGGTTAATTGATTATTTTGAGATGGTGTTGGCAGCAACATGAGGGAGGGTCAGATGGGGAATGAATTTACTGCTGTACCTCGGAGACCTCTCCCGTCATCTCCACCATGTCGTCTGGACCGTGTGTGCTCCTTTCTTCATGTTCTATCCTTCACTGGTGTGCGTAGGAACTCAGGTGCAAGTGAAAGAGACTTGAGTGAATGAAATGGACTAAGATTGTATTTTTTTCCCGGTGGGCTTAACTGCGCGAAAAGTAAAATGTCCATATTAAAACTCACGTGGGCAGGTACTTTAGAAACCATGCTATATAAAGTGTGCAGTGAAATGTGGCTGAAACCCTGTCCCGCCCCGTGTGGCTGAAACCCAGTCCCGCCCCGCCCGTGTCCCGGGATCCTTTTGGAATGAAAGGAATGGGAATGCCAGTGGAAGCCTGTCGGGCTGATGCTTTGGTTTTGTGTGCGCTCACCAATATGCAGGGATGGGAATTGATGAGATTTTATTGATACCAATGTCATTATAGTTTCTGCTTATCTGTCAGATTCTTCTTCAATCAATCTATTCCTGATCAATTTTCTGTGTGGAAAAAGTCGGCCTACTACACAGCGTCAACACAATGCTTATCATTATCCAGTCTTAACAGTGTAGAATGTCTGCCTAATAATATTTGAATGTTAAAAAGAAATTGCAATGCTCCTTTTCTTAAAAGGATATGGCATGTTTCTGCTGCTGTTTCCATCATCAAAATGATCATTTTAGACAAGTAGCACTGCGGTCATCTTTCTTTGTGAAATGATGAAGCCATGCTTTGGACACTTTCTTCCTCCTTGCAAGCTTCCAGCAGAGTTTGACATCACAATGCGCATCATGTACAACAAACATGCCGGCATTGATCAGAGGAAGTGATCACCTCAGAGGCATTGATCAAAGGAAGTGATCACCTCAGAGGCATTGATCAGAGGAAGTGATCACCTCAGAGGCATTGATCAAAGGAAGTGATCGCCTCAGAGGCATTGATCAAAGGAAGTGATCACCTCAGAGGCATTGATCAAAGGAAGTGATCACCTCAGAGGCATTGATCAGAGGAAGTGATCGCCTCAGAGGCATTGATCAAAGGAAGTGATCACCTCAGAGGCATTGATCAAAGGAAGTGATCACCTCAGAGGCATTGATCAGAGGAAGTGATCACCTCAGAGGCATATTATATTTAGTAATTTGACAATTTGGAAGCGGTTGTCGATTCCCATTCCTACTAATATGAGTGTGGCATCTCGGTCATGTGGAGACATTGTTAACCTGGCTTTGTGCAATGGTTCAGTATCTGGCTGGCATGTGACTTGATGCTCTACTGCGATGTGTGGACAGCTGTATGAAATAGAGGAATGAAATGGGACTGTCTGGGGTGTCTGGTAGCATTGTGCCCAATAGGCAATAGGTGTTAATCGTTTTTCACCCACATGTATGTCAAAACAAGGAACAGATCTCAAGGTAGCCATATTCAATGCTGCACATCGTGAGTTCTCTCAAAAGATACAATTTCATAATGTAATTGTTGAATTCAGCGTGTGCCTCCTGTATCTAAACTTTTCTTCCTGGTTGCTTACTTCACATAGTCCCTGTGTGAGTTTGAGGGACAAACTATGAATACTGGTAAGAAATGTTTTTTGTGGAGATCTAGCTGGGAGTGCAGAAGATGTGCAGGGTTAGTCGAGCTCTGAGTGAGAACACAAACTGCCTGTAAATACTGATTTAATAAAAATGATTTACAAAAAAAATCGTGACGTATATTGTATATACAGTATATTTATATTATGTTCAAGCATGTGGTTCATAACAGTCCTGATCCCAGCCAATTTAGTACCTGGCAAGATCTGTTCCAACATATCAAAGACTTACTTTCCTGAAGATTTTTTCAGACACTCAAGTCCCCGTAAAGAACTTCCTAAGTGTGAAGCACAACCTTCAAATCACATGCTCATATTCAGAACATTTTCTTTTTGCAAGCTTCTATCATTAGAACGTATTTGTAGGTATTATATCAAGACTGCCATAGGAGTTAAAGTTATGCTTGTAATGCCAAAAATCAATGTATTCTTATGTACACTAGCAATAGGCTCATCCGCTTCGCAGCCTCGCCCGCTGTGCGTCTCATACGCACATACATCCCTGATGACATCACGCATGACATCCCACTTCTCATTCTTATTATATATAGGATATCAAGTGATCCCTATTATGAAAAATCCTCAAAGGTCAGCAGGTGGAAATGTGTTATTAAGGTATATGAGCTGTCAAACTCATTTGAGTTCACATCCTACATGCGACCCAATTTGGTCTCAAGTGGGCCAGGCAAAAAAAAATCAACAATATAAATGAGACAACCTCCAAATATTCCTGTTTCTTTTAATGTAAAAAATTACAGGTACATTTTAAGAACACGTTTTCACGTAGGGCAGGGGTGTCAAACTCAATTTCATCCTGTGCCACATTAGCATTATGGTTGCCCTCAAAGGGCCGGATGTAAATGTATCATATATTTCATAATTGCCTCTGATTCGATTAGTATAGGGGAAACAATGGCAAACAGACAACTAGTAGCCTACAACTATTATTCAATTTAACAATAGCTATTTTTAGCAGTATTTCGAAGAGCTGTATTGCGCAAATTGTATTCTTTGCTAGCTCTCACGGGCCACATAAAGTTAGGTGCTGGGCCGGATTTGGCCCCCAGACCTTGAGTTTGACACCTATAAATGAGAAAACCTCCAAATGTTCCTGTTTCTTTTAGTGTAAAATATTTACATTTTAAGAACACGTTTTCATGTAGGGTTATCTCATCAAACAAAGGATCAAATCTACCGTCTGTAACTGTGCATTACAATTGATGTGCAATTCTCTATAGTCAAGTATTATGTTTGACATCCCTGTATAGAAAGACCTAAAACCACCTTTATTTGTTTATTTGTTTATTAAAAGGATCCCCATTAGCTGGACGCCTTGGCATCGAGCTAGTCTTCCTGGGGTCCAAGTTTTAAAAAACTTTACACCTGTCAAGGAAAAATATGTAACTCCACAACACCTCGAAGAGAACCCCACCTAAGGTTCTGCCGGACTCTGAGGTACTGTAGGTGGAGTTGTGGATGTGGGTGGCTCAGATCATCTGTGGCATCCTATTTGGGCTGGGGTGAGCAGCACACTGTCCAAGAGAGCGCTGGCAATGCAGATGCTAGCTCAGGCCAATGACTGTGTACTGTGTGGAGGAGAGGGCTTGGTTAAGGGGTGGCCATGTTGGGGAGTCAGACAGGGCCAGGTCCAGCCGCTTGTACTGTTTCTTGGACGAGCGGTTCCCTCGAAGCAAACGAACACAGCTCAGCATACCCTGGTCTATCAGCACCTGGGTGACAACAGCAATGTAATGTGCAATTAACAAAGGCTTTCAAGGGTAACTCAACCCTAAAAAAAAATCCAGACGTTTTTATGGTTTTTGAGGTGTGTTGCTGAAGTATTGTGATCAAAATCTCCACATTTGAGAGTCAACTGTTTTCATGCAGCGAGAGTGCCCTCTACGGGTTCAAACCCACTTTTGCAATTGGGTCTGCCAAGAGGCTAATCTTCGATTCCGCTAACATTATCTGGGGAGTGGGGTATAGACTGACTCTGGGTCAGAGTCTAAGGGCTATTATAAAACGGATAGTCCCAGTTCTTGATTGTGATTGGCTGGGAGCCATTGTAAAATACTCTATAACCACACGCACCTGTGACCGCAGCACAGTATTACTCCGCCAAACTGTTTTACATTGATCGGTGTATCAACGCACGTCATCATTTGCCAAAGAACTTCAGTCGATAAGAACCGCAGCTAATACTGTAGCTTGTTCCACTCATTTTGACTGCAGCGCTGTTCTCTCTATTCTGTTCTCTCTTTGTACAACTCTGTCTGCATCCAGAGCGGAAAAAACGGAAACAGTTATGCTGCAATGACAGTTTCCCAGCCCGCATCGTAAAAAACTTTAGTTTAGAGTCACAATGTTGTTATAATAACAACTAGCCAACAGATATCAAAGCTGGTGGGTTTCATGGAAAAAGAGCGTAACTCAAACTGTTTAACAGTTATATCAAATTGGTCATTCAGTGGCATTTTACGCCCACGTAACTAACAGCTAACTTTTTTCTAACGTAGGAATCAAACGTGCAAATTTCAACAGAGCATCCTAAGCATTCAAGTATGAACGAATAGAAACTAACAGCTGACTAACGCCAGAGGCTAGCGCTAGCTATTTATGCGACCAAAATGTTACTTTAGAAGCCACAATATTGTTATAATATCAACAACTAGCCAACATATATGAAAGCTGATGGGCTTTATGGAAAGAGTGTGACTAAAACTGGTTAACAGTTATATCAAATTGGTCATTCAGTGGCGTTTTACGCCCACGTAACTAAGGTAGCTAACAGCTAACTAATGCCAGAGGCTAAAGGCAGCTGTAGCCTACTGTGAAGAACTATATTTTTCAGCGTAGGAATGATTTAGCTATTTGCTATCAATAAATGATTGAAATGTTTGCTGCTGTGTGTTTATTTTATGAAAGCTTGCAGGCTATATGTAGTAACCGTTTCATAAAAGCAATAAACCCAGAGAGGCCGTGGCTACACTGATTTTACAACGGCTAATGGCCGTTTAAGGAACTGCGCTCCACATCGTGCCTGAAACAGCCATTAGCCGTTGTAAAATCAGTGTAAACCACGGCCTCTCTGGGTTTATTGCTTAAATTAACCACACCCTCAACATCTAGGCTGCACAAAGGGAGACTCCTCTTGAATGCAGCCTACTCTCTGGGCAGGTTGTGTCAACACATAAAAGCCAACCTTCCCACAGGGATGATCAGTGATGAATGATCTCAGCTAATTAAAGACACGCCAACATCAGGAAGCAGACGAGGAGGTTGAGGGCGGAGTTAATTAAAGACACACCTCCATCAGGAAGCAGACGAGGAGGTTGAGGGCAGCCACAGCCACCAGCAGCATCTTGAAGTTCATGTCAGTGATGTTGTACAGCTGAAGCACTTTGCCAATGACAGGACCGGGGTACAGTACCAGCCAAGTCATCACAGCAAACAGGACCAGGAGTATAAAGAGGAATACAACTGGAAAGATATAGAAAACATGTTTGTTTTTAATAGTTCTGGTACTAGTTGAGATCTAAAATCAGTATATTTCAATCACAAAACAGATCAATTTCATAAAGAAATCAACATTGCATAATGGACATTGCATATGGTTTCTGCTAATTGTTCCATAGTAGATACCAAATCATCCTGCGGTAAAGAGACAGTGAAATGTGCTTGAAATCTGAAATGTCATGGTATTCTTTTAACAACACTGTGGACCTCAGATGAAGCTATAGTACAATACATAAGGGCTAATATGTGATGTCATACAGTTGTAGTACAGATGTTTCTTGTGAGGGTAGTGATGACTTACAGTTGTAGTAGAGAGGTTTCTTATGAGGGTAGTGATGACTTACAGTTGTAGTAGAGAGGTTTCTTGTGAGGGTAGTGATGACTTACAGTTGTAGTAGAGAGGTTTCTTATGAGGGTAGTGATGACTTACAGTTGTACTAGAGGTTTATTGTGAGGGTAGTGATGGCTACAGTTGTACTAGAGAGGTTTCTTGTGAGGGTAGTGATGACTTACAGTTGTAGTAGAGAGGTTTCTTATGAGGGTAGCCCTTGGTGACGACCACAGCCATGATAATGTACTGGAAGCCGGACAGGGCAAACACACTGGTGTCCTCCATGTTGGGCAGATTGTGGGCTCCGCTCAATGTCGAATTGAGTGGAACAAACCTACAAATATATGAATAATAATAACAAAGAGCCAAGGGAAGAACCGTTAGAAAAATAATAGTGTGCCTCTGTTATGGCAAGATGCACTGCATCACCCCCCCTTCCACCCACCCACAACAAAACTTTGAAGGACGACAAGGTGACCAATGAGGCAAAAGCCTCATTGGTCACCTTTCCCAATATATGACAAGGAGAGGATCGTCACCAAAATAATCTGTGTTGCCTCTGGTAGATACTGTAGTTGTACTACTGTAAATGCTAATTATTTCGCCTGGTAGAAGCAGAGATAGTTTAGTAGGACTGAATTCATCTGGTGGTGTTTTATGTGAGCAGCGAGACAGAGGAGACAGTGTGCTGCTGACCAGTCCTGTGAGGTAGTGATGCAGAGAGCAGCCAGCTGCCCCAGGACGATGAGGGAGGTGTGTATGAGCAGGCTGCCCAGCACGGGCACGGCCAGCAGGCTGGCCGGGGGCCTGTGGGGGTGCAGCGCCTCACTGGGGCCTCCTCGGCCCATCACGATGGCCAGCAGGGTCACTAGCGCCATGTCGAAGAACAGGAACTGCAGGTCGCCCAGGTTGGTCTTCACCTGGGGAGGACACGGCGTCAAACAAACTGCTTTCACTGTGGGAGCTACTTAAAGGACCACGTTGCCCATTTTCAAACCAGCTTTCTATCATTACAAAATCAATAGTATTATGCAAATGAACAATGCTTCATTTCCTTCTATCTTGAGTAACCTGCCACATGGTTTGTTTTCACATCACCATCTGGAAACGAGCCGCTCAGGAAACCATTTCAAACGGCAGACACCTGGCAGGTGATTGGATGAACCATCGGTCTATCACGTCTATCACGGGCTTGCTCTCGTTGGCGTCACACCTAAAGCCCCCCCGTAGCTGCGTCAGATCTCTCTGGCCTGCAGGGTTCCTACCCATTTTCAATTTAAAAAATTACTTTTTCCAGACCTTGATTTGTTTGGAAGATTTTGTCTGGTGTCGTATGATTTACGCAGATAGACGTCTGATCCCTGCTAACTAATTTATGTCATATCACTGTAGATGAAGTTTGTTCTTCACAGCCACAAATATCATAATATGTGTGTCAGGTGATTGGCAGGGTTCCTACACGCTTTCCATTTTAAAATTCCATATTTTGTCTATGTTCTGTACTGGATGTGATTTCGGTGGGTATTTGATATAATGCATCATAATAATTGGACATTATTCTTCACATCAACAACTGTGGACTCACATTGGGTCTGACTCTACACAACAACATCAAAGATAGAATGATATGTGTATCAGACCTGAACCACAACATTATTCAAGACCTGGAAAAGATCAAATTAATTGTTAATACTTTTCCAGACCTGCGTCAAGACCTGAGGTCAAGACAAACAATGAAGCCATGATTTGAATGGGTGGCATTCAGACTCAACATGCACATGAATCCAAATGAAGGCCAGTGTGATCTTGAGGCAGTTGTGGCTTGGGACAGAGCAGAGGGGACAGAGCTGGGGACAGAGCAGAGGGGACAGAGCTGGGGACAGAGCAGAGGGGACAGAGCAGAGGGGACAGAGCTGGGGACAAAGCAGAGGGGACAGAGCAGAGGGGACAGAGCTGGGGACAGAGCAGAGGGGACAGAGCTGGGGACAAAGCAGAGGGGACAGAGCAGAGGGGACAGAGCTGGGGACAGAGCAGAGGGGGCAGAGCTGGGGACAGAGCAGAGGGGACAGAACTGGGGACAGCTGTGCTGTGAGGGTGACTCACTGTGTAGAGGATGAGGACAGAGCAGAACTGGATGAGGCTGTACAGGGCCATGTATCTGAAGAGACTGAAGGAGGTGACCAGAGAACAGCGGCCCTCTCTGAACACACACACACACAGACGATCAGCAGTCATATTTCACCAGTATAACATTCTAGAGAGTAAATTAATTGATTAAGCACAGGGCTGACAGTGGCATTGGCACCAGGGGTGACTGCGAGATGTCTTATAGACACACCACATTTGGGCAAACTGGAAAGCCAGACTCTGTCAGTCAGTCTGAGTCCATCAGTCTGACGAGCTGACTGATATGATATTATACTGATATGATATTGCTGATATTACCTGCCTAGGGACTACAGATGTAAATTAGCATTTTTGCTACACTCTGGCATGTTTACATCTTGTATTTATGCTGATGTTCATTAACGTACTCTGTCCCTATCAAACAAACAAGTCAATAAATAAATATGATCTGTCACTCCATGGAAGTGGTAGCCTCCTTCCTGCGTACCTGATGAGCAGTGGCACACAGCTGATGTTGTCGGTGTTGGAAGTGAAAGGGGAGGCGACCGAGGCCTCGGCCTCAGACAGGGACACGCCCACGTCAGCTGCTCGCAGGGCCCCGCAGTCGTTAGCCCCGTCCCCGCACATCCCCACCCGGTAGCTATGGTAACAGAGGGAGGGAGGGGGGGGGGGGGACAGAGACAGGTAAGGATAGAATATGCTCCCTTAATCTGTCACTTGTGATTTCAACAGAATATGCGGTCATATTTAATATGAATAAAAGTGTTATGACACTGGGACATGCTTTATGGCAGGCAGGGCTTCTCAACTATCAGTGCAGTCACTCAGACTAATTTCAATCATGTAGACTACTTAGCCACGCCCTGTCCATTCACATTCCTGCCTATTCATTCAGGTATCCACGCCCCGTCTCATTCATACCAGAGCCGTGTAAGAAGAGTTGCGACATCTCCCTTCACTCCAATGGACCAGTTTTTTACTCTCAAGAGTTCCAGGAAGTAAGTTCCTGGATTAAGCAGCACTGTCAAGTTGCAGCAAAATGGATGGTTTGTGTTGTCCTTTGAAAGTTTTTTTTTTCTTGAATCAAATTGTACATTATCAGCTTTATTTTAGCATGCAAAAGTAGCGCGAGACCCATTCCTAGCTGTTCATTGGCTAATAAGTTTCGCATTTTGGTCCTCCACTGACGCCACTCTCTCTCTAGAGGACACTAATTCATACCCCTTTCCTATCCAATCACAGTTATCCACACTCTCCCACGCTATCAATAGCCAATGGGCTCAAGCCACCTGCCATGGGGGGATTTCTATTCTATGCATTGCTGACGCCCCTCCTCTCATCATCGCTGGAGGAGCATCACCATGGAGCCATACGCCAAACCGTAATCTTGTTTTGTTGTATATCATTAAAGTTTAGTGTGAACTTTCATTCTAGTCTCTCATGTCAAAACCTTTTGCTGAATTTGGAGCCATTTTACCCCCGCTTCCCAGCAAGCTAGCATAACTTGCCTGGTACCTTCGAAAGGGTTAAAAATAGGGAGACTCCTGTGAAAATCAAGAGTGTTGTCAAGCATATGGATTTAGGATTTTTTGCACGAAGATGGTGAAACATTGACACAAAATATGGCCTAATGCAGCTTAAATCCAGAAAGATCCGTATCAGCCTACATATTCCCCATTCGGTCAAACCCTAATATGGATCACAGTGACACAAGAGATCAATCATATCCTTTTGCAGTATATTGCTTGATATTACCCAACACACAACCATGTATTCCCCATCCAACCCTTGCTTTTTTGTGTCTGAACTCACTTTAGTTTCTGCAGCTCCTTCACTAGCTGGGTTTTCTGGTCAGGAGCCATGCGTGCGTATACTGTGGCTCGCATCAACACCTGCAATATATTATAAGATATTATAATCTTTTTATTTTTCTTAATAATCACTGTACAGTATGTAGCACTTTTCAAAACAGTCACAAAGTGTTTAAATAAATATGTTAAATCGATGCCTTGGTGAGTAAAAACATCAATATTATTATTCCTGGACTAAAGATAGGTATCTCACCTTTGGCAGATACTCAGGAAAGTGGTCACAGAGGGCAGCGAAGGACTTGCCATTGATAGCCAAGTGATAGCCGATATCACTCTGGTACAAGCCCTGTGGAGAGAAGGACAAAAATTCACTCATACTAATATGAAAATATGTCCATAATACAGGCCATGATTATTCTTATTGTGTATAAATTACTTGCACTACTGTAACTGCATAATCACTGAAACTGACAAACACAATCAAGCAGAGCATTTGACTCACCGCTGATGTGGTGAGAATAATATATATTTTTATACATTATATATACACTGACCTACTATACAAAAACCACAATTGCTTGAGTGACATCACTGATGATTTAACAATCTCTATGACATCATCAGTGCCGATGACATCAGTCATGTCATAAGATGGTTTTGGTCATAATGACATCACTGATGATGTCATAGACATTGTGACATCATCAGTGGGACCACCTAGTAGTCCTCTCCTCCCTCGAGCCGCCAAATACATCTCGTCCTCCTGCACGCTCCTATCGGCTGGCTGCTTCTTCTTCTCCATCCAGCCACTCCGTTCTTTTCAGCTTCTCCGCATCCTCGTGAACTCCTTTGATGGCGACCACAGGCAGATTCGCAGCCCTTCCCCAGTATCTTTGTTTCGATCTCCACTTCGTGGTGCACGTTATTTTCCTCATCCCCCTTCTTCTTCTTCGCCATTCTCCCCATGCCGCCCTCCCCTCCTCAACCTTCAGTGACTCCTGATCCTATTCCGTCTTTTTCGTACCACACTGACTATGTGTCTCAGGCTTTATCTGTCGCCCTCAGTCAGTCTCCTGATCCCCGGGTTATTCACCAACCTCGAGAGCCCTCGATCTTCATGATCTCAACACATCATCACCCTCAAGTCTGTCAGCTCAGGTGTGTCCAGGAGTGTGTTGAGCCTGGAGGACTGACCTGAGTAATGATCTCGGCGGCCCCTCCGTCTCCCAGGTGGAACCTCAGGGTGGGCGTGGCCTGGGCCGTGTGGGGGGTGGCATGGACGAATATCACCTTCTCCTCAGACCCCACCATCCCACAGCTTTTTGCAACATTGACGGCAGTTAAAATGTTGTCCCCTAGATGTGGAAGGACAAAACATTTGACATGGCAGAGATCTTCTTGAAGACATAGGGATCGATTTGTGTTATGCTGGGCTACAAATGCAAAACACCCCTCACCGGTCACCATGACACTGCGAAGGTGCGCCAGCCTCAGGGTGTTGATCACATGGGCGCTCTCTGGCTTCACCAGGTTCTTCATCACCAGCAAGCCCAGGAACTGCATGTCTCTCTCTACCGCTCCTCTGTGGAGAGATACACAACTGCCTCAACACTCAGTTATGATGTTGGATGCTAATGTTGGATTATTGACACTTATAAACCCCAGGAAGATTAGCTGGTGGCACCAGCATCAGCTAATGGGGATCCTTTTTAACACAATAGCCCAAACAGTACTCATCAGTTTATGGCAATGGTCTTCGATTGTGTTAGATCAGGGGTGGGCAATTATTTTTCCTGGGGGCCACATGAGAAACCCAAATTGTTGCCGGGCGCAAAAAATATATTGTCATGCTGTAAACTCTAAATTGATCACTAGATTAAATTATAGAAAACATTGTGCACTTATTCTTCAGCATTTATTATATTGAAAATCACTCAAAACAGCCAATTGCGGTCATCTCATTAAATATTTCTAGCTTCATAAGTAAAATGTTGAGGTTTGTCTTAGACCTCCCGGGCCAGGCAGAACCATCATGAGGCCGCATAATGAAAATGTCTGTGTTAGAGCTTCAGATAAGAATGATGATACCCTACTAGACATCGATTAGATGAACAGAGAAGACAGGACTTATTAAAAGGTCAGGCAGAAATACAGAACTAACCGTTCAATGGTCCCCAAGTCAGTCTTCTCAGCTAATGCTTTGTAGCCCAGTGCCAGCACCCTGAAGCCTTCGCTGGTCAAGCTGCGCAGTACGCTTGAGAACTGTCCTGGAACTGTAAACATGGAGCACATGTATTTATACATTTAGGCTTCAAAGACACAATCTGGAATCAATTTAACCCTCTATATTTTGGGAACATTCGTGCTCTTTTTTATTAATCGATGAATCGTTTAGTCTGTAAAAGGTCAAAAATAAATAAACAAATAGAGCACAGCAGGAATGAGTCTGGAAGACCTGGATCTCTCTAAAAGTCAATGGGATTTTTGTATGGGGATTTCAGTTAAAGTGCATTAAACTGACCAGTTTCTCTTAGGCACAGGCTAGCCACCATCTCTGGAGCGCCTTTGATGAAGGCGAGGGCGGGGCGCCCCCCGGGGGCCACCGTCACCACACTCATCCTCTGGAGGACAGAGGAGAACGTGAAGCGCCGCACGATGGCCGCCGCCTCACCGCTGGACGGCTGAGGATCAGAACAAGGAGAGCAAATCTTGCATGAATGGAACTATTGGTTATTCTTTTAGGATCAGCTCAATAACTGTACTGGATTCATAGATCTCAAGGCCTCAACCAAGAATATGACATTCACCCTTTTTTTTTGTTGTAAAAACTCAAATAAGATGTCTATATAGCACCTGGACCGGGAGTTCCCAAAATTAAGAATGCCATGGCCAACTTTGAAATCTGAAAATCTTCCGGGGCCCACCCAACACTTTAATCACAAATCTGAGCAGTAGACGCGACTAAGATGAAGTATTTCTCTACATATTTTTTTATTTTGTTAACACAGCACGTGAACTTGGGCAAATACAGCAAATTAATAATCCATCCATATGCAAAAACTGAGGCAAAATACCCAAAAGCCAGATTGCAAACATTTTCTCCCCCCTTACTCATCAGAACGATTTGAGTGAATAACACATTTGTTGAGGCAAACTGTGATGAGCAACAACAGAATGGGTATGGGTAATAAGAGAATCCCTCTGTCTGAACATTATTCTTCACATCAACACAAACTGGACTCAAAGTGGCTCTACAACAACATAAAAGCTAGAATGATGTGTGTATCGGATCTGAACCACAACAATTTCCATATTTTCCAGACATTTTTTCAAATTCCTAAACTATTCCAGACTTTCCAGACCTGCGTAGGAACCGTGTGGACTGGACCACTGTCTATTATAAATCATCTTGTTTTTCAGCATTTTCAACAGTTCAATTCCTAAGGACACTCACCCTGCACTCAGGTGGTCTCATAACAGCCAGGACCCTGTGACCTCCGAACTCTGAATCCAGCACCGTGCGATCTCCCTCCGGCTCCTGTAGGGTCTAGGAAATGAGATGGCAGGTACAGATGGGCATTACCACACTGTAAGATGGATGTGCAGGTCATGATGACCTGCTCATGACCTTCCCCGGATCATAACCCCGTAATTGAAATGTTGTTTTTTCTTCTTCTGTGGTGTGCAAGAGAAAATCATGTATAACGGGAGAATCGCAATTCTGTTTGTGATTTCGATGATCGAAATTGAACGCTCATTTAAATTTTTCCATTTAGAATTGAAATTGTGACACTCCTATAAAATGAGTCAAAGGCCTCTGTAAGTAAAGCTGGAAACATGCTACAACGTCAGCCTCGACTTGGGAGTGTTGCCAACAGCAGCTAGACCTATATACTCAAACGTCAGCTTGACGAGGGGGTCGCAGGGGAGTCCCCAGCAAAACGAGTAAATTGTGTGATTTCACTAGGATTTCAATGACTAGAAGCTAGCCCAAGGAGATAATGTAGTAGTGCATATTCTTGGTAATAGCTGTGACTCTCTCGTGCTATTATAGTATATACTTGTGTTGTTCATGTCAGCTGTGTCAAGTCGCTGTGCCGGCAGGCTCGCCAGCCGCGGCATAGCGCTCGGTGCCTTTGACGCTGTAGCCTGTTTTCCACTTAAGTAAGCAATGCTTCACAGCATCATACCCAGTCAGTGGACTGGATCATCTTGAGCTCCAGTGGGTCTCCGAGGGGCTGGCCACTCAGCAGGGCCACGGTGTGGCAGCAGGCCAGGCCGGACAGCATGGGGCCCGGGGGCAGACGTCTGGGCTCCGGGACCAGCTGAGAGAAGCCAGCGTCTACAGCCTGCAGCACTCCCCACACATCCAGACCCTCCTCTGTCAGAGTTCCTGTCTGCCACAGAGACAACAGCACACACGTTGACATGGGCTCTACAGCTGCAATGAGTCATCCATTAGTTGTCAACTATTAAATTAATCACCAACTATTTTGATCATCAATTGGTTTGAGTTCTGAGAACACATTATTTGACCTCTGTGCCGTTTACGGTCGGATGTGGGCCGCAAACATTTTTGAGATTTTTAAGTGGACCATGAGTCGAGGCACACATTTTTGGTACACTTTTGAAGAATGGTGAATGGAAAGTTGAATGTAATGGCGATCAATGTTGTAGTCAAATCTGAGTCCTGGCCACATTTTCAGGACTCTTGACTTGAGTTGGACTTGTGAGCAGTGATGACTCGACTCGGACTTGAGCATTCATGCATCTTGTCACTTGTTAATTGATAAGACTTTTTGTTGTCGTTCGTTTTTTGTAATAATAATAATAATAAATATAGCCGCAAGCGGCGATGCGGGGTCCAAGCTTCCGGTGACTTGGGGGGTATATGTCAGATAGTGCACATTTATTCAGACTTGGTATATGCACAAGTAAACAAAGTTTGGTTGAGATCCGGTGACCTGACGGTTTCCAAGCAGTACTAGTAGTAGTAGTAGTAGCAGTAGTAGTAATAGTGTTGGTAGTAGTGGGAGTGGTAGCAGTAGTAGCAGCAGAAGTACTAAGAATAGTAAATGGTAAATGGTAAATGGACTGCATTTATATAGCGCTTTTATCCAAAGCGCTTTACAATGTGCCTACATTCAACCATTCACACACCGAAGGCGCCCAGCTGCCACGCAGGGTGCTGGCACAGCCATCGGGAGCAATTTGGGGTTCAGTGTCTTGCCCAAGGACACTTCGACGTGCGGACTGGAGGAGCCGGGGAACGAACCACCAACCTTCTAATTAGTGGACAACCCACTCTACCTCCTGAGCCACAGCCGCCACTAGTAGCCAATAGTAGTAGTAGTAGTAGCAGCAACAGCAGTAGTAGTGGTGGTTGGCTGTTATAGCGCCACCATCTGGTAGATTGGTGTAATTTTTTCCTCTGAGTAGTGGGTGATGTCTTGAAACTTGAAGTAATACTTGGATAGAAAGCAGTTTTTGTGTACAATATCCCTTTAAGTATCTGGACAGAAAGTGGTATTTGGGTAGAACATACTGTCAATACGACAAGTACTTCTCTGGCTCTGCAGATACATATAATATGGTCTACAAAGTTAAATACAACAGTCTGGATAGCTCACTTGGTAAAGCACGTGACTTATGCTAACTAAAGACCATTGCCGCTCAAAGTTCAAACCCCACGTGGGATGAAAAACTTTCAACTTCAGACAGGTAAGTCAGTAACAGTAATTAAAACCCCACATGCTGCCTCCTTATTTTGCGGTGTTTCATGAACTTTTTCAATATCTTGGAAATGTTAGCTGGAGATTGCGTGGCTGTGTTCAAGAACGTGTTTTGCAACAGGAGAGGTTAGTTCTTGTCTCATGATGGAGCTTTTGTGTTCTAAAATCAGAATTTTCAGTTGTCACTGTGTCTTTCCCACACACACATCAAACCATAGGGCGTAGTGGCGTCCACTACAGAAGGTTGATGGGGTTTATCCCTGAAATTGCTTTTGGTGACTATAGCCAGCACCCTGCATGGCAGCTTGTCATGCAGTCCATTTACCATTAAGGACATTTTTGTATTATAATAATAATAATAATGATTGGATTTATATAGCGCTTTTCTAGACACCCAAAGCGCTTCACAGAAATCATTATTCATTCACACCATTCGTACCAGTGGTGGTAAGCTACGGGTGATGTAGCCACAGCTGCCCTGGGGAAGACTGACGGAAGCGTGGCAGCCATATCGTGCCTACGGCCCCTCCGACCACCACCAACATTCATAGACATTCATACCCATTCATACGAGGCAATGAGGGTTAAGTGTCTTGCCCAAGGACACAACAACAACAGCTGGGAGGGAGCGGGATTCGAACCGCCAACCCTTGAGTCATTGGCCGACCTGCTCTACCTCCCGAGCTAATGCCGTCCCTATTACACACATAATGCACCACTTTACATTAAAAGTATGCCCTGAATGGAGGTGTTTGAACTAATTGGTGTGGGTTGTGCTGTTACAATGAGCACATGAGTGACAAGGATAATTCAGATTGAATTCTCTTTTTGGACCTTTCACATGTGAAGACACAATAATGTATTGGAATGTTTTTCCTCTCTCATCTGAAAGAAGGCTCCCAGCAAACACAATTACATCATGATGATCTCCTGATATCATCTTTCAGTGACGTCCAGGACTAGGCCAAATCACAGCCGATTTGAGGATCATTTAGACATCTACACAGGAATGTCAAGATGACGTCGAAATATGACATTACCATGAATAGGCATATTCAGTTATTCTGCTATGTACACAGTGTGTATTCAGCAGCGTTATACATAATTATATCCAGATTAACCTTTATTCTACATTTTCAAAAAATAAAACAGTTACCTGGCCGTGGTTTGAACCCAGGACCTCCAGCTTTGGGGTCTGCTACTTTACCCCTACACCATCCTTCCACAGCAATGACGAGGCACGGATGTAACCTTATTATGGCATAAACTTGTTTTTATTCAAACGTGGGTGTCAAGTCTTTGTGGATCGGGCATTACTGTGTGACATCTAAACCAACTGTGTATTATGTTACAGCAGATGCAGAACCCCAAAACACATTAACCCCACCCAAAATGCTACATTCCAACTTCCAGTAGTAGTAGTAGTAGTAGTAGTAGTAGTAATAGTAGCAGAAGTAGTAATAGTAGTAGTAGTAGTGTTGGTAGTAGTGGGAGTGGTAGCAGTAGTAGCAGCAGTAGTTGTAATTGACCGGTTAATGAGTTGTGGGCTATTTAGTGTTGGCGTGTGTTTCATTAAAAGTTTCGAGATTTATCATTTCAAAACGGTTTCACGTATCCAAAACCCTTTAATAACCTTAGGTCGGGGTAGTCCATAGATGACCCAGAAAAAGTTTTGTGTGATTTGGCCAAACGGTCTAGGAGGAGCTCGCAAAAGTAGGTTTTTGATCAAATTCAAAATGGCGGAAAATCTACCACACAGAAATGGGCGTGGCCTAGTGGGTTAGATACATGATGCTCCAGGGAAACCAGTAGATGTGGAATTTTGATTCTACAGCTCGCAGTTCAGAAGTTATGGACCGACAAATGTGAAATTGGCTGTTATAGCGCCACCGTCTGGTGGATTGGTGTAATTTTTTTACTCTGAGTAGTGGGTGATGTCGTGAACCTGTGTGGAAAGTTTGGGTGATGGGGGGTGTATGGTTTCTGAGATCCACACACTTTTAGGGTAGGAAAAGAACAAAAGCAAATACACAAAAGTTTAGACATTTATCATTTCAAAACGGTTTCACGTATCCAAAATCCTTTAATAACTTTAGGTCGGGGTAGTCCATAGAAGTCCCAGAAAAATCCCCTTGTGATTTGGCCAAACGGTCTAGGAGGAGTTCGCAAAAGTAGGTTTTTGATAAAATTCAAAATGGCGGAAAATCTAGGCACACGCAAATGGGCGGGGCCTATATGGATAGATGCGTATTGATCCAAGGAATCCCTGAGAAGTGAAATTTTGAGTATAGGACACACGGTTCAGAAGGTATGGACCATAACGCGAAATGGTCTGTTATAGCGCCACCATCTGGCCAATATGGCTAATTTTTTGTCTCTGAGTAGTGGGGCACATTTCCAACCTATGTGCAAAGTCTGGCTACTGTACCCCTTACGGTTTTTGCCGTGCATACTGTTTTAGCGGAGAATAAAAAGAATAATAATAAACGGAACAGATACAATAGGGATCCACGCACTTCGTGCTTGGACCCCTAATAATCTAATAATTTGACATAAAATATTGATAGCTATATTAATATCGTGACATTATTCAATTTTGTGCAAGGGCAGGCACGTGTGTTCCACCTACATGCAGATTCAAGCTCATGTTCAGTAGGCTAACTCCAGACTGCGACTCAGGTAATGGGGACTTGGCTGGGACTCAACTCAAGACTCTTCTTTGGTGACTCAGACTCAAACACTGGGGACTCGAGACTCGACTTGGACCTGAGATATATGACTTGACTAGAACACTCGTGCCCGTCAGTTTGTGGGCCCTTCCCCCTCACCTTGTCGAAGCAGAACAGCGAGACCTTGCCGCAGACGTTTATGGACGGTGGACTGATGCAGAAGATACCTTGCCTCTTCAGCCGGCCCTGGGCATAGATGGTGCCGGTGGTGATGGCAGCGGGCAGGGCAGGGGGCACCACAATGGTCACAATATCCAGGGCCCTGATCACCAGCTCCATCACGGTGACCTGGGGACACCAACAACTAGTCAGTGACATCACCTTGTTTATTGCTGCCATGTAAAGTAGAGAAGTAAAGCAGTTCAATATATCTAATATATATCAAATACAAAAAGGTGACAATATGTATGATGGGGCAGGAAAATTAATCAAGACATTAACTTTTGTAGTAGCTTCCCATCACAGTTTCACAAGGTCTCCATCCATATTACCGTAAATTCCGGACTATAAGCCGCACCTTTTTCCCCGTTTTTTGGCCTTTTTTGGCCCCTGCGGCTTATATAACGGTGCGGCTTATCTATGGATTTTTTCAAAAAAAAAAAAAAAAAAAAAAAAATCTCTCTTTTTTAGCACTCTTTCTAACTATAAATCCACTTCTGTTTTAATTTCCTCTCGCCCTCTTTTCACCACACTGTATGACACTGTATGACACTGTGTGCACTGTAAATAACAACACAGGTGGTGTTGTGTTATGTTGTTTTGTTGAAATGTTAATAAATGGGAGCTTCCTCAAACAGCCATCTCTTTCCCGACAATCCCCTCTGTGCATGAACCCTTACATATGGTAATTAAACATTAAAACACAATAAAAAAAAAAAAAAAAAAAAAAAAAAAAAAAAAAACATTAAAACACCCGCGGCTTATAGTCCGGTGCGGCTTATATAAGAAAAAAATAGTCAACTTTGCAGGTGCGGCTTATACACCGGTGCGGCTTATAGTCCGGAATTTACGGTATATTATTTGCAATTTGTAATTACATCATTAAATTGTTATTTACATTCCAGCAAGCCAGTGCCATCGCGAGAAAGATGTGTGGCTCAGAAATAAACATAAATCTGCACAGTTAGACTTTGTTGTCATTGAAGTTTCATTTATGACATTGGATTTGCATGCATTGTGTTGTATTGAATCATCAACCCCATATAACACATTGAAATTGCATGGTGAGATAATACCTGTACAAAACGACACTTACATTGGATCTTCTGAGGACCACAAAGCTGTAAATGGTGCCAAACAGAGCTGAAGCAAGAAAGAGAATGAAATGCTAATTAAAGGACGATTTTGCTGATTTTCGATTGATCACTGATGATTCGATTGATGATTTTGATGCTGTTGCAGGACAAGCCCAATATCTGGTTTAGCAGGACTACACTGGAAAGTTTCCCTCTGGTATTGCATTACACTTACCGATACTACCCAGGATCAGCAGGAACTTGGCAGCATCTTGGTAGAAGCGGAAGTTGATTGGCTGAGGATACAGAATGGAGCTGACCAGGTCACCTTTGGCTGTGAAAAATCCTGAGGGAGGGACACAAGCAGAAAAACCATATCTGGGTCAGAGTTCATTATAGCTTCTGACTAAAATTGGCATATGTACAAGAAGTAGTAAACAGCTGGACAGTGTGTTGTGTTTCTACTATTATAGTGTAATTTTATACTATTATACTTCTAATCATTTATGTTGCTCTGTACAGCCCAAGACAGCTTTATTCTAATTTCTTTCTCAAAAGTGACACAATCTACGCTTTAACTCTGAAGGCAAACCCACCCCACTTCCTGTCTCATCCTAGCTAACTAACTAGCTTGACGTTGCTACAGTAGGCAGCTGTAAAATCTACGCGTCTCACATGTTTTCCTGTCACGTTTCACTGTGCGGTGTAACATTTGTGTGTGTGTGTGTGTGTGTGTGTGTGTGTGTGTGTGTGTGTGTGTAGACTCCTGTCAGCCAGCAATCAGTAGCTACCGGCTATCAGCTACTGCTAGCAGCGATGCCAACTCTAGCCACAATGCTTGTCTGCTGCTGTTGAATGTAGCTTTGTCTCCCGCATACGAAACCATCGTCTTACAGATGTTAATCTCATTTGTTTATGCAGCTTTTGTCATGGCTTGTTACCCAGCCAACCAGCTAGCTGTTGTAGGGTACAACCGCAGCACTGTCTGAGACTAGCAGGCAAACTCCACGCATGCACCAACTCACACCGTGTATGGGTGTCACATGCCACGGTGGACCAATGGTGGAACTCCATCACTCACTCACTCAGTGGCATTAGGGACTCTCGAGCTAAAAACACAGCAAAAAGTTGTATAATCCCCCCCCCCCACACACACACAACCAACCTGTGCTGGTGACCACAGCCACAGCTCCCCCAACTCCCGGCCCCGCCCCTTTAGCCTGGATGAGCTGGGTACCGCAGAACAGGGTGTGTCGGCGCTCCGTCTCTGCGCTGTACCGCCCCTCACCAGCGGGCAGCGGGGTTTTCAGGACTGGGACACTCTCACCTGGACACAGGAACACAGAACAGGTTGCTACACTGCCATCTCCCCCACAAGATACTGAAGATATTGAACGACCATCTCCCCCACAAGATACTGAAGATACTGAACCACCATCTCCCTGACAAAATACTGAAGATACTGAACCACCATCAGATAGATACTGACGATAGATACAGAAGATACTCAATGACTGAGCCATTTCTTTTTGTGTCGGATGGAAGCTTTAGAGCGTCAATTCTGGTTTCCATTACTACATTGAATGAATTCCTCTGTAAAAAGCCAAACCCTAAACTGTAACTGACTACTGAGAGCCTCCAGCAAGACCCACTTTGCAGGCTATTATTTTTCATTGTCCCAATGACAAAGATTATTGTCAGGTAAATAACTTGCATCTCCTAAATATCAACAGTTTTCTTTTCAGCTTGACCACCATGCATTTCTGAGGTTATCCAATGGGTTCTGAATGGGTTTCAGAGACCACAAACAATAGCGCTATGTGAGGTTCCACAGTCAATAGAGATGGCCTGGACAATAGGCTGAAGTTGCCTGTGTGTATTTAGAGATGGCCTGGACAATAGGCTATGTGAGGTTCCACAGTCAACATTAGATGGCCTGGACAATAGGCTATGTGAGGTTCTACAGTCAGAGATGGCCTGGACAATAGTCTGTGTGAGGTTCCACAGTCAGATATGGCCTGGACAATAGTCTGTGTGAGGTTCCACAGTCAGATATGGCCTGGACAATAGTATGTGTGAGGTTCCACCATCAGAGATGGCCTGGACAATAGTCTGTGTGAGGTTCCACAGTCAGAGATGGCCTGGACAATAGTCTGTGTGAGGTTCCACAGTCAGAGATGGCCTGAACAATAGGCTGTGTGAGGTTCCACAGTCAGATATGGCCTGGACAATAGGCTGAGGTTTCCTGTGTGTATTCTGAAGGCTCCCTCTCTGTGGTGTTGTGATCACCTGTGAGCATGCTCTCGTTCACCATACATTCCCCAGCCAGCAGGGCGGCGTCACACGGCAGCAGCAGCCCCTCCTGAGGGATGACGAGGCAGTCGCCAGGCACCAAGTCCACCGAGCTCACACACTCCTCCTCTGAGAGAGACAACACACTGCTGTTAACACCCAGTTGCCAGCAAGTCCTTATAGACAGCTCTGCTTTCAACACAGAGGGACAGGAGAGCTACAGTGGATGAACTGGCTTCACTCAGTGACACATCAAAATATTTGATCTCACTCACCTTTACATCCAAAAACCACAAACCATTCTGCTCTACACTTGTTCTAACATCGACCATTTTGTATCACTATGGTGTTGTTGCATGATCAGCTAGATGCTAGTCTGACTCGATGGAAGCAAAACCTATGGGGAAAAACTCACCTCCTGAGCTTCTTCGTACGCTGACATTAGTGATCAGCTTAGCCATGCTGCGAAGAGTGGTGCTTTGCTGTGGAGATATTTGGAATATTACCCATTACAACTGGATCTTAAACTATGCCTCCATTGTCTGGAGGGAAAGAAGTACAGTATGGCGACCATGGTCAGGTCAGGGTAAGCATGCAGTCTTTGGGCTCACCTTGCGGATCTCATAGAGTGAGATACTGATGGAGAATATGGAAATAAGAAAGATACAGGTGGCATAATAGTAATATCTATCAACCATCCACAGGGTAATGCTGAACACTTGGAACATGTAGAATGGGTTGAGGACCTAAAGACAGAGGCAGACAGAAGCAAGAAGTAGGTTCAACAATGGAGAATACGGAACATATTTTGCACCCCTCTTCATAAAGAACTGCTTACCAGGCATGGCTGGCTTCTTCATAAAGAACTGCTGACCAGGCATGGTTGGGTCATCTAGCCTAAGCCTGGTCAAATCATACTGATCACGTAACTGACATTCAGTTTGGTTCTGCGGATCAGTCTGGCCTCCACAGAGATTTCAGTGGGCGGGGCTACTTGCCTTGACAGGCAAACTCACTCAGCCAATCAATCAGCGCCGCCAAATCAATCCAAATCCAGTCGGAAGAACGGCCAAAACGTCTTTCCCGCCAATAAACTCTGCTGGTGCATACTCTTGTTCTTGTTTAATTGTTGTCATGGAGTCTATTTCTGCAATAACCGCACTTACGGTACGGTTGTGTTGACTCTACTAACGTTAATGTTGGCGCTCGTTGCTTCGTGAGATGCCATTACTGTTTTGCCAGCGGCCTGATTGGACCGTGCACTTTGTCATTTCTGGAAATCGCTGGGGGCCAGACTGATCTGCAGAAGCAAACTGAAAGTGAGGTCATGTGATCAGGCTAGGTTTAATCTGTTCCAGCACTAGCATTGCTTGCCTAATCATTTTCTAATGACTATCTCACCTCCTCAATCAGCAGTTGCATGTAAGACTTCACAGGCACGTCGATAAGGTTGGGCCCATAGATGTGCCTCCTGAAAGAGTTGATGTCATGAATAAACGAGTGGAACCCTTCAAGGTTAAATCAGCAGACTGGTCCTCTGTTCATTCAGCCTTTCCTACCTCCAGCTCTGCTCTAGATTAAATCAGATTAAATCAGCAGACTGGTGCTCTGTTCATTCAGCCTTTCCTACCTCCAGCTCTGCTCTAGATTAAATCAGATTAAATCAGCAGACTGGTGCTCTGTTCATTCAGCCTTTCCTACCTCCAGCTCTGCTCTAGATTAAATCATCTTAAATCAGCAGACTGGTGCTCTGTTCATTCAGCCTTTCCTACCTCCAGCTCTGCTCTAGATTAAATCAGCTTAAATCAGCAGACTGGTGCTCTGTTCATTCAGCCTTTCCTACCTCCAGCTCTGCTCCAGATTAAATCAGATAATAATCAGACTGGTCCTCTGTTCATTCAGCCTTTCCTACCTCCAGCTCTGCTCCAGGTGACTCAGGCCACTTTGGAAGCCATACAGATCGTTGCAGGTCCAGTCCTCATTGAGGACACTGCAGACAAAGAGGGTATAAAGGGAAAAGTTCAGCTCCTACAGGTACCTACAGTATATTATCTAAAACATAAATGTTTTATATACTGCTTGATATTAAGATCCCCCCCCCCAAGAGACATAGGAGTCAACATGGCATGTTTCAAATCATGGGCAAACTCATCCTAACTGTGCTTACATATTACCCTAACCCCGCCGCCCAAAAAAAGAAAGCCAAAAAAAGAAATTGGCTCGAGGGCCGCACTGAGTGAGGACGGGGGCCGCAAGCATCCATCACAATGGTGAAATTCCAAGATTTTGTACATTGGCACAAAATATCGGAAGCTTCAATCCAAAAACATCAGTATCAACGCTGGACTTCAAAACCCATATGAGTCAAACCATTCAATTCCATCAAGGTAATGGCATTCCAGTGTGATGGTCAGCTCGTTCAGTACCTAACACGACAGAAAGCCCCCTTCCTGGCCAGCCAGACGTAGCGCAGCCCTTCAAACATGTAGTAGCGCAGCAGCGTTTTCTGAAAGACAACAGTGGTCGATGTCATTCTGGGGAAGGAGATCTCTGAGCACATCAGTTGAAACACTGACTCTCCTCCTTCCTTACCTCCTCTTTGTGGAGCTGGACTGTATCTCTCCAGTCACCATCCTCCAGGTCACCCGCTAGCTCCATACTAAAAGAGTAGAAACTCATTCAGTAGAGTCTCCCACATTTACATGGTTCCCACACATTTTCACAGGTACAATTTCAAAACTTTTCCATGACCTTTCAAGAATCCATCATAGAATTTCCATGTAATGTGATGCAGTGACTCTGAATCAATAGCATAAAGTATTACTACTGTCCAGTGTAGTAATACTTTCTGGTCAGTATTGCTTCAGAGTCAGCGACTCACATTACATGGACAAATAGGACACACCTCTTTATATTGGATTTGAGTCCTTTAAGAGTCACAGCATCACATTAAATGGATGCTATTGAAAAAAAGACTTTTTTGGATTTTCCACAGTATAAAATACAAGAAACACTAAAAGGCAATATAAAGAGGTGTGTCCTATTTGTCCAGTTGAGTAATAATTTCTTGTAGGTTATTGATTTGGAGTCACTGCCTCATATTACATGGAACTTATTGGGGGGGGACTTTAATTTTCAAGGTACAGGATGGACAAACCTATGCAGCAATGCATGCACATACACATTATACACACACATGCTTAGAGGCGCCATTCATTTTCCATACAATACAAATATTTATTTAAAATACAAGAAGCACTCAAATCAAATATAAAAACAAACAGTGAACAGTAACAAATAGTGAAGAAATGTACTATACGTGATGATGGTAGCATAATGTTAACATTAAAATAATAATGTTTAACAAAATACATTTTGTTACATTATCCATGTAAGATTACTGAAACAATTAATTCAATTACACACGTCAAAGTTCCATGACTTTTCAAGTTTCTGCGATTTTACTAATTCCATGACTTTTCCAGGCCTGGAAAACTTTTCCAGGTTTTCCATGATCATGGGAATCCTATGGTCTCCAACCCCTTTATCACTTTTCAGAAATTCACTGAAACAGTTTTGAAAGGTGATGCTGTGAGAAGATAAGAGACATGGAGCTGACCTGCCCTGCTCCATCTCCTCTGTAAGAACATCCACCACATACTGCTGGCCGAAACTGTTCTGAAGGAGGAGACACAATGTAAACATATATAAATACAAAACACAATAGTTTGTAAGCAGCTTATGCAGTCAATCAGAGCACAACATAGAATTGCAAAAAATACAAATATTTACTCTGTTCACTCCAGAACTGTATTCTTGTCAGGTTGGAAACGCCTCTGAAACAGCACTTAGACTAGGGCTGGGCGATATGGGCCAGAAATCCCATCTCCATATTTTTAGGCTGAAGGGCGATACACAATATACTGTACACTGTATCTCAGTATTTTCTTTGAAGTGGGCTAAATGTTCAATTCGAAGTCAAAGCCACATGTGAGACGTCACAAGCACTTTTATTAAAACAAGACTGTGATAGATAGATAGATAGATAGATAGATAGATAGATAGATAGATAGATAGATAGATAGATAGATAGATACGAGCAAACCCATATATTGGTCTAACCATATTATTTACTCTCAATCTTAAAAGGACTTCACCAGAGGAGACAGCTGTGCACATTGTAAAGAGAAATCAGATTTGAACATGTCTACATGATGAGACACATTTTAACAGTTTGTTATTTTCTTACTCTTAGTAGTAGAATATCTGCCATGGCCAAAGGGCAGGAGCTGCAGCGGGCGAGGACAGCCAGCCGAGGGCGCCAGCGAAACACAACCAGGAGAAGACCCAGAGAGAGGAGGGCAGCCAGACGAGACAGCCACACCCGCCAGCACACCCACCTGTACCCCTGCACATCCTGGGGGGGGGAGGGGAGGGGAGGGGGGGGGGGGGAGGGGAGAGGAGGGGAGGGGAGGGGAGGGGAGGGGAGGGGAAGGGCACAGTATGATCAAAGCCATCCATGAAGGCTTCAACAAGACACATTCTGCACATCTGCTCTAGGGGTCGACCGATTATCGGCCTGGCCGACGCCCGACCAAGCCGGAAGTAACACGGGGGCTCGAACCTTCGACCCTCGTGTTGGTAGGCATGGAATCTACCGCTGCACTACCCGGACGCCATGTATATTGATTTATTAATTTGAAGTGTATTATATCACAATACTTAGTTGCCTCATTCTCGCAGGTACAGCAATGACCCAATGTCTCCACAGGACGATGTGTGATGATCTGATCAGTGCCTCAGTGTATACTGTATATCCATCACTGCCTGGTTCAGTGTAAGTTAACACTATGGAGCAGTGATACTCAACCCAAGGCTCTAGAGCAGTGGTTCTCAACTGGTCTAGCCTCACGACCCACATTTTTCCTTAAGTCATTAAGTCACAACCCAAATATCTGAAATAGTTTAGGCCTATATGCTTTTTAAACAAGTTCAAACTGGTGATGGCTTTAAAAATGAACCTGAGCTACAACCTCTGAAAGAAAGCAATGTTGGCCATGAACGCCGGCATCCTCAAGGAGTAGAATAACTTTTTCATGCACACATCGGCGACCCACTCAAAACAGCCCCGCGACCCACCAGTTGAGAACCACTGCTCTAGAGCCACATGCGGCTCCTTTATGGGTAGTTGTGGGTCTTTTAAAGTCCTACTTAAAATACATAAATAAATAAAAATCTAAATAAATAAATGGAGGAATGGGACTTTTATTTTATTTTATTGTGGCTCTTGCAAAGATTTTTTGTGTCAATGTGGCTCCTGAGTAGGGCATGGAGGGTCTTACCATGTGTGAGTCAGGACTGAGGAGGGGGTCTCTGGGGCTCGGCGAGGGCAGCCCACTCTGTGGCTCCAGCACACTACCTACAGGACAGGTTACACACTGTTAACACAGCCACTCTGCATAGACATTCACATGAACTCAGCTGCACCCACACAGTCAATATTAACTAAACACACAATGTAAAGCTGTTGTCCATGATGCAGACTGGGCCCTTGGGCATGGTACTTGAAATCACATCTTAGGTATACAAGTCAGAAGAAAGCAACTCTGCGAGGCACATTTCACTGATAGTCTAACCTCGCGTCTCCAGACTCTCTCAAAGGAGAGCCTGGTACGCATTACTACAGGCAGGAAGACCCCGCCCCGTCTTCCAGTGGATCTTCCGCTTTGTGTGCATCAGTGTTTTCGTTCCCCCATTTTACCGTTTTGACCAGTGTGTTAGGCGGCGATGCCATTATTAGGTTTTAGTTGTTTGTTTGTTTGTTTTGTAGCTTTTTGGGTAGCTAGATACTCGCCTCGTCCACGTTTTCTGAACAGAACGCAAGGATGGAGCGGGAGCACAGCTGCACTTTGGTTCCCGCCCGGCGGATGTTGTGGGTGTCTTCCGCCTGCCATGGAAGTCTATGGGCGGATAAGGGACTCTGCTGGAGGGGAGATGATGACATCATTTACCCCAGAAGTAGAGTCGAGTCGCAAAAGGGGCTATCTTCCACCCATAGCCAGAGGACACGGAACAAGGTTTTTCCACCCAAACTACTGATAATCTGGGTCAGAAAGTCCAATAACGTGTTCGTGGATCAATGTTTTCTCTTCCATAATGCTTCCTTTGGAAAGCACTATCCTAGTACAGAATTGAGGATGATATCAACATTTTAAAATATCATCAATCTATTCACCTTATGTAGCCCCGCGCACTTGGCCCAGTTGTGTTATGACTTCCTGTTCAAAACACCTGTTTTACATCAGATGACCCCTGTGTTGGAACATAAGGTGAATAGAATGAGAAAAGAAGAAGAAAAAACAGCCTAAGGTTACCAGCGAGACAGACAGAGATGACTACCACAAACACACGTTATCTCCCAATGGGAGAATATAATAGATATCGAGATTTGCCACGGAAACACTAGCGTACTGAGTGTTACCACAGAGAATATGTTATGTGGTACCATATATCAAAACCATAAAATATGCTACCGTAACACGGGTCTTTGTTTACATAAAAACGTTTCGCTTCCTCTTCCAAGGATTTCGTATCCCCGAAACAAAACACTTCAATCATATTCAAATGAATCATTTAGGAAGAAGCCTCAAGCCTACTTTACTTTACCGTCAACTCCACACCGCAAACCTAAGATCGATCATAAAAGTGCGCTCATTTCTCCTTGCTTCTGTTCCGCTCACCTGTCGGCTCACTCCACCTGCTGCATCACGCTACGTCCCCTGCTACAGTCAGTGCGCCTATTTTCGGACAGCTATCCAGCGCCTCTAAAGCGTCTTCTTTCTTCTTTTATTGCACAGTTTGGACCATGGCTCACCACAAACACTCAAGCCACAGTGTTTAAATCGGCCCAGCTCTACCGATGCATGTGCTCAGATCCACATTTACCCGGCAGGAAAGGGCTAAAACAATCACAGGTGTGACGCAGCAGGTGTCGTGCTACAAAGTTTGTTTGCCGAAAAAGTGATTTAAAGCTGTACCGTCCAGTTTCCGTCTCGCATAACGCGCAACATCACCAAATGTCCGTGGCAATATAGCAAGGCAATGCATGCAGGGCCGTAGCCAGGGTTCCGAAATAGGGGAGGTCCAGCAGAGCCAGCTGGCTACGCCTCTTGACACGGTCTGGCTACGCCTCTTGACACGATCTGGCTACGCCTCTTGACACGGTCTGGTATACACATCACCCTTCAAAATAAAATACTCGTTATTTTTCTCTTGATTTAAAGAATTACAAGAACAATTATGCTTTCAATGAATATTCAAAATTTGACAGTTTCAAGTATAAATGGTGGTAGTGCATCAATGCTATATTTAATCCATAAATAAAAATAAATAATATAAAAATAAATAAATAAATACATACATAAATACAAAATAAATGAATAAATAAAAATAAATAAATAATAGGCTACAAAAAATAAAAAATAAAAATACATAGCTAAAAAAAAAATCAATAAAGTCTCTGCCTTTATACACTGTTCTCAAACTTTTTCATGTCAAGGTCCCCTAAACTAAAACAAATTAGACCACATGGACCCTCATTCGATCATATTTGATCAGGGTCCCCCATCTGATATTAGATGTTTTATTAGGAGATAGTGTGTGGCACCCATGGCCAACATTCTGTCATTGTCAACACAAAAACAGCCCTATATTGCAGCAGACAGACAGACAGACAGACAGACAGACAGACAGACAGACAGACAGACAGACAGACGGGGATCACAGACAAAGCTGTCTGTAGCAGGGCTGAGCAAGTGGACCTGGCTGAAATATCAGTTCTGGAATGAAGGTGAGTAACGTTATTTCGGTATGTTTTATGTTTGTCATTTTTATGTTGTCCTCTCCATGTGGCCATGCTTGCAAACTTATATCAGCTATAACAGATGTGTATGTTACATTAATGTGCTTTCAACAGGTAGACAGACAGTCAATATCCTACTTTCCGACTTTCTGTCTGTCTGCTCGACTGTCTCACTGTCTGCCTGTCTACCTGACTGACTGTTGTCAGACTGACTGCCTGTCTACCTGTCTGTCAGTGTCTGAACTGACTGTCTCACTGTCTGCCTGTCTACCTGACTGTCAGTGTCTGAACTGACTGTGTGTTTCACTGTCTGTCTACCTGACTGACTGATGTCTGTCTGTCACTGACTGACTGACTGTCTGTCAGACTGTCTACCTGACTGACTGACTGACCGACCGTCTGTCTGTCTAATTGTCTGCCTGACTGTCTCACTGTCTGCCTGTCTATCAGACTGACTGCCTGTCTACCTGACTGTCTGTCTACCTGACTGACCATCTGTCTGTCTCACTGTCTGCCTGACTCTCTCACTGTCTGCCTGTCTACCTGACTGACTGTCTCACTGTCTGCCTGACTGTCTGCCTGTCCCACTGTCTGTCAGTGTCTGAACTGACTGTGTGTTTCACTGTCTGCCTGTCTACCTGACTGACTGATGTCTGTCTGCCACTGACTGACTGACTGACTGACTGTCACACTGGATGTTATGGTCTTTGTCACCAGTGTCCGGGCCGGCCTCCTGAAAGGTTCCGCCTGTGTCGTTGGTGTAGAGGGCGTACAACAGGTGTAGAGGGCATCCGGGAGGCAGGGCCGAAGGGTGGAGCAACCCTGGATGATGGCCCGGACACCAACGACACAGGCGGAACCTTTCAGGAGGCCGGCCCGGACACTGGTGACGAAGACCATGACGTGGCTGGGCGGTGCAGAAAGCTGGCGACTAAGGATGGGCAAAAACAAAAGGGGTCAGACGTCACAGCCCTAAAAGAGGCCTTGATTGTCATGCCTGGCCTAATGTCAAATTCAAAGCAACAAAGCTATACACTAAATTACATAACATCCAGTGTGACAGTCAGTCAGTCAGTCAGTCAGTGGCAGACAGACATCAGTCAGTCAGGTAGACAGGCAGACAGTGAAACACACAGTCAGTTCAGACACTGACAGACAGTGGGACAGGCAGACAGTCAGGCAGACAGTGAGACAGTCAGTCAGGTAGACAGGCAGACAGTGAGAGAGTCAGGCAGACAGTGAGACAGACAGACGGTCAGTCAGGTAGACAGACAGTCAGGTAGACAGGCAGTCAGTCTGATAGACAGGCAGACAGTGAGACAGTCAGGCAGACAATTAGACAGACAGACGGTCGGTCAGTCAGTCAGTCAGGTAGACAGTCTGACAGACAGTCAGTCAGTCAGTGACAGACAGACATCAGTCAGTCAGGTAGACAGACAGTGAAACACACAGTCAGTTCAGACACTGACAGTCAGGTAGACAGGCAGACAGTGAGACAGTCAGTTCAGACACTGACAGACAGGTAGACAGGCAGTCAGTCTGACAACAGTCAGTCAGGTAGACAGGCAGACAGTGAGACAGTCGAGCAGACAGACAGAAAGTCGGAAAGTAGGATATTGACTGTCTGTCTACCTGTTGAAAGCACATTAATGTAACATACACATCTGTTATAGCTGATATAAGTTTGCAAGCATGGCCACATGGAGAGGACAACATAAAAATGACAAACATAAAACATACCGAAATAACGTTACTCACCTTCATTCCAGAACTGATATTTCAGCCAGGTCCACTTGCTCAGCCCTGCTACAGACAGCTTTGTCTGTGATCCCCGTCTGTCTGTCTGTCTGTCTGTCTGTCTGTCTGCTGCAATATAGGGCTGTTTTTGTGTTGACAATGACAGAATGTTGGCCATGGGTGCCACACACTATCTCCTAATAAAACATCTAATATCAGATGGGGGACCCTGATCAAATATGATCGAATGAGGGTCCATGTGGTCTAATTTGTTTTAGTTTAGGGGACCTTGACATGAAAAAGTTTGAGAACAGTGTATAAAGGCAGAGACCTTATTGATTTTTTTTTTTAGCTATGTATTTTTATTTTTTTATTTTTTGTAGCCTATTATTTATTTATTTTTATTTATTCATTTATTTTGTATTTATGTATGTATTTATTTATTTATTTTTATATTATTTATTTTTATTTATGGATTAAATATAGCATTGATGCACTACCACCATTTATACTTGAAACTGTCAAATTTTGAATATTCATTGAAGGTAAAATTTTTTAATTTTTAATGAACAATGTAATTATTTTGACCAAATATTTTATACAGAAATGTAAATACTGTATAGCAAAACTCTACTCTGTCTACAAACTTTAAAAATGATTTAGAAACATTTTCCAAATCCATAAAATATACAGTATGAAAAACAAAATGTGTTGGGTGAGTTGAAAACGAGCCTAACTACGCTCAGTGTGGAAGATAGAAAGCATAATTGTTCTTGTAATTCTTTAAATCAAGAGAAAAATAACGAGTATTTTATTTTGAAGGGTGATGTGTATACCAGACCGTGTCAAGAGGCGTAGCCAGATCGTGTCAAGAGGCGTAGCCAGACCGTGTCAAGAGGCGTAGCCAGCTGGCTCTGCGGCGCTGCAATTAGATGATGTTGGGTCAGGGCGCCGCCGGAAAAAATTTGAGTTTTTTTTTCCCCCTTTTTTAGCCATATTTAGAGTAATATATCATTTTAAATCAACATTAGGATTATACTGTTGTGATGTCATTATTCAGTATATTCTCTTTCATGTCACCACCTGCTCAGCTCTCCTGTCAACATAATTGTAACTAACAAACACAAACTGTTTTAGCCAAATTCATATCAAAATGACACCTACAAACACAGGTACACAACCCAAGCCGTACACAACACACAAAGTCATCATCGATAATAAAAAAAACATACAGAGGGACATTTATTTATTCCTGATAGGAACGATTGAAAAATAAAATAAAATATATTATGTTGTTTTTAACTTTACACCACCTCTTTTTGTTACTTATTGGGTCATGAAACTGAAACCATGCATATAGCCACCTGCATACCTGACTTCGGGAGCTTGGCAATTGGCATCATGCATGATTAGCCAGTAGCATCCCAACGTGTCACACAGGTAACATTACTTAAGAGACAGACTAGACACTTACTTTCTTGGTTGTTGCTAAAAAATCTGTCAGTGTCACTCACTGTCTGTCGTTCACTCGCTCACTGTCTCGCAGCTCGCTCACCTTCAATTATCTCGCCAGGCAGACAGAGAGTCATCACTCACCACCATGCTGCTGCTCTCAGAATCAAGTTACCGCGGACGCGGCGTCAGATGACTTCCTGCCTGACCTGCCTTTCGTTTCAAAATAAAAGAGATCCCGTGTTTTTCATGCTTTTCCATGCAGATTGTTTTATTTTTTTCTCTGAAATATTAGGGGAGGTCCGGACCTCCCCGTCCTCATAGCTAGCTACGGCCATGAATGCATGTCTTTGAAACGTCTCTTTTAGCCAAATACCCGTAACAACAAATGTACAAATAGTGTTTGCGGTTAAATAGCGTATTGCATGACATTTATTGCTGATGATGTGTTTGGTAGGCTATGTCTAACAGGCTATTTTTGTTAAGGCATATTTGGAAAGTAGACTATAATAAACATGATTTACGGATGGGTTATATAGCCTATAAAATAAAGGAGTTATCTCTTGCTGCTCTGAGTCTGACTGTGCCCTGGCTCCCAAAGTGGGGTCTGGGGACTCCCAGGTGTCCTTGAGGGGGTTCCAGGGGTCCCCAGCAAAAGGGGGAGTCATTTATTTTCACAATAACTCCATCCATAAGTAGCCTAACATAATGACTTTTTTGGTCATGGGTTTCAAACACTTCATGCAATAAAACATCTAAAAGCAAACATCGTATCAGATGGGGGACCATTATGGCACAAAATCTTATCAAATGGGGATTCGTGGTCTAATTTGTGTCAGTTTAGGAGTCCTTGATATGAAAAAGGTTTGAGAACCACTGCCCTAGATTAACCAATCCAGTCCTTTTTACCAGTTTAAATAGCCAATCTGCAAACTGAGCCAATAACTTTTTGGCACAACGCCTGTCAAATTGCTTTATGTCTGACGGATAGCCTACGACGGACACCAATGACAGATACATGGTTTTACATCTGGGCTACTGTCATATTGCTAGACTGGTCAGTCACCATTATCACATTGAGCTGGCATCGTTATATCATGTGCACAGATGAAGACATGATACAGTATAAAATTGTTAAATGTGTCATTTTACTTTTCCACCAGCATCAAGGGCAATTTTTAATACTGTAATTCAGAAGCTAAACAAATTGTAGACCATCTGAATTGTCATGAAGTTGCTGCCCTATGCATGACTGTACTAATCATGTGAAAGGTTTATTTTCCAACGCTGATTGTAAAAATGGGTGTGCTCTTTGACATAACTAGGCCACTGTCGAACAAAAGCAACCCAAAATATTGGGTTTCCCCAGTACTAGTGTTTGAGCATGGTTTCAAGCCATCCTTCCTGGTTCACTATGTAACTATTTAGACTGGTAGTGGTACACATTTAAACTTCCCTTTTAAAGAGCAACTCATGCCTTGTTATTTCACAATAAGACTGCAATGTAGCAGCCTCTGATGCCTAAACGGTCAGTACAATAAACTAGTATTGATTTCCAACTGGTTTCAAAATAACCAATCCATTCACATGCCACACCTAAACAGACCCCAAAGCAGGGCTTCCAGACATGTGAAAGTCATCGTTATGCCACTCATAAATCACCCGTCTCTATATTTACTGTCAATGGTCTCAACCAAAGATCAATGAGTGCTTAGATGGCAACCTGCATTTGGAGGACAAGACTACTTCCAAGGTCAGTGTAGAAATTATAGTCGTAGAAATATGGCTCGGAGCTCAGTTTCATCTTGAAACTGAGCCGTGCAAAGGGCAAACTTCCCAGCCTTTCAACGGAAGTGACTCAGCTAAAAACCACAAGACACAAGACAGTCATCTGAGCTGAAGAGGCAAAAACCACCCGACATGACATGGACCTCAAGGCACCATCCACACCAGTTGAGTCCACACTACATGGCTAAGCCAAGGTCAGCAGACTGCACATTCTCTTTTGTTTGGTGCCAGTGGTGGAAATTAACATTTACTCAAGTACTGTACTTATTAAGAGCGTGGGAGGATCACGCTATTCCCACCAGTTCCCTTCCGCCCCGAACAAGCGCCCCGACCGACCAGAGGAGGCGCTAGTGCAGCGACCAGGACACATACCCTTAATCCCTCCTCCCACCCGCTAATCTCTCGAGACAGACTTTCGACTTGCATCAAAAATCTGTCGGCAAGCTCCGTGAAAAGGGGTGCAACATGCTTCGCTTTACCCGATCAAAATGGAGTGGACGTGACCGGTGTCGGTGTGTAGTCAAAACTTAACCATTTTCAGCACGTAGCAAGTTGTAGCAAGTTGTAGCGTGTAGCAAGAGTTGTTATTGTTGTTTCATAGCGATGGAAGGATTTGAGAGCGACACGCAGGGAACGGAAAGGAAATCCATAAATGGTCAGAGTCGGCCGGTTGGAGCCAATGGCAGAGCTTGCAGGGGGCGGAAAGGGATTTTCTTCCGCTGCCGACCGCGCCTCTTGAGTTCCTGTTGCACCACATTGAAACGGGGCTGCCCCCAGAGGTTAGATAATTTTTTTTTCTTTTTTGGTTTAACCAATGGGCTCCCAGATTGCCCACCCGCAGACACACACAATCGTGCCTGTATAGATGCCCGACCAAGCCGGAGGTAACACGGGGGCACGAACCTGCGACTCTCGTGTTGGTAGGCATGGAATCTACCGCTACACTACCCGGACGCCCTTGGGTCAGAGATATTTCTGATAAGGGATTTTCTTGTGCCTTAATTATGAAGCACCCAAACCCCTCAGGTCATCTGGGGCAGGTTTACTCCGTGTTCCCAGGATCTAAACATAGAACCAACTTCCTGACTACCTGAAGTTTGCTAAAACAGCTCCTTTATATTGAAACATTACTATTTACTGCAGCTTTCCAATGAATCAAATATGTAACTTCCTTTATTTTTCAACTATTTTTGTATGTTTTTGTGTGGTCTTTTAAATGTTATTTTAAAGTATTTTTGTTTCTAAATGCAATCTTAATAATGCCATTTAAATGTCTTATTTTAAAATGTATTTTTATGCCCTTGTAAAAGGAATTTGAATTGCCTCCTGTCTGAATGGTGCTGTAAAATTGCCTTGCATTGCCTTGAGAAAGACACGTTGTTGACATAGTGCCTATAAGTGGCCTATAAAGCAGGTGTGGAGAGAGAACAGGTGAGACCAGCTCTCTGGTAAGGCTGGGTATTGGCAAGGACCTCATGATACGATACGTATCACGATACATGGGTCACGATACGATTGTATCACGATACATTGCGATACAATACATATTGCGATATATTGCAATACTCTACATAATTTACTGAAAATTGAAAATATAGCTGAAAATACAACTCGCTGTGTACCACCCAGGTAGCGTAATAATATGTACATCACTTTGTATTGATAAATTAGTAGACAAATTGAGTCAAAACTACTGTGACTCAAGTGTTGAGTGTTACTGAACACACTGAAATAAAAAGTATTCTTATTGTGTCACACACTGAACACACGGCTGTGCAAAAAAATTATATGACGATATATCACGATATTTGTCTGAAATATTGATACATATTGCGATATATTGCCGTATCGATTTTATTGCACAGCCCTACTCTCGGGTGGGTGGGGTCGGGGAGGGGGCGTGCTACCTTCTTGCCAGTGTCCAATAGTGAAGTGCTTTGTAGTCTTTCTGATTCTGGTGTGCCCACAAGCTTGATAATGCACACTGAAGTAACGGTACAGAATGTTGTGAAACTACAGGTAATGTCCCAAAGACAGCTGCTGCTCAGCAGTGTGGAGGTGGTTGAATATATAGAGTAGCAGTAACACTGGTCTGCCACTAGTTTTAGCAGCATAGCATAATAAACAATGACACTATTATTCGCCTCCAATAAAGTGCACCTTGCTGATTAGTTGCCAATTCTTTCATTTTGCATGTAGTGTCAGCCCTAGCTCTTTGCCTACATCACATCTAGGGATGAAACGATAACCGGTTTTAATGATAACGTGATACAATTCCTTTATGATAACTGTGATAAAATTCCTGGTAATGCTTTAGAATACAGCCCGCAAATAAGCATGTAACTAGAGGGTAAGATCTGTACTTATGGGCTAATTACGGGGTACCACACTATAGTTATAGTATAACTATGGGGTACAAGGAGTTAATTTAGACTGTAACTAGAGGGTAACAAGATCTGTACTTATAGGCTAATTACAGGGTACCACACTGTACTTATAGTGTAACTATGAGGTACAAGGAGTGAATTTAGACTGTAACTAGAGGGTAACAAGATCTGTACTTATGGGCTAATTACGGGGTACCACACTGTACTTATAGTGTAACTACGGGGTAACAAGACTGTACTTGTAGTATAACTACAGGGTAACAAGACTATACTTATAATATAACTACAGGGTAACAAGACTGTACTTATAGTATAACTACGGGGTAACATACAGTATATATGTTATTGCCACAATGTACATATATTTAATACTTTTGATATATTTTTATACAGTACTGTCTATTCATTTACTGTCAATTATATTGTATTTGATGTATCCTGTTACTAATTTGCTGCTACACCTCCATTTCTACAGTTTTATGTTATAATAGTTGAACACTTGAAGGTACCTCCTAAACTCACTTAACCAGCTTGTATCCACCTTTTGAAAGCCAAAGCCAAGAGATGAAACATGTATATGTGAACTGACATACATTTAATGTTACTGCCCACCAAAAGCAGTAGTCAGATAAAGAGCTGTGCCTGTGTCAGCTAGCTCCTATCAACTGCTGGCTTACAGGCTCCTGCTGGCTGGCTTTAGCTAGTAAACATCACAGCATGCTATACAAACTGTCACACTCACCACGCCTGGCCATGCTGCGGTCACGGTGACAGCCTCCACTTTAAAACGTTTCACACCATATTGACTGTATTCAACAAGAGGCTCTTTCAACTGCGGAGTCCGCTACAATTATGCATATCATCCATATCACCATAGGACTGTTTGTGTGTTTCTACGGCGAGTCGCGTGATCCAAAATGGACCCAAAGCGTGCAGCCGTTTTCATGGAGGCATGCCAAACTTACTGCACTAGGGAGCCCCCTAGTGGCACTCGGATGAATGTGAACAGATATGCCTTGGAGCAGGGGTTATCAACCTTTTGTAAAGGCTCACTCACTTCTGATTGTTAAAACAGTTCCGAGGACCACCTTCCCAGATAAACGAGAGAGAGAGAGAACAAAGTTTTAAAATTATGCATTTTAATTGGAAGTTTTTGATCTATATAATTCTTGAGCACATTTAGATATAACTAGCTGTAATGACTTTTTTATTTTATTTTGATTAATATATTTGGCAATACCACTGCCTCCTTGGCCCACTACACGGTGCTCTGAGGCCCACCAGTTGGCCACAGCCCAGGGGTTGAGGATAGCTGCCTTGGAGTGCTTGGAAGACTTCAACAGGAACACGCCCCCCCCCCCCCCTCCACCCTGTGGAGAGGGTGTCTAAATGTGCTGCTCAAGTTTTAATTAGTGATTATTTGCTTTCCTCTTCTTCTTTCTCATAATCTTTTGCACATGCTTATATTGCACCTATCTTGATATAGGCCTACTGTATCTTGTTATTGACCGCCTACTTTTACTACTTTGGTTTAAATTTGGTTCAGGAATCATTCGAGTTCCATCTCCTCCTTTAAAGGAGCATTCACACATCTTTGTCATGTGTCCAGATGATTTTTCATTTCATAAGATAGACATGAACCACTCTCAGCCTGATCAGCCTTGCAGATCGTGTGTGATTATCATATCTAGTCTACATGATCATAGGTGTGCATCATAGTGCTGCAGTATCATGATTGCGTAACAGCCTGTCCCATCTGCCAGTCTCCCTTGGTGGACAAGCTGTTCCCCAGGACAGAATGGATGCCCTTAACAAAACTACAGCCAATTACAGTCAGGAACAGACGTGGACTACATCACAGATCCTTTGCTTTGTTTGGAATGAACTGCCACACTAGACACACATTTCTTATCATCTGTTAACTGCAATATTGTATGTACCTGTAGATTGTATTTAGTGATGAGACTTCACTAGATCTCAATGGGAGTCAATGGGATTTGAAGGTGTGTAGAGTCTACACCTGTAGACTGAGCTCTCCATCAGAAGTGTTTGTGGGATACATGGTTATAGATTACATTAGAGTCCCATTCTGGAGCTTCCAGAGACAAATAAATCATCCCTTTGCTATCATAATTCAAAATGCACAAGTTTCAGTGGGTTTACCAGTCCATTTTACTATGGAGGTCAACGGAGAAATTGGAGAGGAAAGAGTTCTGTATTTTCCCAAGCTGCTAATGTGAAGGGGATGATTTCTATTTTCTGATACAGCAAGAACTGGATGCAAATGTCATCCATAAAAACACACAAAAAGTAGTTATTGTTTGTCTTGTAGTTTCCAATTTGTCCAGCAGAGGAAAGGACAGGCCACCCATTGGTAGGATTTGATGTAATTTGATGGGGAAATTATGAGATTTGGTTTTATTAATCTCAAGCAAAACTGACAGTTCAACACTTGTAACGACAAAAAACGAGTTTAGCTCCTCTGTGTATTGCATCTGTAGTTTGAAAGGGAAAATAAATGCAATAGATAACGTTTGACATGACAAGAGCACAGTAAAGATTATTATTTATTGCCACATTTCTCACTCTTAATGAACAGTGTGCAAAAACAGTCACTCATCAGCCACACTTCCTTTCATCTTTGGCCAGATCCAAGAAACAGAATGATCAACTCAATCGAACAATCAACTCAACAAATGAAGAAGCCCACCTGCAGCAGATGATGGAAAGCCAGATGCCATTGGCCCAGCATAGAAAGGGGCTAGGTAGCTTGGTAGGAGTTACTACAATGGCCAGCCGGGGATCAAACAAACTTCCAAAAGTCCAACGAAACGTACTGAATGTCATTGCTGCCACTCTCTTACAACATGTAATCCCATGTGCACCGTTATAGCATTTGCGAAGAAACTAAATGTTTTTTTCTTTAGGAAAAGTTGTCCAATGTGATTGAGTCAAAGTTAACTATGTGCAAAACGTTGTGGTCAGCATCAGCAGAAGGTGACATTTGGCCATTCCCCGCGTCAGTTTATATACTGAGAGCATTGAGAGGAGGTGATATTTTGCCATGCCCCTGGCCAGTTTATATACTGAGAGTGTCGAGAGCGGGTACTAAGGTGACCGCTTCCCCAAGGCTCTGGTTCTGGTCCTGGTTCCCTTTGGTCTGCAAGACCTTCTGCCGATGCCTCTCCTCCTGCCGCTTCTTCTTCTCGTGCCGCTGCTGCTCTTTCCTCTGCTTGTTAGATACCTAACAAGGGGCACATAAACCATCTCTGTGAGTGAATTATAAAAAAAACTAAAACATCCTTACTCCTATTCCTAACCGATTCCCACTGCACTTAACGTTACACTAGGCTACCTAAGTCTGCACATAGAGACCCTGCATGAAATAGGCCACGCCCATCACGGGGGAAAGCGCTCCATTCACTCCCATACACCAGCGTCATTTTCCTTTAATTAAACATAGCTAAAAAGCTGTTGTGTGGTGGGCTGTGCAGACAACAAATGTAAAAAAAAATCGCCAATTAAAGTTTTTAGGAGAACGCCAGGATTGGGGGGAGATTTTGTTTCCCCCCGTTTTGGGCGTGGTTTCTGAATGATGACGCGCTCCGCAGTGTCTCTATAGTTGGCGCTTCTACCTTTTCATGTCACGTAACAATTTCTCAAAACACCACTGAGTGACTAAAAGAATATTCTCGCTTGATCAGGCTATCTATTTAGTGCTGTACCAGCACTGGAGAGTCTGGCTCAACCTAGTATTGTTCTGGTATAAGGGGGGGGGGGGGGGGGACCGAAACCCTCTGCCTTGTTTGCATTCCTTTTAAACCAATCACAAGTGTCTTGGGCGGCACTAACTAAGCGCACAGGATGTGGCAAAGGTGCTCTTTCAAAATAGTGACGGGGGACTTGTTTTGCTAGAACCAAATGTCTAAATGCCTGCAAAAGAAAATCAAATATAAAACAGTAAAACATGTATGTAAAACTTGCCATTTAGCTCAGAGGTTGTTGTTGTTTCACGTAGCGACGTGGGCTTTGAAAACGTGCAGATAGTGGAACCAGAAGGGGCGGGGATTTCCGACTGAAATGGACAGCACCAATGGCAGAACTTATACCTGCAGCCTACTTCGGTTGAGTCAGCCTACTTAAATACTAGCTGACTAGCATGTACAAGTCACGCTGATTTCAATGGTGAAATACGTTTCCTGCTTGGTTGCTGAGAAAATTGTGTTTTTCCACGTTCGCAACTTCGTTAGCAAGCACAGCGAGCATTAGCAAGTTCTGTTGGCTAAGTTATGTTGATTGTTTGTTTTTGTGAACGCTGCTGCAAGGAATTGTGGGATGACATTATCTCCTTTCCTTTTCGTAAAGGATGGTCCACTGTATGCTATGCTAAAGGAGCTAAGTTAGGAAGCACTGAAGCACCTTTCCTTAGCACTTAAGAGAATTATCATGGCTGCCACTTAGGTACTTCCGGGTCATTTCACTCAGTTAGGAACCTTCCTAAGCAAAAAAGACAATACGAACGCAGCCCATTTGTAGGAAAAACCTGAAGCCCTAATTTCTTTTTACCATAGACTTGTGTGTGTTGCCGCCCTCTGGGGGCTGCTTGTGCTCACTGCAGTCTGTGGCTGCAGCTGTGCAGGCGGAACAGGACCCAGAGGCACACTGTCCCTGGCAGGACTGGCCCAGCACAGAGCCCACTAGCCACTCGGCGTTGATGGTTGCCGCGCTCAGCTGGAGCAGGTTCTCCTCCTCACCTGGGGCGAACACACAGACACACAAGAATGGAACCAGTCAGTGGGATTTTGAATATCGACACAAAATATCAGGCAAACATATCGGTATTAGCCTTCAAAAAAACCATATGGGTTGAATGTTAATGATGACCCTTGCTGGCTGGTTTGCATGCTCCTGCTGTCATTATTCTTTATTAAAAGAGCATGCATATGGGCAGTCAAAGCCCTGATTTGTTCATATTGCTGAGCCTGATGCTGAATGCCATACTTGTCATACTTTATGTAGCTTCTATGTAAAGACAGAGATTGTATCTAAGACGGCATTGAGATAAAGATGAATCCAATAACGGTAGATATTCAACTTGCTAGGACAACAGTTGAACAGACTCTTGGCAGAGGCACAGCACTATGAGCGAGCCAAGATGACTTCCTGACCTTGGTGTCCTCGGTTCTTGATGGAGCTCAGGATCACGCTGTCCTCATCGAGTGCCATGGGCGAATGGTTGGTGTGTCGCTCCCTCTGACCGTCCCCGAACTCCCGCTGCTGGCCTCGCCAAATCTGTAGGTTCTGGCCGCGCCAAAGAGTAAACATTAGAAAAACACACCGCTGAACAGGTTTCATATTACAGGCCTCTTCTTAGGCCATGGCTTCCGAATTATCTTTCTGTATTTCTGTATCTATATTTTCTTTTCTTTATTTCTAACCCTAACCCTTTTATAAAATGTTTCAAAAGGCATCAAAGTTATTGACGTTTGTGAAGAGTATCATGCTGAACCCAAATTCGCATTGCCATAAACTTTTGTTAACCACAGACCTTATTTTATGCATTTAAGTGAAATCCCCATTCTAAAACCCCCATAGACTTTTCCACTGAAGAACCAAATGACGGTGATTTCTGGATAAAGCCTACATAAATACGTCATCCATGCAGTACTCTATTCCCCCTGTGGTCCCGGTCATTGCTCCACCCCCTCCGCCGATCTGGGGAGTCATAGACTAGTGAAGAAAAGGTAGAGCATGCACATCTACAATAAGGCAGGTGCTGGACAAATAAAGCAAATAACTAGAAAAATAAGTAGAGCGCACACTGAAATGTTCAGGCTCTATTTATTAAATAACCTGACCAGGAGCCTGAACATTTCAGTGTGCGGACTCTACTTATTTTTCGAGTCATAGACTAGCACATGCTTCCTCCGACACATGTGCAGTCCATATGTATCGTACCCATATGCGGAGCTGTGCAGTCCATATGTATCGTACCTCTATGCGGAGCTACATGTGCAGTCCATATGTATCGTACCTCTATGCGGAGCTGTGCAGTCCATATGTATCGTACCTCTATGCGGAGCTACATGTGCAGTCCATATGTATCGTACCTCTATGCGGAGCTGAGCGGTCCATATGTATCGTCCATATGTATCGTACCTCTATGCGGAGCTGAGCGGGACTCTCAGAGTTGTCCCCGATGTGCCTCAGGCTGTCGTAATGATCTCCGTAGCGGTAGGCGATGTGCAGCTCTCGGCACACCTGCTTTTCCACGCCGTTTATCTGCGATCAGAGCGTAACACACAGCGCGTGAGATCACACAGTGATAAGGCATCTGATTATACGCTTTCATTTGAAAACGCTGTGCCTGTGCCTCTTCCCCCTTACCTCCCACAGTGGCGTGTTCAGCTGATGGATGACCACTTTCAGCTGTTGGCTGCGAGCGAAAGCCACAATAGCGTCGTTGCCAGCGAACGTACCGGGCTGGGAGAGGTTGGACACTGCGGGTAAAGAGGGGAAAAAAGATTAGTGACAAGAACATCTTAGGCCTTCATCACATAGGATGCTGTTTTGAATATAACTGTCCTACAGTAATCAAAAGTTAACTTTCTAGAGTTCGTATTCTTAGAATAAGTCCACATGAAATGAATGGTCTAGATCAGTGGTTCCCAAACTGTGGTCCGAGGACCACTGGTGTTCTGCGTGGCTCCACCTGGTGGTACTCAAGAGCCGTGCTGACTGCCATCAGCCTATCAGGAAATAAGATATGTATCTGTTGTGTGGCATCAATTCTGCGCTGGCTAAATGTTGTGTTGGTTATTTGCGTTCTGAATCGTACAACAGTACCCGGCTCCAGCTGTTGGGCAGCGGGGCACGTGTGCTTTGTTTCAAATAAAAGTGAAACGTCGGCTGCGTGGGAATATTTCACTGTCTCAGAGAAAGATCAGCGATATGCAGTTTCCAGTGACCTTTCAAGAGGTGGTAGCTTTACTACAAGCAAGAATTTGAACATCAAATCTCAACTATTTGAAAAGCAGACATGACATTTTTTTTACAACAATTACCTGAAAGTCAATAAAACACAGAGAAATGAACAAATAACTGACATTCAACCATTCAATGATAATATTGTGGAAAATTGGCGATGTCATGGTGTGTTGAATGTACCATTCGGGCTAGGAAATGCCAGTGTTTGGCGAGCAAACTACAGCATAGCTTTTAAAAAATGGCGATTGGCCAAATTGTTACATTGATATCGGCCCAGAATTTCACAATCGATGCATCCTTGGTTGATATTGAACCTTTCTGATGCTATTGCATGGTTGAATCAGTGCATTTTATTTTATGGGGGAAAGGTATCCACAGAGGGAAGTGCTACGTGAGAAATGTGGTACATAGTGGTACTTGGTCTGAAAAGTTTGGGAACCTCTGGTCTAGACTTAACACTGTGATTTTCTTACAGTGCTGTGTGAAGGGCACGTCGTCCTCGACGAAGGGCTCGAAGTCTTGCCGATGGGACATCATGTACTGGACGGTCTCCTTGCGCAGCTGCAGGTGACCCCTGGAGTGACCCTCCAACTGGTCACCTAGAGCTCTGAACAGGCAGTTCCTACACCACATGAGACACATTAGACACATGAGAGGATAATGATAGCAAATTGTGGCTCAGTGCACCATGTTTGCCCTTGCCTGTAGATGTTTTAACAGCTTATTAGTTGAGATTCAACAAACAGATTCCGTTTGCTTCCCCTTCCACAAACCTAGTGCAATACGGTATGTTCATGAATTGTCACATCTACTCTAGAGCAGAGGTGTTCAAACTGTGAGGCGTGCCTGCCTCCCCTGGGGGCGTGAGAGCGCTTCAGGGGAGGTGCGACGCGATGGGACAAAATCAAAGAAGAAGAAGAAAAAACTGCTAGCTAACTTCAGCTATGCCTGTCATGGGCAAAATGAAACGTTATTTAGTGCCTGGTTACAGGAGCCGAGGCTGCCGCAACTCGCTACTGCTGAATTGGTGCCCAGGAACCAGGAAGTAGCGGTGATAAAATATACCCCATTGCCTAGCCTCTCAAGATACCTTGGATCAGTGATGCATTACCCATTTCTTTAACTTAAAACTGTAAAAAAAAAAAAAAAAACATAAAACCAGAGGAAAAGCATGACTTATGATGCTTCTGTATGGAGTTCCAGCTCAGGATGTCCAAGTACACTGTGCAGCTGGTACCAACTGGGATTGGCTCCTCTGCGTTCGAGGGCGGGACTTAGCGATAGGTGAATTACAGTTTAGCTAGACTCCACCTCCATCTCTCTCTGGGTCTTACCCATCTCCAGACTAGACTCCACCATCTCTCTCTGGGTCTTACCCATCTCCAGGGACTTCTCTCAGCTTGAGCCCGAGCGCTTGCAGCTGATTGGAGAAACTGACAAGCTCCGCCCCCTCGTCTCCATCCTGAGGCCGGTTCTTGCGGTCCTTGGCGATGGCCCGGCGCGCCGCCCTCTCGTCCCTCTTGCGCTCCACTTCGCCCTTCTTGTTGCTACGGACGGGTTTCGACGTCTGCTTCCTAGACATGGCTGCAGCTGGTTCTGCGGGCCTACAGCAGCAAAGTATTACTTCTTATGGCGGTGACCTGGTACATTGATCACTCCCTTCCACACGTGTGGAACCTAATGAGAGTGACAGACAGATACACACAGAAAGAGAGAGGGGGGGGATTATTACAGTATACACAGTTAGGGGTGCACCGATCACGTTTTTTGCCACCGATCACCGATTGCCTATGGGAAATATCTGCCCAACCGATCATCGACCGATCACCGATCACCGATATATAAACTCCTCAAAAAAAGTTTTGAAACTTTATTTCGGTCGATTATTTCTCCCCTTTAATAATACCAATTGGTATTGTATTTTATATCGTTGGAAAGCCTGATTAGTGGTAGGGCTTTTATTTTTTTTATATAAAGAAATATCGGCAATCAGATATGCAATGTCAGTCAGAGTGTGTCACTCACTCACTCACACACACACACACACACACACCCACCAGAGATGCTCACAAGTCATTTTTTGCAAGTCCAAGTCAAGTCTCACACACACACCAGAGATGCTCACAAGTCATTTTTTGCAAGTCCAAGTCAAGTCTCAAGTCTTTGAGGGGAAAGTCCATGTCAAGTCTCAAGTTTCTTATGGATGAGCGTTCTATCATCTGCTGCATGCAAACCGGTCTGCTTAGAACACTGCAGCTAAAACTAAGGAATTCAAAGCATGTACTGTATTATCCTCACTCCTTTATCTATTAGCATACAGTATCAGCATTGATTGGATTGGATGACATCAGTATATATTTCCTTAAATCAGGACTAAACCCCAAAATACTTTTTTTCAGCTTTTAACCAATATATATGACTTTGCAGCATGCCGTTCTACCAGAAATCTGGAGGGTTTAGTCCTGCTTTAATGTTAATGCACCAAAAAAAAAAAAAAAAAAAAAAAAAGGTTGTTCACAAGTCCCAAACCTCAAGTCCAAGTCAAGTCTTTGAGGACGAGTCTCAAGTCAAGATTTAAGTGCGACTCAAGCCCAAGTCCAAGTCCCCATCTCTGACACACACACACACGCCAAATTTCAGCCTCCTGTGTCTTAAACTTTTTGTGGACCGACCAACCAAGAAACAGACTGCTGGCCGCAGCTAAACAATAAATCAAACAACCAAATTCTAAAAATGTCATTTACACTGAAATAAGCACGGCGACATTACGTTATACTGCCAGACTTCAGGGTAGAGTTTTGCGTCATGGTTAAGTTAGGGTAATCATCGCTTAATGTCTCTATTTGCACTTCAACTAGCTATTCTAGCTAACTAGACTGACTAAATTGAACCA
>NC_139629.1:37620710-37833210 GCF_964638095.1 Poromitra crassiceps | reverse complement strand
GCAATATAGGGCGCGCCGTTCAAAAACAATATGAGCATCAAGTGCGTTTTGCGTTTTCCGCGGGCCTGCGTGTTGTCAGCAGAGCCGATACTGAAACTGAAAATGTCTGTGCTGCTGACCAGGCTGCATGCCGTCTGCTCTCACAATGACAGTAGATGGTAGCCAGTCTGCAAGGCCTTCAGTAACCGTTTCAACCAGATATTACAATACAGCCTCTCACACACCTACATGTTATTACAGCCTGAATGACCCATGTTATGTGCTCACTGAGCCATCAGATCAGATGAGTAACTTTAGACTGGGATTCCTCACTATTCATCAGTGAATTAAGTTGAACAGACGCACAGTCAAACTTAACCTATAGTGTATACTGCAGTGTGTGTGTGTGTGTGTGTGTGTGTGTGTGGGTGGGTGGGTGGGTGGGTGGGGGGGGTTATATCCTAGCTGTTCATTAGCAGAATGGAGAGGCAGGCTCCACTGTGTTTTTTAAAGAGACTAGATGCAGAGATGGTTAAAGAGACTGTACTGTAGATGCAGATATGGTTAAAGAGACTGTACTGTAGATGCAGAGATGGTTAAAGAGACTGTACCGTAGCTGCAGAGATGGGGCATCATCAGGTGCTGGTACATTCTACTTGACATCGAGGAAGAATCTGAGCCAGGCTGTGGAAAAGCCCTGTCTCCCACATTAAGGCTTATAGCCCCTGGTGGGATATAGACAGATCAAGACAGCTCTCAAGCAATAGCATTTTCACAGAAGATTTGGGATGAGATGGTGCATAACTTGGAATACTGTACGCCCCCCCCCTCCCGACAAGTACCTGTGGGTTCCCCCCCCCCCCTGGACAAGTACCTGTGGGTGCCCCCCCCCCCCCCGACAAGTACCTGTGGGTGCCCCCCCCCCGACTAGTACCTGTGGGTGCCCCCCCCCGACTAGTACCTGTGGGTGCCCCCCCCCCGACAAGTACCTGTGGGTGCCCCCCCCCCCCCGACTAGTACCTGTGGGTGCCCCCCCGACTAGTACCTGTGGGTGCCCCCCCCCCCCCGACTAGTACCTGTGTGGGTGCCCCCCCCCGGCAAGTACCTGTGGGTGCCCCCCCCCCCCGACAGGTACCTGTGGGTGCCCCCCGACCCCGACTAGTACCTGTGGGTGCATAAGTATTGTTCAAATATGATTTCTCTTTATTTACTTATTTGAGGCACATTAATGAAGATGACTTTGAATGTGCCTGTGTGCCAGATGACTCATTTTCAACTGCTGTCCCACACATAGGAGTATTAACCCTAACATACATGTCTTTTGATGGTGGGAGGAAAGCGGAGCACCCGGAAAAACCCACAGGAACACGGGGAGAACATGCAAACTCCACACAGAAAGGACCTGGGACGGACCGGGTTTTGAACCTGGGACTTTCTTGCTGTGAGACAACAGTGCTAACCACTGAGGCACTGTGCCGTCCTACTGAAAGTGGAAATTCTCTGGGGCCTAACCTCTGCCCAAGCGGTCTGTTGTCAGGGGATTGCCTTTCACTGACCTGGAAATGTCCCGCTTGAGAGTCAGTCATCTGTTTCTACATAAACAGCCTCCAGCACCTGAGCCCTGTCCCGTCGGCGCCTCCGTGTGGTGTGGAGGTGTCACGATGCCTAATCACACTTAAGGAGAAAGCTGTCATTTCATCTGCTCCTCTGTGTGCATTTGGATGTTGTAGCTTCTGTGAGAGGAAAACTAGGACATGGGGCATGGAGCTGCAGGTGGGTAGAAAAGACCACACGGTTGTCAGTGGGTTGCCAGTTTGGTCCTTAGTGCAGGTGTAGGTACAGGATCTACTCGGTTTACAGATTCGGCTCGCCCTACCGGAAGTGCTCGGCTCGGGATCCACAACGGGGTCTAAGCCATGGGTATAACCATAACCCCTAACCCTAACCCTGATTCATATTTTTTCTCTCATATTTTGTCTATCATGTCTGATAACATCAGTAGCTTAGTGTTAGCTTGTTAGCTAATCTAAAGCTGTTGGCCATTTTGCCCACGTTAATCCCATCACGTGTCCGACGTACAGCCAATCAAATGCCTGCCCAAGCTGAAATTGGACCCGAGCTGAAATTGCACCGACACCGGCAGTAAGGTTGTCGAAAGTATCGTAACAAAAAATGTGAAATGGATACAATCTTAATTTTCAACAGTGTCGATACCAGCAGTCCTTTCTGTTACAGTAGGCCTAATGAAAAATCAAACATACTACACATTTTCCCCTCATTATCATTGGTATCATTATCTGTTGCTTCAACAAGCTAAGTGTTCTGATAGGCCGATGACTAGAGCAGGGGCAATCTGCTGTGTTCTGATAGGCCGATGACTAGAGCAGGGGCAATCTGCTGTGTTCTGATAGGCTGATGACTAGAGCAGGGGCAATCCGCTGTGGAAGTGCACAGTTTTTAATTGTTTTTTTTCGGGCCTAGATTATGGAGAAGTCCATCCATCTGCCTTCCTTTATTTGTATGCCTCTTGTGTCATTTGGTATGGAAAATCATATGAGTTAATGAGTATCAATATTTTCCTGCTATCGGACCAATATCAAAGTTAGAAATTCTAGCATTGTGACAACCCTAGCAGGCAGCGCCCAGTACTGCTGATGTGCCCCTGAGCAAAGGCATGGAAGCCCTATAGGCTTACCAGCTGGAAATAGACTGATATACTGCTTTGTCCATGTATTCCATATAATAATACTAATAAAAAAAAAGTATAATAAATAATAATAATAAAAAGTATGATTTTCTTATTATTAACCTGGGCTTCGATGGGGAGTTTTAGTGTTGCATGATGGTCTAAATTTTCTACCCTGAAAAGAATACAATGCTGGGGAGATGTTTTCATTTTCTACTAATAAAAATACTAATACTAATACTTTCTGCACTGTATTTCCCAGAGATCACCTGTCAATCAAACCGTGTGTGTGGGCGCTCCTGTACCGTGTGGGCAGTCCTGTAACGGTGTGGGTGGTCCTGTAACAGTGTGGGCCCCCCTTTAACAGTTTGGGTGGTGCTGTAAGGGTGTGGGCGGTCCTGTAACGTGTGGGCAGTCCTGTAATGGTGTGGGCGGTCCGTTTGAGTTTCTCTTGTCTTTGTCCAGTCATGAGCTATCACTGCTCATGCTTGCTGCTAACTACCCAGTTCTTCTTCTGTTGATCCAAACAAACAAATGTAAAACACATCACTTCCTGTGCGCTAGAGGATTCTTCCTACCAGACACTGGGCATTCAACAGCAAAATTGTGTTATAGCAATCAGGTAACAGGCATTTATTGATATGAAAATGTCACTTATTATTAGTTTAAAGTAACCGCACACCACCCAGAGGACAAGAAGAGAATTCCCATAGCGGGATGAAGTATATCAAAATCAATAAGAAAACGGTCAGATTGGATGTTGGATATCAGCACAAAATATTGGCTATTTTAGCTGTAATCCAAAAACTATTTCTACTGGCCTTCAAAACATATTTCAGTCAAATGCTGTTATCAGCCCTCTCCAGCGACGGGACTGGACACAAGCCAGCAGCACACTGTCTCATACTGTGATACGCCACAGCACACTGTCTCATACTGTGATATGCCAAATTGTGTACTTTAGTATAACGATATATTGCACCATTTTCTTCTATAAACTTCCATTGTGTAGTGCTGTGATAGCTTCATATTAGGGCTGAGCAATATGGACCACAAATCATATCTTAGTATTTTTTAGCCTGAATGGCGATACACAATATATATCTCAGTATTTTCTCTGAAGTGGGCTAAATGTGCAGTTGTAAGTCAAAGCCACATGTGAGATGTCACAACAAGCACTTTTGTTAAAACAAGACTGTGATCAAAATAAACAGCAAAGACACTACGACAGGGTTTCCTTCCTTCCCTGACCATTGGTGCTTTCACACAATATTGTGACGTTTTTGACGTCAATGACGTTTTTGATAAATCATCAGTAATGTGGATGACTAAGTGGGTAAAGGCGCAATTACATCACTGTAATGCAGGCTTTAAAACCAGGGAAAGACAACACTTATCACCATATCACCATATTACGATATCCAAATTTAAGATGATATCCGTCTCCAGTCCAAATTAGACACCAGCCAATGCTGGTAAAATATGCAAGTAGCTGGTAGATTTGCTTCACTCACCAGTCCAAAAACAATCGTAATCTATACTCAATAGATGGTCCAATTTGAACATTCACTAGCCATTTGGCCGGTGGACAAAAACGTTAAAGGTCCCATCTTGTGTAAAATTTCCTTGCTTCCTTGATTCTGTAAAAGGACTTGGGCGTGCTATATAAACATCATGGTCGTCAGATAAAGCCACAGCAGCCATGTAAGGAGAAAGTGCCTCCAAACGAGCCATTTTGACTTCTGTGACTTTGTGACATCACCAAGTAACACTCATTTCATTTGCCCCTTTACAGCACCGCCCCGCCAACTGAATGTGGAAGAGCAAACCTTGTTGACTGTAGCATAGCTGTGTAGAATGGGGGGAGAAAATACTGAAAACAATCAACTGCACCAAAGATGGATCTCTCCCAACAGATGATCTTATCTTATCTGATCAAAACAGCACATTTTATACAGTTAAATGATATGATTTGGGACCTTTAACATTGTCTGTCTCATATCACGATATCGATATCATTTTGATATATTGCGCAGCCCTACTTCATATCAACTGTGTTTCTTTAACCCTCCGCTCGCCTTCCCCTGTCCGGTTTCCCCCCCTAGACATCATGTCCACTATGTGATCCCATACGATGGCGACCATTCCTTGGTGGACTCGTCGGAGAACTACTTTGTGAGCGACAGCGTGACCAAGCAGGAGATGGACCTGATGCTGGGGCTGCTGCTGGGCTTCTGCATCAGCTGGCTGCTCCTGTGGCTGGACGGAGTGCTACACTGCGCCGTGCGCGCCTGGAGGGCCAGCCGATACTACGGTAAGCCTACAGGAAACGCCAACACAAGACGTCAGCAGTACATTCCCCACATATCTTTCTCTGTTCGTTCTCGCGCTACCTGTATTTTGGAGGCTCCCCCCCCCCCCCCCCCCTTCCTGAATGGTCAAAAATGATTAAGTCCCCTCGCAACATTTTCTTTTCTTTCCATGCGCGGGGGTGGGGGTGGGTAGGGGTTCAGGTCGGAGTTATTGTGTCCCCCCCCACTTCTCAAACCAAAGTTACGCCCTTGCCAATTGATATACATTAGTTTGAAAATTGTGCTGAGTCACGGAAAAAATAATGCACAAATCGTGTCCATGTACACAAATCTATAGATTAGGCCGGGTTGGATACATCAAGGTTATAATGGTTATAATCACTCGCGAAACACATCTCAGCCAATCACAATGTGCGGACGGACGTTAAGCATAAAATAGATGAAGGCTTTGCAAAATGCTAAATGAATATGTGATCTGTGATGTCATTATCTAAAAATGATTGTCACTGCTTGGAAATACAGTTCTTCTGTAGCTGAAGAACACTGCCCTATTTTCAGATTGTATCCGATTATACACGTGCTTTATTGTATTGGAATGTCTTAAATAGAAGTCCAAATAATCCACTCAGTATATGTACTGTATGTGCCTGTATCAGCGCTTGCCAGGTTAACGCGCAGCAGTTGGTGGAAGTCTGGTAAATGACCTTCCCCCATAGCTTGGCCCATTTTTGGCTCCACTTGCCTACTTTTCTTCCCCTCAGTTTACTGCAACCTCTCTTTTATTTATATATATATATATATATATATATATATATATATATATATATATATATATATATATATATATATATATATATATATATATACATATATATATATACATATATATATACATATATATATATATATATATATATATATATATATATATATATATTCTGGAGCCTTAATACATCAGCATTATTTCACTGATAATCCTTTTTGCTTTTGTTTTCAGCAAACAGGAAGAATAAAATGTGTTTTAAGCAGCAGAATCACAAAGTGCAATAATTGTATTTTTTCCCAATATTTTATTTTCAACTTTTCAGAATGCAGACAAACGAACACGCTCAGACACAGGAAAAAACAACATACATTATTGACAATATTCAATATTAATGGAGAGTGGAGAGATAGATGTGCGCAGACGGACAGACATTTTGTGATTATATAGTAAGAAGATGTCTGAAGGACGTAACATCTAGCCTTCCAGAAACCCACATTGGTCAAACTCTTGTTGAGTATTGCGTGGCCATCAGCTCTCTGCTGTATGGCACTCAATGTCAGAACAGGCCTGTGTTGTGGAGGTGGCCTGGATCCTCCACTTTAAGAAGAATGCTAAACTAGGTGATGTCTGACCTGGATATACAGGTCTGTATACATACTGTACTGTATTTTGGCCCGCCATGGAAAACGCTCCACAGGCAGAAAGGGCATGGTATCAGAGCAGGATTCATTCTTCATTACATCAGTAGAAATCAAACTGCCAAACACATGGAAAGAAAGGAAACTGCACAAATCTGGACTTTTAAAGGGACATCCAAAAATATATATATTTCATCTTACCTGGAGTGCGATTTATCCGTCTAGATCATTTTGGTGTGAATTGCCGAGTATTGGAGATATCGGCTGTAGAGATGTCTGCCGTCTCACAATGGAACAGATGTCACTCGGCTTGTGGAGCTGAAAGAGCCAAAAATAATAATTTGACAAACTCAACAGCAATGTCTCTTTCCAGAAATCACGACCCAGTTACTGAAGATAATCCACAGACCTTGTTGTGAACGGTTTCATGTAGGAACTATTTTCTTTCTACAGGTAAAAGGAAAAATGTGTATTTTCCCCACAGCGCAGGGCCAGCAGACCCCGCTGAGGTCAGTCAGTCAGTCAGTCACGGACGTTTAGTGAGTTTAGTAGGAAAAGGGGCCATACGTACGCCGTGGGCTTAAAGGTTTACACGTGTTGATTTTGGGGTGTTTCAGTATTATAGGAGAATTTCAGTAAGTCGTGTGAGCAGAAATGTCAGATTGTTATGGTAAAAGAGAGAAAATGAACGCTCTATTTACCTGGCAGCAGCGTGTTCACCCGCTCTCTGTCTGCTGTCCGTTGGTAGAGACAGAAGCGCCTGTTGCCCCGGCTCTTCAGTTTGTAATCCGGATAACGTTAGTCCGGCTTAAATAAATACTAGAGCCCGACCGATATATCGGTCCACCGATATTATCGGCCGATATTGCTCTTATGAATATCACTGATGATGTCACAATGCAACATCATCCGTGGGACAAAAATTGAAACAGCCAAACATTGCCCATTTGCTTCCTTATATAGATATGTCATGATGGAATAATCTGATCAAGTCAGTGGTAAAAAAAAAAAAACGTGTTTAGTGCAGTAGGGGCATGCGGGAAAAGCGGCTGCCAGCTGAAGCGATCTTTGTCATACTGCACCAATTGAAAAAAATCTGCTCACATGACTTAGTTAATATACATAAATATGAAAATAGCGTCAAGATTGAAAAATACAGAAATCCTCCTTTAAAGGAGATAAAATAAGGGAATGTAGTAGTAAGTAAACGCCTCTTCATGTGTTCAGTGTGTGGTGTGATGTGTCTGATGCTGGTAGGTTCCGGCCCATGCTTTGCACATAGGTGTGGAAAAACATTTTGTGAGCAAGGCGCAACATTAGCCCACTGTGCAACAACAATACATCAACATCACAAGCCCCCAGAGAGGGAGCATCCATATTCATTAGCACCAGTTATAGGGGAGGATGGGGGGGGGGCTATAGGCTGTTTCTTTTTATACTGGGAAGGGAATGCCCCGCTCCGCTGGTGTGTGTGTGTGCGTGTGCGTGTGTGTGCGTGCATGCGTGTCGGCTGTGACGTTGATGCTAGGTCAGACTCGTTTAGCCTACCCGAGACGAGGAGTGAAGGTGAGGCTGACAGAGTGGGGAGGAGGCTGTCACACCCCCCCCCCGTTCCCCACACACACACACACCTTCTCTCCTCCACAGCTATAAATAGCATGAGAGCAGCTGGAAGAGCGAGTGAGGGAGAAACACACACTGCATGGAGATGCGCATTGATTCCCATTGGCTTTTATTTCTTCCTTCCCAATTCCATGTGTAGCTCCTCCCTCCCTGGCCCGCCCTGTTCAGTTATTGAATCTACCCCCCCCCCCCCGCTTCCCTTATGGCTGATTCAACGTGAATATCTGATTTATTCACCCTCGCGCCAGAGTGTCTTTTGTTAAGACACCGGGGAAAAGAGAAATAGAAAAAAAAGGAGAAAATGATGACTTGGCATTCACCATTTAATTTACCCCACCTCCCTTCCTCCCTTCAATAGAGCTTTTACAATTGTGTCTCCACACCCCCCCCCCCCCCCCCCCCCACACACACACACACAACCCATTCCAATTTGTCTGCATTGCATTATCATTTTAATTTTTCTCCAGAATTCCATCTCGAACCTTTTATTCAAATGAGAGAAACCTGTCTTGTTGCCTCTTTTCCTTTGGATACCCTTCAGAACAGTCCTTGTGGATTGCACACCCATTCAGGGCTATAAATAACTCACTCTCTCCCTCCCTCCCTCCCTCCTCCTCCCCCATCTTCCAGCAGGGCCGTTAGCTATGGCTTTGCTGTCTGGGGCTCTCCCCTCTCTCTCTCTCTCTCTCTCTGGTCTCAGCGGAGCTCGCTCTGCCTCGCGGGCTCCAGCTTATAGCCTGACAAGCACACATCTGTGCTCCGCCATTCCTCCAACCTCACATTCATGAAATCCCAGTTCATTTCAGTCCAGCCACCGATTCGCTGTGGGTCGGCCGTGACGCTCGCAACAAACACGCACAGATGGCGGTTGATTGGTCGAAGACAGAACGGTGCGCTTGGCAAGTGCACGGTGTTGCTTATTGCACTCAATAAAAATGGGGGGTTTGGTCGCTCTTCATTGTGAAATGCTTTTGTGGTCGAGAAGTAGCCATGACACCGGCGTCGATGGCATGTGGGCAATGTCCCAAACGCAAGTGTGGAGAATCAAGGGCACTTGAAGATTGATGCCATTTTCCCTTTCTCTTCCAATATCTTAGCGTTCCAATCATTGATCCAGCTTCTAGCTATGATTAAGCCGACATGTTAAAGATAGGCTACAGTATATAGACTGACCTTCTCTGGGGTTGAGGTCTCTGTGGAGCTCCTTTACGCCGCAGACCTCTTGCATGGATTTCACCGGTGGGTCGTTTTTTTTTGGCTCAACTGCCGCATCCTTTGAAAGTAACGGGTAAAATATTGCGCGGAAAAGTATTTTGAATGATTGTTAGGCGCTGAACTTGAGATGCATGAGAATAAAGCAGTTTGACCAATGAGTTTTTGAAGGCCGACTGATAGCGATATTAGCAATCTTTTGTGCCGCACTTCAATATCTTTGAATTTGAGAATTCCCATGCCATCAAATGCCAACAATGTATTCTGTGTTTCCTGCAGAGTTGTATTCTTGTCATAGTGAAAAGTCTCTGAAACGATAGACCACCATGTAGCTGAGTAGGAAGAGGGGGGTATTATGCACCCCCAGGAATATACTTCTAAATAGCATTTCTAAATTGGACACATTTACTAATACTAATGATACCCAGCGAAATACACAGCTGGCATCAGCAAAGACAATGAACTTTTAAATGAGGTATGGAACGAAAACAGATAAAAGTATTCTTCAATAATGGCAGCACTAATCTGCATAAAAAATGAGATGTGGGACATCCAGACAACTTTTTAACATGCTCATCATTTTCTACAAAGATGTTCCAATTTAGAAACGCTGATTAGAAGTATATTTCCGGGGGGTGTATGATACCCCCTTCTTCCTACTAGACTAATTGGGACACTAAACTCTCCCCTGACACCTAGCCTGGGTAAACCCAGCCTCCACGTGACCTCCATGTACTATCAGTCACGTAGAAACTTGCGTTATAGACATAGCCTACGTAGTCTGTGACGTCACGTTGAAGGCTGGGTTCACCCAGGCTAACTGACACCCAGAGTACTTGTGGAAGGGGCTGGTGCAGGTGAAGAGTTCCCATAGACAATGTAGTAGTATTATTGATCAATTCTAGAGTAAATATGTCATCAATCAAACTGCATCATATCCATCATGTATGTGCCAGTCAGACAACACTGACTGGTGGCTGACATCAGATATTTACAGCTCGATACATCACCTAACTGATATATCGTCCTAACCCTGATATCGACCTCTCTGTTGCTTCTTCTCATGCCCCCTCAGATACCCCCTCCTGGTCGTGGCTGCCCCAGTTCTGCAACCTTCGAGACCTCCGTCGTCGGGCCCAGCTCCGACAGCTGGAGGACTCCAGCGGAAACATGGTCCACATCAAGCAGAAGCTCTATCACAACGGCCACCCCAGTCCCCGCCACCTCTGACTCTGAAAAACAAAAACAACAAAACTACATTCCCCGCCCCCCACCCCATCCAAATACCTTCTCCTCTTCTCTCCAAACACCCCACCCTCCACCTCCACCTCCACCCCCAACTGCCCCATGGCCAACTGCTGCCTCAGAGACCCTGCAAAACTGCCCTCCCACTTGATCATAACGTGGCCCCCGAAGCTCCAAACAAACGGAGGAAGATGATGGTTATTGGTTTGCCATTGAAATCTTGTCTCATGTCCATGTCCACCATTGTGGGGGAGGAGGGGATGGAAAAAAAAACATTTTTAAGGGTGTTTTTTCTGTATAGAGACATTTTCTGTGTTCATTGTTAAAAACTCGGCATGCTCTTTTAGAACAGGGTCAGATGTGGGCAGTGTGGAACGGGCCGGTTAAGACCGGGGGGACGTCACAACTACTTTTTTTTTCTCTAGTGCAGACTGGGAAGGGGTGGGGGTGGGTTCAACATTTTTTGTGATGAAACGGCTAGAAACTGACTGCTGCTTCTGTACATAGTTATAAATATGGGACAAGTGGGTATTTAAGTCTTCAAAAGGGGGGTGTGGGGGGATTTCGTGAGTCGTTTATCAGTAGAAAAGCCGATGACGGGTTGTGTGGGGGGGGGAGATAGTGGAAATGTGACGAAAGAGAGACAAGTCTGTGTGAAAACTGGATGTGAAACCAATGTGATTTCAGCTAAAACACGGATTAGCTTTGTTACTTAGTGAATTAAATGAATGTATTAATTTTTTCCTGTAAATATGTGAAGGGGGTGGGGAGTGTGTCTGTGCTTGCGGCCTGGGTTCTCTCTGCTGTATTATCCTTGTTTGCCGAGAGACGCACGCGGGACGAGACATTTACGCCAGCCAAGACGAGACGGTCAGAGCTTTCACCCCCCCCCCCTCTCCCCCTCTCCCCTCTCCCTCCGTCTTCCCAACGCTGTGTCTGATGGCACAGTTCAATTTGCTACAGCCAATCCCCTTCACACTTATCAGGAGCAACCAGCCTATCAGCAGAGGGAACCCTCGCCCAGCCCCCCATGACCCTCTCTGTCCAGACATTGCTGTTGTGAGGATGAAATGTCTGTTTTATTAAAAGTGCCATTGAAGCACAACAGTGACCTCTAATGTTTGATTGTGTCATTCCCAGCTGGTTGGCGATATGAGCATGTTGGTCTCATATCATCCGGAGGGGTTTATTTCAGCAGAAACAATAGAGGAGAGATTATGAAGGGAAGTCCCGCTGGCAACTTCACAGTGCGCTTTATTGTAATCGACATTCTGAAATGACGAACAATGCCAATAACATCCTGATGCAATACTGTCAAATGTCCTTCAACATTGTGCTACATTATGACAGTGAGGGAACTTTAAATATTTCACCTTGGTAGGACATTGTGTTTGTTATATTATATTGGTTACACCCTAATATTGGATGCTGTCATTTTGAGATTTTACTCCATTAGAATTAGTTTGGACACACTCAAGTGCTCAGTACAAATACTGGGTAGGTATCAGCTAGCACAGTGGTCCCGGGATGCCCAGTGGTCCTCGAGGGCAAGTGGTGCGGGGTTCCAGGTTGTCCCCAGCAAAAATGGGAATCATTTATTTCCACTATAATTCCATCCATAAGAAACACAATGACAGAATGTATGACATCTAAAAGCAAAAATCTTTCAGATGAGGGACGCTGGGACAAAATCGTATTAGTTTAGGGCTCCTTGAGGTGAAAAAGTTTCAGAACCACTGAGCTAGGAAAGTTTCATCCTCCTCCAGGTTGGACATTCTGTGGTGCTTCTCTGCTCTCCACAGTTGTAAAGAGGTTAACTGAGTTACTGCCTCCTTTGTTAGCTCCAACCAGTCTGTTTCATTCTTCCCTGCTCTGACCTTTCTCATCGTGTCTCTGTCCATAGAACTGCTGTTGTGTGTGTGTGTGTGTGTGTGTGTGTGTGTGTGTGTGTGTGTGAGCATAAATTGTGTCTGGCCATAGCTATGCCATTTTACGTGTGATCACGCTGACTCTTTCAGGAAGTGCAAAGAGCACCCCTGCAGGTGACCTAAAGGAGGCAGATTTTTTAATTATGTAATTAGGGTCGACTAAATGGGCGAAAATGTCTAATTAGTGGCCAAAATGAGTGAACACAAGTTCAGCACCATGGAGAGCTCCATTCGTTAGCTACTGATGGAAGACCCCTGATTTGAGGAGCACAGCTCGGGGAAGTGGACTATGAAAACTGTCTGGGGAGAGAGAGAGGCTGCATGCAAACTGTGAGCGAGGCCTGACTAAATTCTATTCAGCTAGCTCTGTATAAACTCTAGACTGCTGTATGTGAGAATCCCAGGAAGATCAGCAGTTTCAGAAACATTCAAAACAGCCCGGCTGGCACCAACAGCCATGTCAAAGTCACTCAGATCACATTTTTGATCCATTCTGTTTGATGTGAACATTACCTGCAGCTGCTGAACTGTACCTGCAGCTGCTGAACTGTACCTGCAGCTGCTGAACTGTACCTGAAGCTACTGAACTGTACCTGAAGCTGCTGAACTGTACCTGAAGCTACTGAGCTGTACCTGAAGCTGCTGAACTGTACCTGAAGCTACTGAGCTGTACCTGAAGCTGCTGAACTGTACCTGAAGCTGCTGAACTGTACCTGAAGCTGCTGAACTGTACCTGACGCTGCTGAACTGTACCTGAAGCTGCTGAGCTGTACCTGAAGCTGCTGAGCTGTACCTGAAGCTGCTGAACTGTACCTGAAGCTGCTGAACTGTACCTGACGCTGCTGAACTGTACCTGAAGCTGCTGACCTGTACCTGAAGCTGCTGACCTGTACCTGCAGCTGCTGAACTGTACCTGCAGCTACTGACCTGTACCTGAAGCTGCTGATCTGTACCTGAAGCTGCTGACCTGTACCTGAAGCTGCTGACCTGTACCTGCAGCTACTGAACTGTACCTGAAGCTACTGAGCTGTACCTGAAGCTGCTGACCTGTACCTGAAGCTACTGAACTGTACCTGCAGCTACTGAACTGTACCTGCAGCTGCTGAACTGTACCTGAAGCTGCTGACCTGTACCTGCACGATCTTATGCATTGCACCACATGATAGAGTGAATGGATAATTGCAGTAATAAGCAGGTGTAAATGTACAGGTGGTTCATGATCGTTTTTGTGCCCATAGTCTTGATTTTTAAGAATTGTGCCCATTTGCAATCATGAATGAAGAAAGTCATCAAAGAAATCCTGCCCACCAGTGACTATGGATTCCTCAGACTGTTGAACTGTTCCCAAACTCACAAACTGTCTTTCTTGTGGACACTTGGAAAGGATGCAAGGCTGCGCCAGATACCTTATAGAGTTATAGAATGACATATCTAACCCTAACCTAAGCAAAAATGTCGCACCAAAATGAAACACTGCAGAGTTCAAACCCCCAGACATTTATTTCACATTTCATTACTGGTATTTCATTGTGTCCAAAACACTACATGAAAGACAATAATAGACAATATCAGCTCTAGACACACTCTCACAGGTACAGTAGATCCCAAACTGGAAGAATATACCACCACCAAGCCTAGTCGTAGTCAGTGATGACAGGTTAGGATGTACCAACTATCGGGCGTCTAGGTAGTGTTGAGGTAAATGTACTGGCCTACCCCAGGTCCAATTCTCGGCAGCGGTACTTCTGGCATGGTCAGACATTCCTACAGACCCAATTGGCCATGTCTGCAGGTGGGAAGCCGGTGGGGTATGGGTCCTGGTCGCTGCACTAGTGCCACCTCTGGTCGGTCTCTCAGGGAATCACAAAGGGGGTACAGATAGAAGAGATGTGCCACAGGTGGGATCAGCCCATACATGGTATCATACTTATGGACATATATTACATTTTAATAGGACGTTGAAAAGTTCCTGTCAGCTGCCGACTCGACTCTGGCCCCAGAAGAACAATTATTATGAGTTTAGAGTTATGGTGATGCATGATTAGCTCATAGCAGTGATAGTATAGTAGAGGGAATTCAAGGTGAATGTGTTAAACCTCTCCTTTTCAAAACTTCTGGAATAAGGCACGAGTGTTTGAGAATAGCAACAGTCCTACAAGCACAATAGCATTATTCATACAATATCTTTAATTGTCAACATTTCATTAGATATACTAAGTGCTTGTTTCACCACTGAACTCATTTCTTAGGACTAGGGTGGGCAGGTGGTTTGTCACCATCTGCATTCTGTTTGTTTGAAGCAGGGTCCTCTGTGTTGCTGGTTCCAGCCTCCTGAGTGTTGGCAGCTTGAGTGGCAGCTGACTGCTTGGTGGCTGGAGCTTCATGTGTCTCTGAGTGTTCTGAAACGACAGTTTCTGCATCAACCTTTGTTGCCATGTCAGGAATAGCTGCTGTGTCTGCCTCCTCAGTGCCTTCAGTTACTACAGTCTCTATCTCCTTGGCAACCTCTGTTGCTATGGCTTCAGCTTTCTCGCTAGCAACCTCAGTAGTCATAGGCTCGTTCACAACCTCTGTAGCTACAGTCTCAGGCTCCAATGCAACCTCTGCTGCTACGGCCTCAGCTTCCCTAGCAATCTCTGTAGCCACAGACTCCAATTCCTTGCCAACATTTGGTGTTACGGCTTCAGTCTCTTTGGCAACCTCTGTCGCTACAGCTTCAACCTCTTTAGCATTAGCAACCTCTGTTGCTATGGAATCAGCTTCCTTGGCAACCTCTGTTGCTACGACTTCAGCTTCCTTGGCAACCTCTGTTGCTACGACTTCAGCTTCCTTGGCAACCTCTGTTGCTACGACTTCAGCTTCCTTGGCAACCTCTGTTGCTACGGCTTCAGCTTCCTTGGCAACCTCTGTTGCTACGACTTCAGCTTCCTTGGCAACCTCTGTTGCTACGACTTCAGCTTCCTTGGCAACCTCTGTTGCTACGACTTCAGCTTCCTTGGCAACCTCTGTTGCTACGGCTTCAGCTTCCTTGGCAACCTCTGTTGCTACGGCTTCAACCTCCTTGGCAACCTCTGTTGCTACGGCTTCAACCTCCTTGGCAACCTCTGTTGCTACGGCTTCAACCTCCTTGACAACCTCTGTTGCTACGGCTTCAACCTCCTTGGCAACCTCTGTTGCTACGGCTTCAACCTCCTTGGCAACCTCTGTTGCTACGGCTTCAGCTTCCTTGACAACCTCTGTTGCTACGGCTTCAACCTCCTTGACAACCTCTGTTGCTACGGCTTCAACCTCCTTGGCAACCTCTGTTGCTACGGCTTCAGCTTCCTTGACAACCTCTGTTGCTACGACTTCAGCTTCCTTGACAACCTCTGTTGCTATGGCTTCAACCTCCTTGGCAACCTCTGTTGCTATGGCTTCAGCTTCCTTCACAACCTCACTTTCCATAGCTTCAACCTTCTTGGTGACTGCTGCCTCCATCTCTTCTGCCATGGTTACTACAACATCAGCTACCTTAGCAACATCAGTTACTATGGTCTCAGCCTCCTTAACAATGGTTGTCAGTGATTCTGACACTTGAGCAACACTGGTTAAAATTGCTTGTGCCTCCTTCACAGCATCAGTTGCTAGCACCTCAGCAGCAGTGATGGGTTCAGTTACTACACCATCAGAGGCGGCTGCTGGCTCAGATTCTTGGACAACGGTCTCCTGAGAGATTGCAGCCGCTGGCTCCTGCACAGCATCAGAGACAATGGCCTCAGCAGTTTCCTGGACAGTGGAAGCCGGGAGGCCCACAGCCTCTTCCACCTCGGTGGTCATCTCCTTCACCTCTCGCACACCAGTCTCTGTAACTATAGATGCAGCAAGAACGTCCTCCGTCAGATCCTTGACGGTCTCAACCTCCTGCACCAGTGGGGCAGCACTGGCCATCTCAACAATTGTTTCGATTGGTTCTGCCTCTTGGAATTTTGGAGCTACCGCAGTCGTCTCGGCGACAACAGAAGCAGCGACTTCACTCTCTTCAACTAACGTGGCAGCCTCTTTGAGGATAGCCTCTGCTTGCACCTCCACTGGTTCAGCCACCGCTGCTGCCTGGGCACTGGTGATCACGGCCTCGACCAGTGGAAGAACCTGTTGGATGGTTGGGGCTGTAGCTTCAGGTTGGGGAAGTGACGCAGCCTCCTGGGCTGTGAACCCGAGAGCAGCTGCAGCAGCTGCTTGTTTAGGGAGAACTACTCCGATCTTGCCAACTCCTTCCCCCGCTTCCATCAGCAGCCAATCCATTTTCTGTGCATGCTGCTTGATGGCGTCACCAACCCTTGAGTCAATCATTGCTTCGGTCAAAACGCCATCTTCTGAGGAGTACGCCGCAGCCTTCGAGGAAAAAATTAAAATAAAAAGAGGATTAGCTTTGAATTTTCTTCTAATCAATGTCATATTTTGTCTCTGAGACATGCTTACGTGAATTAGGGCTATACAAATAAACTTGACTTTGCTTGTCAATAGTCCGATCTACTCACCTGCCAGGCGACACCAAGTTTGGAGATTTCACGACCAGACATGCCTTCTGTTCCTTTGGCTATGTCTGAACACTTCTGTCCATAGTCAAACTGAGCCAGCTTCAGTCTCCTGTTGAGTTCATGCAAAGGATTAAGTAAGCATTTAACCGTTTCCTATCATTGATCATATATACAGTATATTAAAATGTTTCCAACTGGCCAACGTGATGATTGTGATCTGACACAGTTACTGTACCCAGAGGACTTCCAACACCATTTCATGAAAGCAGTGTGTAAGACTCAGGCACCATATCAGTGTCAGGAGTCAGGACACAGTGTCAGAACACATTATGCATGTCATTATGTAACTTGAGCTAGCAAGGCGACCCCTAGGGGCCAATGCTTTCCTTGCTGGAGTAAGTCACTCCTGTAAGACGGAAATAGCAGCAGCTCTATTGCTGAAACAAGTCTACTCACTGTCTCCCTGAGGTGGCAGGACCCAGCACGAATCTGTCAAAGTATAGGCGGACCAGTCGCTCCCTCTCCGGCAGCCCCGGCAGGGCGAAGTTGACAATCTCATCGATGCGGTCGTTTATGGCCCAATCAAACTGTTCTGGTTGGTTACTGGCAAGCACCAGCATGAACCTGAGGAGAGAGAACAGGGATTACTAACATCCAGCCGGTGACCTATTCAGTCACGGCAATGACCTTTTCACACAGTGCACATTAAATAATGCAAGTCAGATACTGACTTGTTGCTCTGCTCCCCTGTGCGGTAAAGGAATGTGTTGAGGGTGAATATGAATAATGTAAGTCAGATACTGACTTGTTGCTCTGCTCCCCTGGTGCGGTAAAGGAATGTGTTGAGGGTCAATAATGTAAGTCAGATACTGACTTGTTGCTCTGCTTCCCGGTGCGGTAAAGGAATGTGTTGAGGGTGAATAATGCAAGTCAGATACTGACTTGTTGCTCTGCTCCCCGGTGCGGTAAAGGAATGCGTTGAGGGTCAATAATGTATGATACTGACTTGTTGCTCTGCTCCCCGGTGCGGTAAAGGAATGCGTTGAGGGTGGCTCTGAGGTCCTCGCTGATTTTCTCCTGCAATGCAGAAATCACGAGTCATGAATATATGATTAAGACACAGAGCAGGATCAGGATCATCACACACACACACACACACACATATACACACACACGGCTGCTCAACTCACAGTGGCTCGCTTGCGCAGGAACGCATCGGCTTCGTCTACAAACAGCAGGAGGCTACAGAGGACATCAAACAGACTGAGGTTAATAACTTCAGCAGACCAGAGGAAGCTACACAGCCTTTTTTACATCTCAGAAAAATGCATCAATCTGGTCCCATTTCACAAATGTATATATCTAAATGTGTAAATAGAGCAGCATAGTAAACACTTTGCGCAGCAGTCTGTCTACTATGCATTATTAAAATATACATAGGCATTAGGCACAAAACATATTTTCTCACGTTAAGGCAATGTGTCTGAAGTAGCTAATACTAAACCCTTCATGTGAACCGAATTAGTATTTCCTGGCATGTACCTCAACGCACCTAAATCCAGATTTTAAAGCTGGCACTACCAACTAGCTGACATTTTAAGGCTGTATTTAACAAGTCTCCACTACTGAACTTTCAGAGACATCGTTCAACATAAGATATACACTGTTAATTCAGTGAGCACTAATGGAGTGGGTTAAAAGTGTCCGACCCGCGCCTGCTGGTGCCGGCCCAGTCAAAGACTTTATGCATGGCAGTCACTCCATCCCGCCCCATGGGTGCCACGTCGCCACCCGTCATGATGGCGTAGTCCATGCCTGAGTGGAGAGCCAGTTTCTGAAATGCAATGTAAGGACCACTGATGAGAACGTAAGAGTGGTGGTGGGAGCAGCAGCCGTGACTTAATATTCATAATGCTGAAAATATACTGCATTAAAACTACATCAAATAAATGATTTTCTTGGAATTCATGCTTCCTAAAATCCAAAACGATGTCATTTATATATGAAAAGTGGTATATGAAAAGTGAAAAGTGGTAACCTGCAAGATCAATGATAATTTCATTTTTTAAGTGACATTTTTGGTCATAAACCTGTGTAAAGGTAGTAGTGAGTAGCCAAATTAATAAATTTATTTATTTAAATGTTGCAGATTATTGCTTTAAGGACAATTTGAAAAACTGTACTTTGATCTGTCATCCCCATACACCAACTGATATACCGGTACTGTGTCTTATACAGTATCAGGTTTTGGACAAGATATTGCAGAGTTCTACCTTGGCAAAGAGTGTCTTTCCAGTCCCAGGCGGTCCGTACATCAAGATGTTTCTGTACAGGCCTTTATTCTGCCTCGTGTTGCGAGTGGCGATGGCAATGTCCCTCACACGTTCCTCCAGAGCTGGCTGTGTGACGCGGACCACAAGGACAGCATTCACAAATATGATGGAAGCATGAGTGGCATTAAAATGAAACTCAACATGTAAGATAAATAAATACTAATCAAACCATGTAAATCACTCACACTAAGAACCACGCCCTCCAAGGCATCCTGGGGTCTGCTTCTCAGACGCTTGGTCATCTAAAAAAAGAGAGAGGAAGGAAACAAATTGTAGAGAGACATTATAAAGGAGGCCAGAGTGGGTCACTCGCAGCTCGACTACTCATTTTTACTGGTCGACAAATCACGTTAATACACAAGCGGTTACCGGTCACAGGAATTATGTCTGATTTGTAAGTGGTTATAAATAGGATTTCTCACACCAGATCAAACAAACAGCCTCATCCAATCAGATTATACAGAGAAGCTACTTCACTTCACCTCACCAATTAGTGAATCTCCTGCTTTGCTTTGCCACGGGTGACATTCAGACAGTTCACATTCCCCTGTGATCCAGCCATATCACAAGAGGACTTGTAGTTACTTGGGCTATTCATGTAGGAAAATATTTCACTGATAAACAATCTGCCCGTTCACATGTATATTGGAAGTTGTATACCTTTTTGTGAGAAGCCATCACCATGCTCCCCTTTGGCCAATCCATGTGAAAAGTGAATCAGTTCTTCCTTCCCGTGACCGATCTTTCTGCAAATGTTCATGTAAATCAAATAAAAGCTTTCAAAACCTGGAATCTAGTTGTACCTTGATGGGGTGTTTGACGGCCTCCCCAGCGGAGATCCTGGAGGTCTCCCTGACCAGCGAGGGTTTGCCTAGGCGAGCCTCTATGTAGCGCCCCGCCACCCCGGTGGCATTCCTCGCAGAATACACTCCTACTGCCAACAAGGTCAAGCCAGCAGCCTGCAGAGAAAACACACTAGTATATAAAACCGGGCTAATCACACGTTTCTTATTGAAGGTCCACTTGTGAATTTTACACAAGTTCAAAGGTCCGGAAAAATGCCAGTAAAACACATTGACATAAATCATGTCCATAACATATAACAAACATAACTTTAAGTACACGCATTCAATACTACAGTATAGCGGCTTGAATCAGCTGAGATATGTTTGCCTGTAACTATGCCTTGCACATGGGCACTGACCCAATTGTTCACTGGTCAAACTGTGGCTGTAGCAGTTTGATACAAAGTTGATGGTGGAAAATCCAGATTGACAAGCAAACATGGTGAGCACATGACAGGCCACCTTCTGAAGGTGGGGGGGGACATTTTGCTGCAGAATGGCAACTCGCCTCACTTTGAATAAAGTGAAGAAAGGAGGCAGAGTGGTAATGTGTTTGTTTGTTGCCAGGCAACCAAAGTAGAGCCGAGTTGTTCTCCTGAGAAATAAATGATGCATGACGCGCAGATTTTATCCGCTCAAGTTAACTATTTTATCTGCTCAAGTTTAAGTCATTGTGCGACCAACAACTGCAGGAAATTCCGCAGTCTACTGTGCAGCCAGCGGGAAGCGTGGAATCTGCAGCCCTTCAGTTAAATAGTGGCATTTTGAGCTGACCAGCACATACAAGCGGCTCTGTGGAAGTAAAAATCAAGGATGGTTAACTTGCGCTCTGCAGCGTGCCACACAAGTAAACACACATTCAATCACAACGTGTCGGACAGTAATGTGTAGGGATGCGCCATATATCGGCAATCATATCGGTATCGGCCGATGTTAGTCATTTTTTAACATATCGGTCATATCGGTATCGGTCAGATGTTGCAATGTTAATATCGGTTATCATTATCAGCCAAATTCTTCACATTGATATGAAATAATGCAGTAAATCTATGATTTATGGGCTTTTCCAAAGGCTTTGCAAATAAAGAAATGCATAACTTTTTCAAATTCAGTGTTAACATGTGTTTTCCAGTATGTACAAAATGTGATGATCATAAAAATGTGGTTTTATACAGATCATATCGACATCGGTAAATATCGGTTATCGGCCATAACAGCAATGTTAATATCGGTTATCGGCATCGGCCAAAATTTTCATATCGGTGCATCCGTAGTAATGTGACACGCGGTCTGGTCCAGATTGATTTGTAGTTCGGTCCAGATCCAGACCGTCGTCAGGAGTTTGAGAAGCCCTGATATAAAACAGTTAATAATGCGATTCATGTTTCTGCCCCACGATATGCTTTGTCGCATTTTTGTATTGCGATATATCGTCCCCCCATCCCTGTGAGTTTGTCTTACCGTGGCGGTGAGTTTGTCCCAGTCGGAGACGAAGGCCATGAATCCCTCCCCAAACACTGCTCCTGCCGTCCTACCAGGAAGGAACAAAGCACGATTATCACACCCACTGCCTCCATTATGGCCGCAGCCGCAGACACTGCTGCACCCGAGCGGACAGACGGACACGAGAAGAAGATCACATTCTGGTTCCTCTCAGTATTTAGGAGAGCTGAAAGGCCTTGAAGCACCCTCACTTTATGGACTCCAGGACAGTTTGTCTGTGTTCGGCAGCTTTCAGACGGATCTGCTCCCTGATGAGGTCGGCGTTGTCCCGCTCCACCTTGGCGCGGGCTTTGGCCTCCGCCTCCACGCGAAGCAGCTCGTTCTTGTGCCTCAGGTCCATCTCGTGCTCGATGGTGGCTGGAATGCAGCAGGTGGGAATGAGCATGTGAATGAAGCACTGCATGCAAAACAGTTGAAAACAAGACTACATTGACTTAAGACATTTTTCCTGACTGGCTAAACTTCCTGGCAGTGTTGTAGTCAAGTCAAGTCGGACTCAGACTCGAGCCCGAGTCCTGGACTCATTTTCAGGATTGTCAGTTTTTTTGTAAGGCCATAATAATTTGGTATAAGATATTGTTAGATATATTAAATACCGTGTGACATCATTAAATTTCGTGTAAGGGCAGACACATGTGTTCCACCTACTTGTGGATTCACACTGATGTTCAGTAACTCCGGACTCTGACTTGGACTCATGCCTGGTAATGAGGACTCTTCTTTGGTGACTTAAGACTCAAACACTGGGCAATTGAGATATAGTGACTTGACTACAACACTGCTTCCTGGTACTTATTGGACAGACCCAACCCATCTGGCACTCAAAATGGGCATTCAATTTAATTAAATTTAACTAAATTTAACTAAACCCCAAACCAAAATTCATTGTAAAGCCTGACCTGACATCTAGTGGTAAAAAAAAGATGCTACTTGAACCTCCAATGGGTGGGGAGTTTTTGTTCCCTAAACTTTGGTACAGGTCAGAAAGTGAGGCTTGAGAACCAGGAAAAACTGAGTCACTGGTATAAAATCAACAACCCTGTCAACCCCCACAGATATATCATATATATACAGATATATTATAGATAGATAGATTATAGCCATTTTGTGCTAAAGGGCAGGAAAAATCTTACATAATTGCACCTTTAGGATAAAGTAGGATCTATGATGAACTGGCTGTCTGGGCTACAAGTGAATTCCAAAAGGGATACCAAGACAATCTAACTTGCATATAAATCAAATAAAAAGCCATGGTGGTGCCTTTGTAAATTTCTGCTGAAAAAGGTATTTGCAGGTATTATTTGGCCCAAATCTGGACAAGTGTGTGTCAAGTATTTTCGTGTACCTTTCCTCATAGCCTCCTGCTTCATGACCGACTCCTCTTGCTTGCGGAGGCTCTCCTCGTTGAGGAGTTGCTGTGGGCGAACAGAACAACGCATGAGAAACACTCCATTCACATACACTTGATATCCATGAAGATTGTCAGTGCAAAGAGATTACCTGTTGCCTGAGCTGATCATCATACCTCTGCCTGGCCAGCTTGTCTTGATACTGCGCCCTCTAGAGGAGATACACAACAATGCAGAACAATGGAGAACCGAGCGGGAATGTGAATGAATGAGAGGAAGCCTGTTGCACGATGAGAAGAGAGCAGCAACTGAGAGAAGAGCTAAGTCCATACTGCCTGGTTTTGCTTGGTCTCCTCAACGAGGGTCTTTCGCCTCTCCTCCCCCTGGACGTGGATCTGCTCTCCCTTCAGCTGCTCCACAGCCGCCTCGTATTCCTGTTGGCGAGTGTGATCAACTTAGTCAAGTTATGCGCCCCAGACACACCGGGCAGAGGGCACACACACACCAACCTCGACCTACCTTGACTTTAGTCTGATGCTCCAGCTGGACGGTGTTCTCTTGCATACGAGCCAGCTCCAAGGCTTCTTTGGCATGACCTATAAGCAGCAGAGCCACAGTGATGGAGTGGAGATAAAAAAAAATTGAATAAACAATGAGCTCCAGTTTGACCATCATTCATCATGAGCCAAAACAAACACCAGTGTAAACAACTACAACAAAACATATTTTGTGAGAAGCATTTGTTTTTCTCCTTAAAAGCCTATCCTCAATTAAACAGTGTCTATGATGAATTTACATCATTAAGACTTACATCAGCTGAAAAAGTGCATTCGAGTTTACGCTCCAATATATCCCGGCTGCCTGGTTTTGCATTAACCAGGAGGAGCCCCCCAGCAGCACAGCCCCCCCCCCCCCCCCCCCCCCCACCATATCAAACAGCACTGTGTCTACGGTGGAATCCTCCTGGGATTTATTATTTCCTAGGACCTAAAGTGGGAGGCCAACGTTGGCACCGTCATCAAGAAGGCTCAGCGGAGGATGTACTTCCTGTGCCAGCTCAGGAAGTACAAACTGCCTCAGGAGGAGCTATTGATCATCGATGCCAACCTGCCCTCCATTCAAGACTTGTACTCCCTCTCCAGAGTAAAGAAAAGGGCAGTAAAGTATGTATTGTCCTGTATGTGAACGATTGCTAATAAAGTTGTAAAAAAAAACATTGCTGTCATCTTCAGGGAAATAACTGTGCTGTGCAATACCCGATTCAAAGCCGAACGGCATATAACTGTGCAATATCTGGAAACATCTGTATAAGCCTTTGTTTACAATCCTGTGTGACTTATTTATACACATACTATGCATGTACATTCATTCATAGGTATTTAAAATATACACTTATTGTATAGTAGTTATTGCAAATGTTTAAATGTACACGTGCCTTGGCTGTTTTAACTTTAACTTAACTTTTTTCTGTGTGAGATGTGAATAATTTGAGAGCAATGCAAACCAGAGTCAAATTCCTTGTATGTGTACATACTTCGCCAATAAAGCTGATTCTGATCCATCTATTTCTCAAATGCAATATAGAGGTCGCCTTTGAAACATGTCATGGGCTATTTGACACCCACAGGCTAAATATACACACAGAGTGAGCTGCCTGCAGTAAACATGCTCTTTTGCACACACTGACATAAAGGACATGTGGACATGTGTGGGTCAGGAGGAGGAGCGGAGCTCCCAAGGACACTTTGTTCCTCTATCCTCTGACACGCCCACCAAAGCGCCTAACCGCTAAGGCTAAGCTGTGTTGTCTTTAAGAGGTCAACATGAAGTATGCTGTATGCACGTGCCGTTTGGTCCAACGTAGCATGTATGTAAAAGCTAGCAAACAAATCATTTACAAAAATGTTCCACTGGCTCGCCAAACTCCATTCAAAAATCTGCCAATTTTACTCTGCTTGGCTTGACCTCGTGATAGACCTGTCTCCTGCTTGCACGGTGTTTTTGCTGGCAGAAGATTGAGTAACAGGGGAGACTATTTTAAACGTTTAGATTCTATTAAAGTAATGCTTTTTGGTGTATTGGTGGGTATGTCGAATTAAACACTAACGCTAGATCCGAACCATTCAGGGATGGTAGTACATTTTGTTCTTCGACGTATGTTATTTTGCCAACAGGCTGCACAGGCATGGCAACATAACTTGCGAGATATTATACTCCGCATACTGGAACATAACGTACAATAATAATTGACAAATCTCGGTGAAATTGTTACACACGTGATTTGTCCAGTTCCCTGGCAGCTCTCGCAGCTCTCTCCAGTCCAGTGGGGTCAAAGTTGCTCCACTTGTCCCCCCTGGGTCTGTCTCCTCCCGCAGCCCCCGACTCTCCCCCGGCCCCGGCCTCTCCTCCAGGCGGCGCCGGTATCTGCTCCTCAAACGGGCCCGGCGTCGAGCCCTTCCACCAGCCGAACAGCCACGACATGATGCTGCAGTGTGGGCTAGGCCGGCTTCTGCACAGTCTCTGCTTCACCCTCTGAACCACACGGCTGGCTGCTCACACACTAGTCTCTTAGAACAGACGAGTTGGCTTCCGCAATTTTCAAATGCTCTCGCCATACCGTCTGTACGTCAGACCCCCAGAACATGCACAAGGAAGTAGTGAAAAAAACCTTCAGACCGGAAGGAAGTTCGACGGAATCTGACCAATCACGACACGCGTGTCCACGAAAAATATGTTCCCCCCGGAAACTTAAACCGATGCAGGTTGCTAATGCTAGCAGTGCTTTAGAATTACCATGGAAGCTACGCCGACGAAACCGGTGAAATAAGACCCTGATAGACGTAAACGATGTATCCGCGGCTTGGAGGAACCTCGTGCAAGACGTGCACTTATTCCAGAGTTAAACGAAAGTGATGAGGTAAGTTGCTAACGTTACTGAGCTTATCGTTCGTCTTACTAATCAGCGTTAGCTAACGATAGCTACAGCAGTATACAGCTAGTTAGCTAATGTTAAATTCTGATTGGACGAATGAGCGGAAGTCCCGCCTTTCAACTTCCTCTTCCGTTTGGTGCATGATTCTCCCCCACGAAGTACAGACTGTATATAGCTGCATCTGCCGGATGTAGATAAGACAGTCTGTTTTAAGAGACTACTCACACACTGGAGCCATGCTGCCTGCTTTAGCCAATGTCAAGCCAACACATAAATAACAAGAAGACTTCCGGCTATAACCTTCACAATAAAAGCTAATTTGATTCACATTAAGGCGCAGGGGCGGTTTTAGCATCAGAGCAAAGGTCATGGACCACTGAACCCCTAGGGGGGTCCGGGGGCATGCCCCCCCGGAAGAAAATTTTGTACAGTTTCAAGTAAAAATGGATCAAACTGGCGCACTTTGAGATCAAAATGAAGAGACTAGATCTATGAAGAACTACACACATCAATATCTTCTTTACCATTCTGTGGTTTTACAGCGATGAAAAAATAATTGTTTCCCTATATATATTCTGCATACAGGTTACTATATGGTAGAATTATGCTTGCATAAATAATACCAAAATCACTTCAGGGGAGTTTCAAGTAAAGTAACATTTTGCTTTGTAGGCAAAATAAAAGTAAAATTAAATCAAAAGGGAACTTCCTAACTTATTGGCTGGAATAATATTCCGACAAGATAATAATATACTGTAAGCAATAAAGCAGGAGTTTGCAGTCAACTAGTTGAAATTAATATATGGCAGTATTTGTGGGGGTCAAAATCTATGTAGGGTGTACCACCACAAATAGACCAGTGTATGGGAAACACTGACTATTAAATTGTGTGACTAGAAAGACACCAATAAATCTGAGAAAATGTACTTTAATTTTGAACAACAGCACTACAACGGTGGCATTACAAATGGTATTATGAAATTATTGTGGGAAAAAACAAGAATGCCACTTTCTTTCATGAACTTTAAGCAGAAAATTAAAAAATAGTTTTAAAGCAAAAATAAATAATAAAGATAATTTTAACAGAAACTGCTACTAATGACCAGCATGGATTTGGAGAGACTTGGGCTTTGAGATTTGGGCTGAGACTATTTTTGCGTGGGCTAAAGCCCACCCAAAAAAGGCCTAGAACCGCCCCTGTTAAGGCGGCTAGTACGCCCTAGCCTGGGTAAACCCAGCCTCCACGTGACCTCTATCTATGTGCTATCAGTCACACTCTTGTGACTGATAGCACATAGAGGTCACATGGAGGCTGGGTTTACCCAGGGTAGGCCCCCGGCCCCCCACCCAGACAAGTAAGAAGGGTGTGTAGCCTACTCATTGACTGTAAATGTATGTGTACTGCATATTTTTCCTACTTTTAGTGTTTTGCTTTCAATTAAGGCCAATATATTTTCTGCAGCCAGATCGATTAACACTCCATATTTAATATAAGCATTTCACTGACCATTGTTATTGTTTGTTTTACTGTCGTCGTGACTCGTGTCGCTTATTACATAGGCCCTGCCCCTGTAATTGTTTTTTATGTATGTATTTATTTTGAAAGTAAAACCTAAACTTCTATTATTCCGGTTAACTGCGGCCAGCTTTAGTTGGTATGCTCCATGGTATGCTCACCTGTCACCAGGCAGCCTGAGGCAGGCTGTACTTAATCTACTGGCCCCACAGGACACTAGGGGGCGCTCAGGGGTTCCAGAGGATCCACAGCGGGATGAGGAATACGAGGAATCAGCGTGACGTCACGACACCGCAACTCGGCAGTTCAAGTATAGTGAGATATTTTGAATGGCATCAACATAAGGGATAAGAAATGTGATAATAAACATATTCGTAACATTTTCCAAAGTAAAAACAAAATAACCCCAAGAGGAAAGTTTTTTTGGAACTCACACATCGAAGATATACACTGGGAAAAAGCATGGCTTCTACCTCACAAGTTTTGTATTTCTAACAAAGTCAAAGAAGTTCATTTCAAAATTTTACATAAAATCTATCCAGTAAATTCTATAATCTGCAGATATGTGGATGTTGATAGCTCTTGCTCCTTTTGTGGACAAGCTGATGAAACTTGGATCCATCTTTTTTTCCAATGTAACATTACAATGCGATTCTGGTCCGATTTAAATTCTCATGTTTTGAATCTCACTAATGTCACCCACTGCTTTACTCTTAAAGATGTTATTTGTTATTATGACAATACAAGTAACAAATCTCTAAGCTATGTTGTAAATTTTTTTATTTTATTTGGAAAATTCTTTATTCATAAACAGAAGTTTTTAGGTACTCGTCCGGCTTTCCCCATCTTTTTGATTGAATTCAACTCATTGCTTAATTCGCTTGCTCTTGTAAACAATAAAAAAAGCAACAGGTTCTTAGAATATTACCGAAACATATTTGATGTAACCCCTGTAAATTGATTTTTGCTAATGTCATTTTGTCTGTCCTTATTTTATTTTATTCTAACATTTCAAGTTGTCTTTGTAAACATTATTGTATTGTATTGTTCTATGTCTTACTCATTTGTTTGTTTATAGCTCTTAAGTATGTTGATGTGTGATTGTCTGTCTGACATATTTTGTACATCTATATTGTTAATAAAAAAAAAAAAAAAAAAAAAAAAAAAAAAAAAAAGTATAGTGAGATAAAAAAAAGAAAAAGAAAAAAAAAAGTCTGATGTATAGTGTAATTTTGCAATAGTTCAATTAACTATAAATTAGAGAATATATAAGAACGATTATTCTTATCCCATATTATTCTTATCTCCCCCCATGTAACATTATGGTGTAGATAAACAATTCAATACTAAATCAATTATTCTTTTATGGAGTCTCTGGGACTAAATCGGATCCAATGTAGGTACTTTCACCACCATATTAGTCCATAGTATGCATTTCTGTTCCATTTATTGGCTGTAGTTATGTCATCTGATGATGAATAGCTACATCACCCTGGTTTCTTCTATAAGGAGCAGTCTTGCTTTTTGCTTGTTTTGAAGTTGATGAGTTGAGAAGAGTTTAGCCTGAACGCGAGACTCATCAGTCATTAAGAATGACTGATGAGTCCCGCTTTGAGGCTAGGAGGAGTCTACTTTAAATTGTCAGCAGGAGGCAGTATGTTTACGTGACCACAGTTTATAATTTATTTAGTTGCTTTTAACTTTATTAGTTCTATTTTGCATTGTGATTTTCTGGGCACCCAACCAACCAAGAGAATTTAGAGAATTTCAACAACAAAAAGGTTCGACTTTATTAAAATAGCATTAAAAAACGTTTTTCTAGTGACAGAGCATGCACTGCTCATATGCGAACAGGCTCAGACATTGGCAATCTGAGTAAAGACTGAAACATACAACAAGAAATGTCACATATTTTTCAAAGTATATATGACTCAGTGAAAAATGCCACATTGGGTCACAGCACTGTTTCCAATGTGAAATGTCTGACAGATGGATGCTGCTGTGTCGCTTTCAAGTTCCCAATTGTTGGGTGTCCAGTTAGGTCACGGTAGTCCAGCACAGGTGTTCATATGAAGTGGCTCTTTTGGAATAGAAGTCACCCTGTGGTATTTGAGGGGGGGGGTTCAGGGTTAGAACGTCCGCTGCTCTAGAAGTCCTGTCGGATGTTCTCCTTGTTCTCGTCGCCCTGCTGCTGTCTGAGCTGGCCCACTTCGTTCTCCAGCTGCACGATGGCTCGCTCGATCTCATAGTTCTTACTGACCAGAGACACCCAGCTGTGGAGGGGAGAAGGCTGTCAGCCACACGGCTTTGTTGCCACATCATTACACACAGCAGTTCTCGTCACGCACGCACGCACGCACACACGCACACACACACACACACACAGCGGCTATTTGGTGGCCAACTATAAAGTAACATCCCAACTAAATTTGTATCTTAAAGCCACAAGGTGGCAAACAAGACCACTCTATTACAGTAAATAACAGGGTTCCCGCACCTTTTTTATTATTATTTTTCCTGTCAATTTCTATTCTTATGCAAAATGACTTTCAATGACCCATGTCTATTTTCAAAAATTAAAACCCAAAATAAATGATATGTTTACATTCTGTAAATTACTTTACATTTATTCAAGTGTAACGGTTAAAGAAGGCTGTGTTATGTGTTAAATTGCCTTTTCTGTATAGCCTTTACATAAGTTTACACTTTGGCCACCAAATTTACAGGCTTGGTGGGCCTGTGGGGCCAGTGCTTAAAAAATATTAGCATCTAAGCATGATTTTCAGCAATACTGCGATAATACTGATAACATAATAATTTTGGTCACTATAATCGTGATATGAACATTTAAAAATGCTTAACCTTAAATTCTTGCATCAGGTGCGAACCAAGGAAGCAGAGTATCAGGTCTTAAAGCGCCTATTTAAGGCTGTATTTAACACTATTGCAGTAGCCTGGGAATCTTGACGCATTGGTCCGGTCATGTCAGGCTACTACTGCAGGGCACCCAATCCAATTTATGAATTTTTACATTGTTTTACAAAAATTTGCAGATTCCCTGCATACAGCTGTGTAAGCTCTTAAAAACACAAAGAAAAGAAAAAACATACTTGGACTCCAGCTCTCTGAGTTTGGCTCCTCCTGCCAACTGATCATTTTTACGCTGCCAGTTTAAATCTTGGATTTGCTTCCTGTGTGCAAAACAAAACCAAAGTTACATTCAAACATGGAGAAAGTGCCGCCTGATCAGATAACACTATTTGTTGAGCACAAACTTGACTTGAATGTTCACCTGAATTTTTGAAGTTCCTTCTGAGCCATCTCAATCATAAATGCCAGGTTGCTGAAGGAGGAAGACAAGACAGCATGTCAGTAGTTATGAGTTTGGTGCGATGTAATAGGTCCATTCAAATACTGTGGTCATCTTCTATTAAAGTAATGATGGAGTGACTATTAAGTTCTTTGCACACCAAGTCTGTATTTTTTGTATGCATTTTTTTTTATCTGTCATCCCATAAAAACAAGAAAGCTTTCACAGTGTCAGTCAGATGCCTTTTATTGTTCCATTCGTTGTGAAATGTTGCAATACGAGATAGTGTTGCTCTCCTGTATCTACAGTACATGACAACATAGGGTCACATGCAGGAGTGGCTGATCTGCAGCAACAATGATTGGATAAGGCCGATGGCAGCAGGTCAGAAAATGGTAACTGTATGGCACTGGACAGGGGCTCCGGGAACCATACTCCCCTACACCTTGCCAAGCCGGCTGTGGTGCGTCGCTGCCGGGTGCTGCAGCACCGCTCCATGGGGAGGGGGAGCAGAGAGTGGCTTTGAGGAGGAGCTCCACGGGGAGAGGGAGCAGAGAGGGGCTGTGAGGAGGAGCTCCACGGGGAGAGGGAGCAGAGAGGGGCAGAGGTGGAGCGAGCACCGCGTCTCTCCGGCTGCATCTCGACTCAGACGGAGGCAGCCTGAGCCCAGCTCTTCAGGCTCTCTACCCCCACCCGCCCGGACAGCTCTTGCCCTCAGACACAGGCACGCAGTCAAACAGCTCTCTAAAGATTTTTGACGAATGCGAAAAACATGAGGTTGTATTTCTTTTGAAACGTGTGACAATTTCGGACTAACAATATGGACGTGGTGTGCAAAAGCCTTTATTGTCATGCAGGCTTGTCTGTGACAAGCATGTCACGTGACGTACTCATTGTAGACTTTCCATGCGTTGGTGCCATATTGTGACATGAGCTCCAGGTTCTCAATGCGAACTGCCTGGTGCTCCAGCTGGGCCATGGAGTTATTCACACACTCTTGCCACGCTGTGATGTCATTCTTCTGTCCTGCCGATGGTGCTGGCAGCTCATATCTCCACAGGGAAGAAAACATTGTACTTTTTAGCAACATTTTGAGCCTCACGTGGAAAACAGTATTTTGGACTGTCCTTTTAGAGAGAGAGAGACACACACAGACATATACACACACACCTATATATATACACATTCATTGTATATATATATATATACTGAATATATATATATACACACATACACACGCATACAGTATATACACACATATACAAACATCTATATATATATATATATACATATACATATATATATATATATATATATACCGTAGATACATACATATATACATACATTTAGGTCCAGATATATTTGGACATTGGACACAATCTTCATCATTTTACCATACATGCCCAATGGAAATTGAACTGACAGTCATACATGTCCACGCGTGGGCATATATGACTGTTCATAGAACTGATTCCCTTGCATTTATTGATGATGTGAAGATTGCATGATTGTGTTAGTTTGTCCTGCTGCTCTACAGTATCACAGCAGGCTCCTGCAGTGGACGGGCTTTACCTCTTCATGCTGAGGAGCTCCAGGGGTTGCCGAGCCGACAGCCTCTCAAACTCATTCCTCATGATTTCTGTCTGAAGGGTGATATACACACACACACACACACACACACACACACACACACACACACACACACACACAGCAACATTAAATCAGTAAAACAATCTCTATTAATGAGAATGTCATCACAGTGCTTTGTTTCAGAGATATGACATCTTTGACACCTCAAAAGTAGCGAAGTCAGGTGTGGGTAGATAGCTCAGGTAGTTCTTGGTGGGTCGGTATCTTCTGGTCTCCTCCTCCACCAGTGCTGCAGCCTGGAGTAGAGAAACACGTAAATCAATCTTATGCACAGGTCAAGCAGGCTGTGCCAGCATGTTTGATACGATTGATATGATTTATCAATTTCGACCAGCGTTCGTCCAGTATCAGTTTCTGAAGGCTGTACCCTGGAATGATAGGCCCAGGCTGTCTCTAGGCTGCGAAATACGGTAAGATATGTCAGGCCTCAAGAGCACATAGACAATTTCAAATATTAAGCTATGTGTGGGAAACAAAGTAAACCAACTGTAGGCTCCATAATTAGAAGGGAATTATCAATAAGGAGTCATCTGAATACCTTACAGACCATTTTATTATATAAGTCCTCATCTATCTGTTAAAACAGACCTCAAACCAGCAAGTCTTCAAGGTATTTTTTTTGTTACAAAATGTGTGAGTAACTCAAGTTATGTTTCTACTATGGTTTCTGGTAACTTAAAATACAACAATATGAAATCAGTATTCCATTCTGGACGACAGTAGCTAAATTGTTCATAACGTTACCGACTCTTCTGTAGCATGTACGTCAGATAACGGCAATTTCCACTTGTGAATACTTATGTTGCATCCTTTGCATCCATGAGGATGTGCTGAGCAGTATGTTTAGCTAGCTAGCTAGCTGTTGTTAGCCGACAGATGAAGCCGGGTACTCACCGCCTCTCTGACGCCTGCTGCGTCGTAACCCTGGTCAAAATACGGCAGAGCATCGACGAACACTTCCCCAGCCACTGAAGCCGTCCCGGCCATTTGATCAAAGTGGGCTAGTCTGTGGTGTTTGTTTCACTTGTTCTTCTCTCAGCTGAGCTCTAACACACTTCTCAAGAAAAAAAAGAACTGACCCGGAACCGGAATTAACCAAGGGGATTTCTTCTTCTTTTGATTTGATTGACGGTTGGCAACCAGCTTATAGGTGCATTACCGCCACTTACCGGACGGGAGTATCGTTAGCTTGACAGAAGAATAAACAAAAAGTGACATTTAAATTATCTCAATTAATCCAGTTTCTTTCAAATACTTTAGTGACTATACTCCTCTTGCTGCATTTCCAACTAGGTTCCTACAGTGAAGCTTAGCTTAGCTTTCTGGATTGCTGATTCAGCTCCTCTCCTCCTCATATCCCTTCTCCAGCAGCACACGCTGAACATATTCCAGATTGCTAGTGTGCACACCTGCCAGTTGAGTTGGGTGTTTTTGTATTTTACGAAGTGTATTATTCAGTCCAGTGTGCCCTATCCTGAGACAAAGGGAATTTCCAGTCACAACCATCAAAATAAAATTGTTTTATTGCGGTTTGTAAAAAGCATGTTCACTCCATCTATAGCAAATAATATTCACATCTTTTTTCAATTGCTGCAACTACAGTAATGAGTTTTGTTTGCGCCATCTAGTGAGGCGGAATGTAACTGCAGCTTGATTGAACTAGTAATGACAAAGATGTAAACGCAGTAGCCTACATCTTTAGAGTTTTGGGTTCTCCTGAGGAAAACCAAAAAGAAGGAAAAACATTACTCTGCTGTACTAAATTAGTGACACTTTACAAAATTAATTTGTCAAAGTTTCATTCAAAATGACATCAAACATTTTATTGGAATAGATTTTTTGAACAACCAAATATGTGGGGTGGGGGGGGGACCAACATCAAAAGTGAACTTTCTTTTCTTTGTTTCCTTTTAAAAATATTAGCCTTCCATTACATGGTAAATCTGAGGAGCTGGAAGGCCATTACATTTCTTGGCAAATATATAGTGGTTTGAACAGGGTCTGAAACAGCTCACATGGAAAGAGCTTACAAACAGCATACATGACAGTAGGACACTCGGCACTGCCTGTATCAAATTGTATTAATGTAGAAAACCAGGATCCTTATTTAACAATTTAAATCAATGTGTTTATGACAAGTAACTATATACATTCATCCAGCTCTAATAGTCTCTAAGTATGGCATTCATGAATCATGATCCCCCTCATGGTAGACCAATCAAACATTGTCCACCAACTGCCAATGGACAATGGACAGTGGACAATGTTTGATTTGTGTACCATGGGGTAAACACAGACAAACAAGGATTAAACATGTCAAATAGGACCCGAACATCTCCAAACAAGGACAGCCAGCCATGTCACACTAAACAAACATCTGTGCTTGTTTGGTGTGCCATGGGCTTTACATCACCATGATTGTCTCTTCAGTCAAAGTAATTGTGAGAGGGTCCACTTCCCATCCCTCCCCTCCCTCGTCCTGGCCTGGGCCAAGGCCCTCCAGGTGGGGCTCCTCTCCCGCGGTAGCCCCCGAATGTACCGGGACCCATAGCACCCCGTACAGCCCCAGGGTGGCTGGTGTAGGGGAGCACAGCTGTGCTGGGCAGTGAGTGAGCATCGCCTGTAGTGAAGGCACCAGCCCCTCCTGTGTCAGAGCCATAAGACATCATGAGTTGAGGCGGAGGGGGAGCTTTGACCTCTGAGGGGAGGGAGGCCAGGTTGGCCAGAAGTCCTGCTGTGGTCATGAGAAGCGGGTCTGGGAATGTGGGTCTGAGAGGTGGAGGTGGGGCTGTGGCTGGGGGGCGGTAGTCCTGTTGCTGGATGCTGCTGCAGGGGGAGGCAGGATAGACCGGGGAGGCTGTGTAGCCAGAAGAGCCAGTGTAGGGCGCCCATGGAGGAGGACACAGGATGTTCTGCTGGGGGTTGACAGAAAAGCCTCCGGGTGACATGCTGCGACCGTCCGAGGAGCCTGAGCCGAGCTGTTTGGCGGCTCTGAACTGAGAGATGGACCTTTTGAGACCGGCGAAGGCAGACAGTTTGGCAGTGCTCTCGGGGGTCACTTGGCAGTCTGCGAGCAGGGGACGGAACTCCTCTATGGCTGTGGGCTTACCATCATCAGAGTCTAACGACATGTCGTCCTCCACCAGACACTTATCATGCACTACTGGGAGAGCAGGATAATCTACTGAGAGACCAGGATAATCTACTGGGAGACCAGGATAATCTACTGGGAGACCAGGATAACCTACCGGGATAGCAGGAGAAAGCAGAGAAAACAGAGTGAGAGAGAGAGGGGGGTGGAAAGAGACATTGAGAAGTTAGCTAAAATGCATTCACAGAATCAAAGGCCTGGAAAAGAGGGATGTGTAGTAGGGGTTGCACCGACTCGTCAATGTCACTACCACAAGTCGACGCTCAGCGGGACAAGTCGATGAGTTAAACACGTGACGTGGTTTGAGATTTGCAATGCACCAGGCAGCAGCCTGTAAGAGCTGCCATTAGTGCTCTTCTCATCTTGTGTCCTTTTTGACAACTTGATAGAGAGCCCCAGGGATGACGTATTTTTGTAGTCAGAACGCGGAAGTCCCGGACTTCCTGGTTCTTCATTGTTTCTGTCTATGGGATTTTTGAATGGGTTTTTGCCGCGATGCTTCAAATAAGGTCTCTGAGCAACGCAAGCTTAATCAAACGCGAACCAGAGTTCAGTCGGATAATCTTCACACATGAGGACCACTTTCATGAGTTTTGTAGCGTAAATGCGAGCCCTAGAAGTAAAAAGCTCGAGCTAAGCTAATCCAGAACTACACACTGTCGCATAGGCTTCCACGTCACGTCAGCACTCAACCTCAGCACTCACTGATTACCCTGGGCTGAACCAGGTGAGGGAAGAGAATTTCCGTGTTCGTCCTTTGAAGTGATGACGTTATTGACGTATATATCCCCGTTGACTCAACAGTGTAGTCTCATTTAGCCGTTTTCTAGCTAGCTGACCTTTTAACGGCACGTAAAAGCTTCAAAACTCATAAAAGTGGTCCTCATGTGTGAATATGATATTACTAAACACTGGTTCGCGTTTGATTAATCTTGCGTTGCCCAGAGACCTTATTAGAAGCATCGCGCCAAAAACCCATTCAAAAGTCCCATAGGCGAAAACAGTAAAGAACCAGGAGTGTTAGCATCGCTGATTTCCGGACTCGTCCCTGGGGCTCTCTATTGGTAGAAAGGTCGACTTGAAAAAATCTGGAGTCATGCAACCCCTGTGTAGTAGTACAACCATCTTTATTCAGCCAAGTAACACGTTCATTGTAATATGGACACAAGCCAATTTAGCTAGCCTAAGCCTGGGTAAACCCATCCCCCACGTGACCTGCTCTCAGAGTTCTCAGTCACCTAGTGACTGAGAGCAGGTCTGAGAGCAGGTCACGTGGGGGATGGGTTTACCCAGGCTACAATTTAGCAGCCATTATACTACAGCAACATTATATGAGTATTCCTATTGTCGTGTTGGGCTATGGAGCTGCTATTGACACTACCCACCAGTAGAGGGCGTCTTGAAGCCAATCAGGCTGTGGAAACCGCTCAGGATGTCGTCAATGCTCGCTACCACTATTCCATTTCTGGAGTACTCTTGGAACATGTCAGGCGGCCCCTCTGCAAGCGCAAGCAACACAATGCAACGTTTAATGCACATACTGAACGAGTCAAGGACAGGGCTCTAAACAATAGACCCTTTTCTCTGGGGCCAGGGTAACACAGGTGCAAGCAAAACTGTAATGAGGGTTTCCAAACTTCCATTACTGTTTTGCTTGCACCTGTGTTTACCCTGCCTTTTCGACACAAAATGGCCCCCATGAAAAGGGTCTATGGTTAAGCTTCTAATCCCCTAAAATGTGTAATAAAAAAAAAAAAAATCAATCACATGGTTATATATAATTTATTCTACTTGACTTAATTCAACTTGAAGGCATTGAGGAAAACACCTTACATAAACACGTTTCAGAGACGCACAAATTCGGTTCTGTGATTTATCCAGTATTAATGGTTGAATCTGAAGTTGACACTTTTTGACACACATTCACACACTTGTGTCAGATCAATGGGCAAAACCAGAGCCGTGTATATAGAAGAGTCGTAACATCTCCATTGACTCCAATGGACCAGTTTTTTTACTCTCAAGAGTTCCCGGAAGTAAGGTTCTGGATTAAGCAGTGCTGTCGAGTTGCAGCAAAATCGACCATTTGTGATGTACTTTGAAAGGGTCAGACGTTTAAAGAATCAAATTGTATATTATCAGTTTTATTTTAGCATTCAAACGTAGCCCCCTTCCTGGCTATTCATTGGCTACTGAGTCATGCATTTTGGACCTCCGCTTGGCGCCACTCTCATATTAACTTAGATTGCCACAGTTAGTCTGTGTGGGAACGCCCACAAAATGTGACTACGGCTCGGCTGGTGCATGAGACTCGACGGTGGGGTAAAAAAAACATATCTCAATGGGCTGACTCACCAAAGGAAGGTGCTGCGGCTCTACACTACAGGATTGGGGATTCAAAAGCAGGTACATAGATATCTGTTCAGGTGTGCGTTTACTGCGGGTGTTGAATCCCTGATCCCGTCTGCCTGTGCTGGGCTAGCAGCTAAATGCTAACTCTGCTGCATTGGAAGAACGGGAGGATTTACCCCACGCTGACCCATTGAATATGCGTCTATGACAAGACACTGACGGAATCTATGGCTGCGATAATTGAAGAGGATGATGATACCAGTGAGGAAGATGAGTTGCCGCCGGTACTTGGTGTCCTGAGCCTGGAGCTTGATGAGGCAGTGCACGTCTGGGGCCTGACGTGATTGGCTGTCGCACTCATGACGAGGTAGGTACACCACCAGATGCTTCTTGTGATAGGCTGTCAGGAGGCTCAGCAGCCCCATGGCATTCACATTCAACCTATGAGAAGACAGCAGACATGTACCGGTCATATTTAATAGTCATATTTGTTCACTGCCAGGGTTGGGGAGTAACTGAATACATGTATATAAAATACAAAACATTAATATTAGAGGTACAGTTTAAATTGGTGGTATTCTGAAAACAGTTACTGTCTTTAAAAATAGATTACTAAGAGACTACTTTATTTGTTTGTTTTGTTTTATTTGCTCTTAAATTCATATGAGCCACGTATTTCCCATAAACAGATTTAGAAAATGTGCAACAATTTGTGCCTGCCCAGTGTACCTGCCACACACCACAAGAGAATGGCAATGTCACAGTAGACACAGCCAGAAATCCATCCATGTAAGCAATTGTTAACTACATTCAGAGTGACCCAGACAAATGGGCTCAGCAAGACGAAGTATTCCAAAAGTAATCAAAATTATTGAGAATATGTTACTTAACTTGATTAATCTAATGGAATACGTTACAACTCACATTTTAGGGCATGTATTCAGTAATCTGTAGTGGAATACGTTATAAAAGTAACCATCCCAACACGGTTCACTGCTCATGGCTAGGTGACGCTTTGGTTAATATTTACCACAGCAGTGTGATCATTACTATTCTGGGCCTCGCTCTCACTACTATTTTGGATCGGTCCCTTAGACACTGACCTGAACAGCTCTGTAAGCTTCTGTATGGTATTGTAGTGCACCATCCACTGCCAGGGATGTTTACGGGTGCTCTGCATCTCCAAGAACTTCAGCAGCCCCTGCAACTGATCTGGACCAGACCAAACAACACAAACTCTGTTAGGATGAATGTCTGACGAACACTTCCACCATGAGAGTGCACAGATCACAGACAGATGAGTCAAATTTACCATGCGTCATAAAGTCAGGGTCGAGGACAAACTCATCAGACACAATGATGCTTCCGAATGCAAAAATATGGTCGTAGTTGTGGTTCTTGACGTCATCAATGTCTGCTCCAGTGAAACTCTCTGAGTATAGCTCCTTCAACGACGCCAAGGCTGGGATCTGCGGGGGGAAGACAAAGGATTTTTTATTTTTATTTTTACAAATGGGGCACATTCGGAACAATATAGAAATATCGCGTTCTTCGCATGCTCATTTCGCATGCTCGCTCGCCTGTCGCGCACGCTCGCTCACCTGCACAACTGAGCAACTGGAGCTTCTACTGGAGCCTCTACTGGAGCTTCTACTGCTTCTGTGGAGTCTGCTTGTGCTGTGAGCCTGAAGAAAACAGAAAGAAGGTAAAAGCTGTTATTACTCCTTGATCCTGGATTTGTGAAAGCGATATGAACAGAATGATGAGAGAGAGAGAGAGAGAGAGAGAGTGAGTGTCGGTTAGTTTACCTTTTTCTGTGGCAACTCTTTAGGGCTTTGGGTTCTGGAGCCTCTACTGCTTCTGCTCTGAGTCTGAAGAAAAACAGAAAGGAGGCAAAGGATGTTATTACTCCTTGATCCTGGATTCGTGAAAGAGATATGAACAGAATGATGAGAGAGAGAGAGAGAGAGAGAGAGTCAGTTAGTTTACCTTTTTCTGTGGCAACTCTTTAGGGCTTTGGGTTCTGGAGCCTGGGTTGTTGGGTTCAAAAGGAGGCAGGGAGTAGTCGTCATGACAGGGCGTTTGTGTCTTTGGTTTCTTCTTCACACACTCTTCCTCATTGCTTTTCACATCCTCAGACCTCTCGCGCTTTGCTGAGAAAGAAAGAGAGAGAGTGTTTCTAAAACATGTTTTCACTTTCATTATGGGGTATTTTGTGATGGACTAAATGATTAACTAAATGAATGCCTGCAAAACTGGTTAGTTTTCGGATGTTGTAATGACACAAAGCTGGTTGAAAATCATTGAGTGTTCCTTTAAGGTTTAATATTAAGAGTTTATCCCTCACTGCGATTTTGAGGGTAGTATGTTCATTGATGGAGTTTACTGGTGTTTGTTCTTCTTCTTGTTGTTTTTTAACCATTAGCCACTCTTTTTTTAGCTGGGTTCTGTTGTTGAGCATTTTATCAATTCCAAATGATAATGAGTGCATTAATTTAATTGTTTTAGGGATTTTTTGATTTTGTTTTAACAACTATTAATTTGTTGCATCTGAGCATTACTCAGTTACCAGAGACAGTTCAAAGGGAGACTAACCAGGTCCTTCAATCTCACAGTGTTACAATGTTGTTGAAAAACAGAAGCCTTGCGTATCTGCTTCGGAGAGCTCCGGATCGTCGGAGCTGGGACGGAGTAGACACGCAATGCAGCGGAGTTGGTGGAAGTTGACACATTGATTAGAGTGGAAACGTATCGGCTCCGAAGCCATACCGGAGCGCAGCCGGACCGAACACGGACTCAGTGGAATTTGGGCGTAAGTTTTCCTCAATTAAAAGAAGCGTGAAAATTGTATGTTGATTTTTCTTCTTCACTTGAACAGACTTGCTCACCGCGTGCTGTGCAGGAGGCTTGTGGTTCCTGCAGCCTGAGGACTTGGTAGCCCGGGAGCTCCTTCAGGTGGCTGAACCAAACGACCAGCCGGTCTGCATCCTCTGCTGACTCAAACTCTATGTACACCTGGCACGCACACACATGCACGCGCACACACGCACACACGCACGCACGCACACACACACACACACACACACACACACACACACACACACACACACACACACACACACACACACACAGGAGAGACAAGTGAAATTGATTTCATTATCGTCTGTCAGTGGGATCGTAATTGTGATGATCTGGATATTTTGGGATATCATAACACAATTCCTAAGTTTCAATTGAGGACAACAAGCAAATGTGATTTAAAAACAAAAAGCTGTGGTAGAAATATGACTTAGTTTTGTTTGACATCACACCTAACATTACCATTCAGTACAATGGGATGGATTTCAATGTGATTGTACAGGGTTCCTCCCCAGGGAGGTTTTTCCAGGCACGTCCAGCTGGGAAAAGGCAATGGGGCAGACCGGGGAGCAGGTGGAGTGATTACATCTCCACACTGGCCTGGGAACGCCTTGGGATGCCCCAGTCAGCGCTGGTTCATGTGGCCAGGATAAGCAGGTGAAGATGGATGGATGTATCATGGGATTCTACCGTGAGACCAAAGTGTGAGTGTGGGTCTACCTTGGTCAGCATAGGCAGGTAGTTCTTGACCCCTCCTATCTTTGACAGCGCCGCCCTGAGGTGTCTTTCATCGCCAGACGATGCAACGTTGCAGACACCCACCACTTGCTTTGCTTTGATCTGACTTGCAGACTGGAGGAGGAGACAGGAAGACAGGTCCCACACCAGGAAGTAAGCAGGAAGATAGAGAAACTGAATGAGGTTTAAAAATGGAGGTTTGTAGTTTACAGTTTTCATGTTGAAAACTACTAGTCTTTGGTAGCTGTTGCCCTTGCTATCAGCTGCACAAAGTGCTTATGTGCTTGCAAAAGACAATGCGCATGAGATCCCACGCAAGGGGTCCACTTCATGGGCAAAGTTAGTGATTTATAAAATTAAACCGATGCCTTTGTGAGCTGCATTTCAAGGGTTTTAGCTTACAGTTAGTCTCTAAAAACAGACTGTCTCATCTACATCCGGCGAATGCAGCTATACAGTCTGTACGTTACACCCCCAGAACATGCACAAGGAAGTTGGGAAAAAAACCTTCAGACAGGAAGGAAGTTCGACGGAATCCGACCAATCACGACACGTGTGTCCACGAAAAATGCGGCATATTGGATTCTGATTGGACTAATGAGCGGAAGACCCGCCTTTCTGCGATTCTGATTGGACTAATGAGCGGAAAACCCGCCTTTCTACTTCCCATTCAGGTTGGTGCATGATTCTCCCCCACGAAGTACAGACGGTATGGCGGAAGCATTTGAAAATTGCGGAAGCCAACTCGTCTGTTCTAAGAGACTAGCTTACAGTTGGAGCCAGTAGATTCCAGGTTGACGAAAAACGCGACGTGGGAAGTCAAAGTAACGGGAGTTACTTTTAAAATTTTCATAGGATCTGTTAACGGTAAGCAATGCAATAAATAAACTAGCCTTACCCTTTGAAGTAGGGAGATGAGATTAGTGTGTGTGTGTGTGTGTGTGTGTGTGTGTGTGTGTGTGTGTGTGTGTGTGTGTGTGTGTGTGTTACTTACAGCACCGCTCAGGGTCATCAGAAATGTATAAAAGCCAGCCTGAAACAGACACATCAGAGCAGACAGTGTTGAGTGGAATATTCCTTCAATGAAGATTCATACAATGTATATATGTATGTATGTACAGTATGTATGTACTGTGTGTGTGTGTGTGTGTGTGTGTGTGTGTGTGTGTGTGTGTGTGTGTGTGTGTGTGTGTGTGTGTGTGTGTGTGTGTGTGTGTGTATGTATGTTTGTACAGTTAGGTCCATATATATTTGGACATTGGACACAATCATCATCAGTTTGGCTCTGTACACCACCACAATTAATTTAAAATTAAACAATCAAGATGTGCTTTAACTGCAGAATTCCATCTTTAATTTGAGGGTATTTATGCATCTAAATCAGGTGAACAGTGTAGGAATTAGATTACATGTTAAGAGACCAAAATTACATTTTAAGGGACCAAAAGTAATCGGACAAAACTAACATAATCTTGAATCAGGGGTACCGTGTGACCAAGTCAACTTCTTCAGGTCATGCATCAAGTCAAGTCTCAAGAAACTAAAACTGAGACTCGAGTCTGACTCGAGTGCAAGTCATAGGACTGGAGCCCCCACCTCTGCCATGTATGCATCTATATAGTGTGTATGTTTGCGTGCGTAGTAGCCCTTACCATTGTCATATCGATGTTTTCTGCCACTACGCATAAGCGGAGTGTCGACCCTTTGAACAGCAGAGGGCTTCTTTTAAAATGCTGCAGCAAGTGGAACAGCTTTTCAGACGACGGCATCTCGACGATGGCCTGGAAGGAAAAGCAGCCACACAAACCAGATTAATATTAAAAATGTATTAAATGTAGTATTTTTAAACATCAGTATATTATTGTCAAATAGGTAGCCAGGTAGAATTCAACACAGGAACACCTTTCTTTATTTTCTAAAACATTTATGACAAGACCTAATATTGAATGTCGATGATCTATGTATGCTTATTTTTATTTTCCTGTCTGAGCCTGTTTGTTTGTCTTGTTTTGTTCGTGTGTTCTGACAAAAATTGAAAATAAAATATGGGGCGGAAAGATTGGGCGTAGCGATATAGTGCTTCTGTAGGGTCGCGAAGTTATGTGCTCCCATAGTGAGTCACCAAAATGAATACTATGAATATACATATAGCATCAGAATATGGGATTAATATACCTACCATGTGCTCTTTAGGCAGAAAGATTCTCTCTGAAATATTATCGTGTCCAAAAAACGGCATCAGCAGTTTGGCGATGTCGCCCTCTGTGTTGTAGTCATCATAGCAACGCGGCAAGTTGGTTATCATCACGTGCCTCAGGTTAAGCTTTATAAACTGGAGAAATGGAGACAGAGAAAGACAAAACCCATAAAAGACATTCCAGTTACATTCTTAGACTGACCGGAGTCAAAGCCATAGACAGATGCATAGTTATACTATAGATACAAGTGATGTGAGGTAACCTACCTGAAGCATGTTATGCTCGGTAGCCCTATTGATGCATTCTGTGAAAGAGACAGACCAGCAGAGATAGAGAGAGGCAGAGATAGAGAGAGGGAGGGGGGAGAGAGAGGAAAGAGAGTGAATCACTTGGTTTGACCAAGTAAAACCATTTTTATAAGCATTTTAGGAAATGGGAAAATGAATGGCGGATGAAATCCCTTGTTACGGATGCTAAACCCAGAAGAGGGCGTGACTTGAGCACTCTATACACTTGGCTTATAGTTGACATTTTGTGTCCATATTCCCCATCTTAACATTACATTTTCATGTAAAAAAACAAACATTCCCATATAAATATAATAATAAGCAATTATGTATAGAGACAGTCGGTATGTGTGGGAAAGCCCACAAAATGTTACTACGGCTGGTGTGCGAGTGGGGTAAAAAAAAAACATATCTCAACCAAAAGACGGTGCTGCGGCTCTACACTACAGGATTGGGGATATAGAGCAGGTACGTAGACGTCTGTTCAGATGTGCGTTTACTATGGGGGTTAAATCCCCGATCCTGTCTGCCTGGGCTGTGCTAGCAGCTGAATGCTATCTATGCTGAATGGAGAGAACAGGGGATTTACCCCACCCTGACCACGCCCCCAGCCAGCTACCCCAGCATTTTTGACGAGACATCGCCGCAAACTATTGCTTATTTTTATTTCAAAAAAAGATTATAATATAATCTTTTTTTGAAATAACATTTGGACTATCAAGGGACACTAAAACTCTCCACTGAAACCTACACTGATTGACTCACCAATATGGGTGCAGTAAGCGTGCACACACACGTACGCATGCACGCACACAGCCTCTCTAAACTCTTACTTATTGCCCTGAGATGCAGAGTTTGTGTTTTCAATGCTGTTGCCGTGGTAACCGCTTCTGAACCGGACGTGGACGCTAACGGTTGCTGGTCGGTCACCGGCATCGTTGTGGTGGCCTGTGGTACTTCAGCAGAGGCGGCCATCTTGGCAGACACAGCGGAGTCTTTGCTGACAGTTTTGGTGGAATCGGCCGTCGATTCGGCTTCCATTTCCGACTCCCTCGCTGTCGCCGCATCTTCAAGCAAAAGGAAATTCAAGGAAATTTAAGGAAGGGATTTTGAAAGCTCGTCTCCACAGGGTAGAATCAGGAGATTACTTTTCTTTATCTTAAAATATAATTATAATTCTGAAATTACAAAGGTACCTAACGTGATAGTGTGCGACTCGGGGGCTGTCCCTAAGCAAATCAGAAAGTACAAGTAGAAACAGTAAAATAAGGCTGAAATGTGAACATACAAACAGGGAGGTCTGGTACAGTACTAGTAAAACTACAGAATGGGAACATGTGGATTAAAGAGCTCTCTTCATGCTTAGCGATTGAAAGACTTACATATGTAATCAAACAAAAAAGTCATATTTTTCATAAAATATGGGATTTATTTATTGCATTCTTGGAATCAAACCCTGCATTTACTAAGTGAGGCTGCACACTTTATTTTATTTTGGTTGTTGGTTTGCTTTGTGTGTTTTCTTTCTTTGTTTCTTTCTTTGTACCACTTGTTTTTGTATGTAATGATGGCTCAGGGGAGGGTGGGCGGGAGGGAAGGGAAGTTTCTGCAATTTACAATCTAATAAAAAAATATGTGATACAAAAAAAAACTACAGAATGGGGCTTTTTATTTAAGAAGAGAAGAAGACGGAGAGGTGGAGGCCTTACTGGCAATGTTGAGAAGATGTGGGGGGGCGATAGTGGATGCGGTGGTTTCAGATGAGTCCTTGGACTTTTCCGGCTTACCTGTACTAGCCAATGATATGGAGGACAGGTGAGCAGACGGGATGTCTTTCAACGAGGTTGGGCTTGATTTTACTTTGTCGGAGGATGAGGGAGGCGTTGAGTTCTTCGTGGGGTCTTTGGAGGATTCCTTTGAGCTCTGTTTGGCTGAGGATGCAGGACTGGAGCTTTCCTCTGCTGTTTTTGACTCGGAGGAAGTGATCTGGGCAAAGCCAGGATGGCCGGAGGGGGGCGGGGCCACTGGAAGGCAGGAGGAACTTGTGACACAACCGAAGAAATCTTCCCCATTGTTGAAGTTGTCATCTGCAAAGCTGTCACTTTTGAGAAGCTTTTTGGAGAAGTTGTCATCTGCAAAGCTGTCACTTTCGAGACGCTTTTTCAGCTCCATAACACTGAAATGATACATGCACAAGAATGGCTTAGTGGGCAGGGAGGCTTGACTGTCGCAGATGTGAGTTATATTCATTGGAATGCCTTCTGGTCAGCATTATTGAGGTTGTACGAGGACCGAGGACCGTTGCTTTACACAAGTAGTACACTTTTAAATGTAAAAATTAAGCAGGGGAATATCTTTTCCCCAAAAAGTAGAGCTGCACAATTATGGCTAAAAGGATAATCCTCTTTATTTGACTATTTGACTATTGTGATTATGGACAAATATGTGTGTCGCCTGTATAGAGTTTTGGTATCCTGTAAAGCCTGTTTGGATCGGGCAAACTCACCTTTCACATGTTCCAATCAAATGCCTGGGGTGGAGGGAAAGAACAGTTATTCAGCTGGTTGATATCTATGCGTTTATCTCTCTACTAAAGGCAGAAATCTCTGTCTGACTGTTTGTCCTTCGCATATCTCGATAACTCGTCCGATCGACTTCACCCTGTGTTGCTGGGGGCCCCTGAGGATGTGCAGTGTGGGATTTGGTGCAAGTTGGACACACATTCAATATTAAAACATTGACTTAAATGTTGCACCGCGCCATCGCGATGCGACTGTGGATGTAAGCCAGCACCTGCCTGCTTGCCCCATCGGCTTGCTGATGCGGCATTGTGGGATTTTAGGACACAGACGCTTTGATTCCCGTGGCTCACGCATTCGCAGCAAGTAGGACAACTTTTCTAACCATCATGCAACGGGCCAAGCGAGTCGCTGGTCGAATCTGTGCAGAACTTAATCACAGACCTTATTTCATGCATTTAAGCACAATCCACATTCGCAAACCCCATAGCCTTTTCCCCTTACGACCCAACATGGCGGCGATTTCGGTTTAAGCCTACAAAAATATGTCATCCCTGCAGTACTCTATCAGTTCATCCTTGAGTCCAACTGGACGTTTGAGCCAAATTTGAAGCAATTCCCTCAAGGGGTTCCTGAGATATCGTGTTAACGAGAATTGGACGGATGGACGGACAGACGGACAGACAACCCGAAAACATAATGCCTCCAGCCATGGCTGTCGCCAGGTGGAGGCATAAAAACAGGGTGAGATGCACTGGTTCCACAAAAGACAGGACACATCTTTTCAACAGCCTCCTTCCCTCCTGTTTTGCCATCTTCTGTCTCTGTATCTCTCTCTCTCTCTCACACACACACACACACACACACACACACACACACACACACACACGCACACACACACACGCACACACACACATACATACCGTTTGAGCGTTTTGTTGTTTCCAAAATTCAAAATCTTTAACACTTTCTCTGCACCAGCCGAGTCAGCCATCTCAAAGCACACCTGAGGAAGGAGAGAGAGAGAGAGAGGGAGAGAGAGAGAGAGAGAAATGGACAGTGAGACAGGATGTTTAGTTTATTTTCGTTTTAGCTCCGCCCTTTTGGGCTTCACTAATGGATGTACAGTATATCCTTGTGTAAGCGATAGACTGAAGACTTTTCCTATTTGGCGCCATTAGCTACTGACCGGCCTACGGGCATTTGCATATACACGCTCACCTTTCCCCTTTAGGTCCGCAGCGTCCGACCCAAAGGCTTCCTCGGATTGGCGTGCAGTTGACATCACTCAACAGAAGTGGGACCCAAAGTGGAACCCAAATTGGCACGCAAATTGGGATGGACAAAGCCAGATGTAGGGCCCGCGCAAGCTCTGGCCAAAAATGGAATGAAGGACATTTCTCTGGCATTTCTACTTTCTTGCTGTATCGAAAACGTCCCGAAGGTGCCACCACTGTGTGTCGTATTGAACCAAACCATGAATTTTTTGAACTGCTACACCCCTAGCGAGCGATGAAAGAATTAAATAAATAACGAAATAAATACAATTGCTTTCAGAAACTCAGACTGGGCTACTTGGTTTGTGTTTAGGCACGGACTCAATTTTCGTTAAACATCCTAATTGTGGTATTTTATCCAGATTTTCCCCACGCAGCCATGTGATTGGTTATGACTACATTACACATGCAGTCATAAACATGAACATACATATGGGATTTTCTTTTTTTGTTTGTTTCCAAAGTAACTTTAATTATCAAATGCATATATCCCTCGAGGGCAGCTTTCCTGTACCTCGACGTCTGGTGTGAAGTGATCTGACATGTTGAAAATGCAGGTGTGTTTGTACCCGGTTGGCGAGCGGCAGGCAGTTGAAGACAGGAGCCAAGCTTGATACCCTGCTCATCAGGGATTTGAAGTGGTCCAAGTCAGGCTTTGTAATCGTCACAGTCAGCAGCCTCTGTCTCAGCGAGTCCAGGTTTACAAGGGGCTGAAACCAAACAAGAAAACGAGAATTTGGTCTTTCACTCAGGGCTGCACCATTACTCATGATGTGTCATCGTTTAATCCAATTTCGGTTCCCACGCTTATCATCATAAAATTATTTGTTTTTGTTTCAAGAAATTTCATTAGAAAGCCGATTCAATAAAAACAGACTCACAATGTTGCTCAATTTCATCAGGTTTGTGTACATAATGTCCTGTGAAAAGATCACAAGTCACAGATTATCACATCAGTCATTATTTTTGGACTAAACAATTCATAAAAACAAAATTCATCAATAGATAAATCGATACTCAAGAATGAAAATAATTGTTGGTTGCAGCCCATGTCCTGATCAAATAGGCAAATCAATTCTTAGCACCCCAGTTGATATGGCAGTAAACTACTGAACAATCTTCTTATATAAAAGGGAGTAAGTGGGTTCTCATGTGTGTTTGTGTGCCTGCATATACTGTAGGCTATAGACCGTTTCAACTTTACAACATAAACAGTCTAAACTGGCCCTAGCCTCCTGTTGCAGCATTTGCTAAAACAACAAAAACTGAAAACGAACAGGAAATAAACTTGAGTCCAAACTGTTCCCTAGCAACAGAATTCCGGTGATATGACTACACATTTTAACACACTCATCCAAATGTGTGTGTGTGTGTGTGTCCATACCTCCATGTATACTAGTTGCTTCGGCTGCAGGACAAAGTGGAGGGTGAGTTCAGAACCTTGGACAGAAACCGGGTTTTCAATGTGGGACCGGACGAAATCACAGCACTTAGTCCAGTCACCGAAATGCACAAAGGCCTGGAGGAGAGGAGAGGGGGGGGGAGGAGAGGAGAGGGGGGGGGGATAGGAGCTTTTTTTTATTATTATATTTTCAGACACTACAACAATATGACAACACAATACATACACAAACAAAAAATAAAATAAAAACTAAAAACTAGAAAATAAAAAAATATACAAAAAAGCAAATAGTACTACAGTACAGTTTATCTTGGTTGGATCCCTTCAACATTAATTAGTATTGTCCCACTGCCCCCACCATCCTCTGCATAATAACAGGCAATAATATGCTGATATTGTATGGCTACGGTGTGTCTTACCTTCCTCTGCAGTGGCAGCGCTGTCACATTGTAGTACATGGAGTAAATGTCCTGTCTGTCTTAGGGCACGTTCACACCATATGCCGAAGCAACGCTCAACCTAAGCTCAACCTACACTGAACCCACAAGTTTCATCTCGGGGGGTCAAGGCACGCCGAGCGAGGCGCTGAGGAAAAGAGAGTGCTTCTTGTGTGACCGGTTAAGCGTGAGCTCAGCTTCAGCGTGCTTTAAGCGTGGCTTTGGCGTATGGTGTGAACGTGGGCTTACCCTCCTCTGCAGTGGCAGCACTGTCACGTTGTAGTACATGGAGTAAATGTCCTGTCTCTCCAGGTGGGGCCACACCAGCCGGGCCACGTCCTCCTGCATGTAGCCGCTCTCCGGCAAACCGCTCATCATGATGATTTTGGGTTTGGACTTTGTCTGCAGGAAACAACAGCGTGATTACTTACATTGACACTGCAGCACCAAGTGGCCTCTCTCATTTGACTCAAATCAGAACAATCGACCCGAACAGCAAAAAGCTGCACGCAGTAACAAAGGGACTGAAGGGGACATTGACCATGAAACTAAAACAAATGCTGGTGCTTTCTTTTTAAAGGATAGTGCACTAAGTGATCACTAGAGGGTGACAGAAACCACACCACAGTAGTAAATAACACTGCGCTACGGAAGCCTAACAGGACGTACATTGAAAAGCACCAGTGTGGAGCCCTTAGGGCATAAACGTATCCAAATGGAACTTTTAGGGCCAAAACATATCCAAACATCAAGCATTTCAAATGTTATATTTAATATTTTTTTATATTGCATTTTTATATTTCATTTATTCTTTCATTTAATAATTATTCTCTTCTCATTCCATTTTTAGCTTCAATTTCCACGGTCCAGAGGTTAGAGATTTTTTCGTTTTTTTAAATTGGGTTCCCAGATTGCGAGTTTATAAGCCTAGAAGAAAGTTTACTATGAGCCGTGGACGGTGGTGAGCTGAGTACAGGTTTCTTCCTCTGTTTGTCTGTAGTGTGTTGCCTGCTGCTGCTGCTGCTATTGGATATTAATGGAGGATTTCAGCTGATTTTATTTGCAAAATGGCCGTATACTTTGGAGTAAGACCACAAAGAAGGGAGGGATTGAAAGAGAGAAATGGAAATGGACTTACCTTCAGGTCATCCAATCCTGTGATTGTCAGGTGCTCTAAGAGAAGTGGGATGGAGAGTGACACCAAGGCTTTTTAGCTGCTGCTTCCTCAACAACTACTTCCTCTTATTTTATGTCAAGGTGCAAAACCGTAAAACACAGCAAAACACTCTCATTATTGAAATACTGCTGGCCCTGCTGGCCGCAGCAAAAAACAAAACTCACTTGGGATGTTGAACCAAGGAGAAGCAGTGGCAAAGAAGAAGGGAAAAGCTCTCAGTGTCACGTAGAACGGTGGAACGGACCCGGGTGGAACGCCATCGAGCATTACCGGGACGCTTGCCCCGACTCCTTTTGGAAGAGCGTTCAGAGGAAGTTTTGGTGCTGCAGATATAAGACATGAGTCTGAACAGAGATGCAGCAGCTGGGTCTGAACAGTGACGAGACACAATTTATATAAAAGCCAGTTACGCCTACGGATTATCAAATGCTTTTTACCAGTAGTTTTTTTCCTAAACTAAAAGAAATAACAAAGACATTTTTAAGTTCATTAATCTTCTTCACTTGGACAGATTTGCTCACTGTGTGCTGTGCAGGAGGCTTGTGGTTCCTGCAGCCTGAAGACTGAAGACTGAAGGTAGCCGGGGAGCTCCTTCAGGTGGCTGAACCAAACGCCCAGCCGGTCTGCATCCTCTGCAGACTCAAACTCTATGTACACCTGGAACACACACACACACACACACACACGGACACACGGACACGGTCATTTTTATTAGTAAATCTATCGTCTGTCAGTGGGATCATATTGTGATGATATGGTGATTTTGCGATATCATAACACAATTCCTAAGTCTAAATTAATAACAAGCAAATTTGATTTAAAAACACTGACAAGATTAGGTATGGTAGGAATATTAATTGGTTTTGTTTGACATCAGACCTAACATTACCATTCAGTTCAATGGGATTAACCCATTGATACCTGATGCAGCATTTGCGTGTATATCCCTCATTTGTGTGTGTATCCCTTTAAGACCGCGAACCGCGTCAATGCGGTTTGCGGTCTTAAAGGGATACACACACAAATGCTGCATCAGGTATCAATGGGTTAATTTGATCATATAATGGGATTTTGCTGTATGACCAAAGTGTGAGTGTGTGTCTAGTCTACCTTGTTCAGCAGAGGCAGGCAGTTCTTGACACCTCCTATCTTTGACAGCGCCTCCCTGAGCACCGCCGGGTCATCGCTCATGATAGGAGCATTACAGACAGCCACCACTCGCACGTATGCTGCTTCGATCTCAGCTGCAGACTGGAGGAGGAGACAGGAAGACAGAAACTGAATGAGTTTTAGAAATTGGGGTTTCGAGTTTACCGTTTTCATGTTGAAAACTACTACAAAGTCTTTGCAAGCTGCTGACTTTGTTATTTTGTCTCCCTATTATTAAAATAATTACAATTTCTTTGTCTTTGTATTATTATTATTCTTATTCTCATTCTTATTCTTATTATCATTATCATCTAACTACTATAATAAGGCGGCCGGGTGTTCCGCGTGGCGGCGCACAGTTGCTCCGTTGCTCAACTGCGGAGCAATTAAGAGCTGTGTGAGCATGCGAAGCGTGTGAGGCATGCTGGAGAGCCTGAAGAGAGGAGAGGGGCCGGTGACGTGGACCTGTGTAGGTACCATGGTAGGTACCAGATATTAATAATTATTATAGCTGTTGCGCAGCAATAATGTTGTCCTATCTTTATATTAACATACTTTAATAACCTCATGTTTGGGAGCTTTGATGCAGCCAAGCTCTTCGTCTGGTGCAACCAGGAAGTAAACAGCTCTGGTCATGTGACAATTTACACTAAACATGTGACACTGCACATATTTCATTGAGATCCTTTATTCTTTCAATATTTGCTGTAAATGCATTGATACATCATTCAGTAACATTTTTAGAGCCTTATAACTGAAAATGTTTTTTTACGGTCACTATTGTGACCGGTGGGATTAAATTAGTTTTTTATCTTATAATTGGAGCAAATTACTTTGTTGATGGTAAACAATCCAATAGAAAACAGCAGCCTGACCTTTTAAACTAGGGAGAGGATATTGTGTGTGTGTGTGTGTGTGTGTGTGTGTGTGTGTGTGTGTGTGTGTGTGTGTGTGTGTGTGTGTGTGTGTGTGTGTGTGTGTGTGTGTATATCAGTGTGTGTCTGTGTGTGTGTGTGTGTGTGTGTGTGTGTGTGTGTGTGTGTGTGTGTGTGTGTGTGTGTGTGTGTGTGTGTGTGTGTGTGTGTGTTACTTACAGCACCGCTCAGGGTCATCAGAAATCTATAAAAGCCAGCCTGAAACAGACGCATCAGAGCAGACAGTGTTGAGTGAAACATTCCTTCTATGAAGATTCAAAAAGGAAAAGTAATCCTGCTGCTCCATAATCTGCTTTTTTCCCCACAGCAGCCATTTTGTGTCTAAAAGGCAGGGAGTAACACAAGTGCAAGCAAACCATTAATGATGGCCCCAGCACTGGAACACCTAAATGATTGGAAGTGGGAAACGCTCATTAATGTTCTGCTTGCACCTGTGTTACTTGTTTTTAGACACAAAATGGCTGCTGTGAAAAAGGCCTATTCACTGCATGGAGCAAACGTCACTGCAGTTCTGACTTAAGCCCAATTTATAGTTTGTCACGCAACACTTTTGAAACCGTCTCTCGATAGATATCAGATCAGAGAAACTGATCGAGAGACAGTTATTAGATGAGAATCATATCAGAAAAACTGATTTCGTATCTGTCGAGAGACAGATATCAGATCAGAATCAGATGAGAAAAACTGATCTGATCTGAGGTAGTTTCAAAATTGTCGCATGACAAACTATATTATATATATATATTGGGATTTAGTGTGGTCACTTTTGTATCAGGGCTGTGGCTTTGGTCCAGTCCCAGGTCAGTCCCAACTCTAAATGTAGATAGCCAAGTCAATTCCAAGTCATTAATGTCAAGTCTCAAGTCTAAATGTACAACAGCAAGTCAAGTCAGAACAAACCAATAGTCCAGTATCAATTTCATATCTTCAAGAAAATGAAATATCTAGGAATCTTCAATGCAATATGGTTTAGGATAAAAACTTGGTCATGTGTTTGATTTCTATAATAAGTTTCAAATTCAATCAAATCAATCATTCCATACAAATTCAGGAAATAGAATTTAAATTCTGGAACAAATCTCATCACTTTCAATCTAAGTGTTAGAAAGGTTCCCGCACCGAAGCCGATTCGAGGCTCGATGGCCACCCCGGGGGCCTATTCTGGGCCTCCGGGTCCAGCCAGCTCCCTGGAAACTATTCCTGGATCTATCGAGAGTGATGACATCATTACCGATTACATCACATTGCGACCTACGACATCATCAGATGTGACGTTTGAATGATGACCAATGATGCATGTCATAACCATATAGATGGCAATATGACATCATCAGTGCTGCTGACGTGTTATGACATCAGCGGTGATGTCATATGCTGTCATACGATGAGGCTATATCTAACAGCATATACCAGCACAAGCCACGAAAGTCTAACAACATAGAAATACGCCCAGGACATCACCTCCCAGTCTGACGTGGAAATACGCCCAGGACATCACCTCCCAAGTCTGACGTAGAAGTACATCCAGGAGATCACCTCCCAAGTCTGACATAGAAGTACGTTCAGGACATCACCTCCCAAGTCTGACGTATAAGTACGTTCAGGACATCAACACGAACGACTCACGTTCACGATCGACTCACGTTCCCCCGAAACATGTTGAGACCTTCAAACCCCCATTCACGAGCTTCACTTCGCCGCCTAGACGGTGAGACATGGAAGGCCTTTGAAGAACGCAGAAGAATAACGCCAAAACAAATACCGGCCGAGTCCCGCGCTAGCTGTCGGGCTTCCCCAAGCGCCCTATCAGGCAGAAGCAGCAAGATAGACGAAGGATACCAAACCGCGGAGCAGTCTCCACCTGATTCTCCAGAACATGTTACAGGAGATGCTGGCCAACACAACTATCCCAACCTCCAACGTGCAGTGATGGGCACGCCTGAGACAATGCATGCTAGTGACGAATCAAGCTTGTCACCCAATGGCCAAGAAGACTCTGCTAGCCAACCTGAGGAGGAAGTTCCTCCGGCAATGCCTCCACGAACCGAGGTACCAGGTTGGAACGTGAACGAGTGGTTGGCCCCTTCTGCGAGGAAGCCAGAGGCCTCGCGACATATTGGAATGACTCCGGCGGTAACCTACCACCCCTGGCTGCCTTACACTCAGCCAGGTCCTGATGGATCGCTCCAACAAAATGGTCCTTCAAGCCCGATGCAAGCATTGTCCCAGGAAAGGCCCCGCGATGATCCATCCGCCACCTTGTCCCACCTGGAAAATATGTTGGAGACGGTGCAGGAGCTGGTGAGAAAGAAAGCTGAACTGGCGAAAATGAAAGCCGACCGGAAGTTGATGAGAATGGATCGAATGGAATCCGATATGGCGAGGATGGAACTCAAGCAGGAATTGCAGAGAACGAAGGCAGAGTTTGAGAGATATAAACGGAGTGGCCCGGCCCCCGGGTCGGCCCCATCTGCCTTCCAGGAGTCGAGAATGAAGGATACGAAGAGTGGGAGCTTGAGAAACTCGAGGCGGAGGCCAAAGAGAGGAAAGCCCAATGAGAAGCCATAGAAGCGAAATGGGCATAGGAGGATGCCGATCATCAGGAGCGCTTGGACAAAGCTTTAGGGATGAAGCCAGCTTCTTCCACATGTGGTCCCCAGGCGACCCAGAAGCCTGATTTATCCCATCATGAAAGGGTTCATCCCACCGTCACACTCTCAGTATATAAGATAAGATAAGATAAGATATTACTTTATTGTCAGACAGAGTCCGAAATTTGTCTTGCATCCACAGACACTTGTTTCTCATTTATACATACAACAGTGCAAAACGACAACAAACACCATCCTCAAAGTGCATAGTAGACAAAACAAAACAATAACAAAAGACACGAATAAGGAAAGTGGCTGCAGCGCTTCCTTAGTCCCTATCTAGAGCCTGTAGCCCTGATTCAACAGTTTGACAGCCTGGGGCGCAAATGAGTTCCTCAGTCTGTTTAAGCGAGCCCGTATACAGCTATATACAGCTATAGTGTGTATGTGTGCATGCGTCGTCCTTACCATTGACATATCAATGTCATCGTCCACTACGCATGTGCGGAGTCGACACCCTTTGAACATCAGAGGCTTTTTAAGCACGTGGAATAGGTCCCCAGGCGACAGCATCTCAACAACTGCCTGGAAGGAAAAGCAGCCACACAAACCAGATTAATCTTAAAAAGGTATTAGGTGTAGTATTTTTAAACATCAGTATGTTATTGTCAAATCTGTAGCCTGGTGGAATTAAACACAGGATCTGTTCTCATTTTTTTCCAACTGAATCACTTTTCGTCCTTTTTTCTAAAACATTTATGACAAGAGGAAGTTGAATTGCAGTTAAATGCGCAATTGCAATACTTGAAGAATCAATATCTTTCAGCGCTAATATCGCGTGTAAGGCCCGATGGACGATGCCTGCTGGCCATCGTATTTTATTGTTTATCTTGTTCATGTATGGGCAATATGGCAAATAGGCAAATCTCTCAAAAAGTTGGCCTATCACTTTAACAACGATGTCATTGTCCATCATGATTTTAACTGTGGAAACATTGCGATGCCTATTTGGTTGACATCGCCCAACCCTAATAGTATATACTGTACAGTCTCCTGCCCAGACTTCATCACCATGGTGGAAAAAATAAAATCTAAAATAAAATAAACCATCAGAATATGGGATATATGAAAAAAGGTACCTACCATGCACTTTTCAGGAACAACAAAGATTCTCTCTGCAATCTTAGTGGATCCAAACCACGGCATCAGCAGTTGGGCGATGTCGCTCACTGTATTGTAGTCGACAAGTCGACGTGGCAAGTCGGTTATCATCAGGTGCCTGTGTTTATGCTTTATGAACTGGGAAAATGAAAGCCCGGACAGATCCTGAAAGGAGACATATAGTATGTCATTCATGTAACTGTAATAATGTAACTGTCCCCCCCCCCCCCTGTTGATGTGCTGGTCTGGTCTATGGGAAAATAAATGGCGGATGAAAATCTCTGGTACAGTGCTGAAGCAGGAAGTAGGTGGTCACTTTGCCTCTCTATACAAGTGATGTGAGGAAACCTACCTGACCCCTGGGCCTGGACTCCCTGATGCATCCTGTGAAAGAGACAGAGCAGAGAGAGAGAGTGACAGAGAAGAGTGAAAGAGAGACACAGAGAGAGAAGACAGAAAAATATATCATTCACACATCTTTATAGCGATGCTCTCTTTTTAAAACACGCACACACACAAGTTCCAATGATATGAGTTTTTGAAGGCTGACAGCAATACGCTTGGCTTAGAGTTGACATTTTGTGTCCATATTCACCATTTTACAATTTTCATGTCAGAAACTAGAATGACCGCACTGTGGATATATGCCTCCGCCAACAAGTGAGCAGTCGACATGCATATCTGTCCAGACTTTAACGTTTCAGCCAAATGGCCACCAAGTGGCCATTGTCTGTTTTGTCCTACCTGTCTGTGGTACTTCAGCAGAGGTGGCCATCTTGGCAGACACAGCAGAGTCTTTGCAGACAGTGTTGGAGGCGTCCGCCGTCGATTCAGCTTCCATTTCCGACTGCCTCGCTGTCGCCACATCTTCAAGCAAAAATTAATGTAAGAAAGCTAGACTCCACAAGGTAGAATGAGGAGATTATTTTTTTATAATAAAATAGAATTATGAAATTACGAAGGTACATAACGTACTAATGTGAAAATACATAATTGAAAAGGAAAAATAAATTATATTACTGCATGCTATACACATTTTCCACAAACAACACAGGCACCTAGGCTTGGGCCGATATTCGATACTATTGAACATTATGATGCTCACGGGAATGTCGCAATATTTTCTGTGATATTGCACCCCCACAAAAAAATCTAAAACTTTCCCCACTCCACACAGCTTGTGTTGCATAAATTACATAGGTAATCATGGTTGTAGCGAGTATCTTACTTTTCTACAGTCTGTTTTAAAAAATAATAGCAGGAATATGGCCATTGTCTGTTTTGTCCTACCTGTCTGCGGTACTTCAGCAGAGGTGGCCATCTTGGCAGACACAGCGGAGTCTTTGCTGACAGCGTTGGGGGTCAAAACGGCGTTCAATCCCACAATCCTTTGCATCTACATTAAACAACAATATTCACATTTTGTTGTAATTTTTGCATGCTTAGTTGAAAACATCATTAACATTTTGGTGCGTCCTCCCAGCTCGGGAACACATCAGACACAGAAGTGTCTGAGCCGGACAGTCAGTGATCACTGAGTTCCTACTGCCCTGGATACCCTGGATTATCTCATTCATTCAGGAAAACGGCAATAAATTTGTATTATTTAATTTGTGGAAATATGCGATATGATGACAAAATAGTGCAGAATCTGCAGACTCCGTTCATTTGTTGGGAACCAGAAGCTTTATTATCCTCAGTTTGGCAAAATGATGTAACCAGTGGTGTCCCATTTCCTAGGTAAAGATTTCAAGCCCTACCGCTTGTGGCTCCGTTCTGAAGGGCAAGGGGGAAAGCGAGGGGCACTCAAAAACCAGGGGTAGGGGTAAAATTAAGAAATGGGATTGGGCCATGTGCCAAGTCAGCAGAACCCAAGTCAAGTCAAGTCTCAGGTCTCCTCTTCATTCTTCAAGTCAAGTCTCTAGTGATTAAAACTGAGACACTCGAGTCTGACTCGAGTGCAAGTCATACGACTCGAGCCCCCACCAGAGTGCGACGTGCGTGGTCCTTACCATTGGCATATAGATGTCTTCGCCCACGAGGTGCAAGCTGAGTGTAGACCCTCTGAATAGCAGAGGTTTTTTCTTAGAATGCTGCAGCAAGTCGAACAGCCTCGCAGCCGACGGCATCTCAACAACGGCCTGGAAGGAAAACCAGCCACACAAACCAGATTCATCATTACTCATAAAAGCTGTGTGTGTGTGTGTGTGTGTGTGTGTGTGTGTGTGTGTGTGTGTGTGTGTGTGTGTGTGTGTGTGTGTGTGCGTGTGTGTGTTGGGGGAGATTGTGTGCATGAGGTACAGTAGGGGCAACAGGTAAAGTGATTCAAGTGTACAGCGAAGTGTTCAAGTGAAGTGGACAAGTGACTGGTTCAAGTGTTCATCAGAGTGATGGCCTGTGGGAAGGAACTGTTCTTATGTCTGGTAGTTTTGGTGTACGGTAGGTAGTCTGTGCCGCCTACCAGAGGGGAGGAGTTGGAACAGGTCATGGCCAGGGTGAGATGGGTTTTACTCTGTGATGATCTTTCCTGGTGTACCTGAACCTACTGTACTGTAGTAAAAATGCTTAGAAATGAGCCATTTAATAATAAAACAGTTAACTACATTGAAAAATGAAATGAAAGATGAACGAATGAATGCTCATGATTTGCAAAATGCAATCTGAAAAGACACGTGCCTTTTTTTAATTTGTCCTTCACACAATTCATTTTGGACCTTACTTTACTATTGGACAAGGACAACTTTTTTGTTCTAAAGGAACACAAAATCAGTCGTATATCAGAAAATGGTAAACGGTTTTGCAGTCATTTATTTACTTTGACAGTGCTTGCAACTCTCAATAACGTTTCAACCCATAGGCCTTCTTCAGCGTTGAAGAAGGCCTATGGGCTGAAACATTCGTTGTGTCTGCCTGAAGAGAAAATAAAAACCTTGCAAAAAGGACATCTAGAGTGCTGGCTGTTCTCCTGTCATTCAAATATATATGGACCTAACTGTATATAGAACCATATTCCTGCAACAATCTCATCACCATGGTGGTGGTGCTGCTGGTCGGGGGAGGGCTATGGGAAATATTAAAAAATTTACTTACCATGCACTTCTCAGGAACAACAAACATTCTCTCTCCAATATTAACGAATGTAAATGGCTTGATCAGTTTGCTGATGTCGCCCTTTGTGTAGTGGTTGCCATAGCCAGGCGGCAAGTTCTTTATCATCAGCTGCCTCGGGTTAAGCCTTATGAACTGGGGAGATGGAGAGACAGAGAAAGAGAAAACCCATAAAAGACATTCCAGTTACATTCTTAGGCTGACAGCTGCTTTCATAAGCCGCTTTCACACACAGATCGTGCAAAATTGCAGTTCAAAAGGCCCGCAAAACCGGCAGCCTCGCCACAGAAATTGCTTTCACACACAGCCAAGCAGCACCGCCACATTCCCGTCCTGGGGTGTGCTTTCAAGTGACAGCCACCGCTCCTGGATTGAAAGGCGTTTCAATAATTAAATTAAATAACGTTGTATTACTCGCTTGATTTTACACAGCAGAGCAGTCAGACAAAGAGGAGGAGTGCACAGACACTCCCCCAGCCACACAGTCACACACAGACCCTCACGTTAGTCTGCCAGGAGCCAGGACTCATGTCATGACATGTAGCTTTCCGCTCAGTCAGCGACAGACAGCGTGCTGTCATTATGTAAAAAACAACGAAACAAGCCGTGTGAGCCGTGTGTGCCGCGTGTCCGTCGGTGTTGCAGCGGACTGCTCCAGAACAGAGAGAGAGAGAGAAACAAGCCGTGTGTGCGTCCGTGTAGAGCAGTGGACAGAGAGAGAGAGAGAGAGGCTGCAGGAGCACGCGCAGCCCGTAATCGGCCCCGTCTGAAGCTATTATTATTATATCCGTTAATTTTACCTACTAATGTCAACATCGTTTGAGCATAAAGCCTAACCTACTTACAGGCACGGAGCATTCCTCCTGGCGTCCCTGCAGTCATGATTGTATAGGCTACTTTTTTTTTACTTTCACTCATGCACTTTCTTGCTGCATGAGGTGATTTCCCCTGAATTTTTTTTATGAATGAGCTGACCATTCGCACTGTTCCGGCTTGCTGCTGCTACGCTTTCAAGTGAAGGCGGGTTAACCCGCCGCTGAGACTAGGTCGGCTGGCGGAACGAAAGGCATACAACAATTAGCCACCAACCCGCGTTCACGACTTTCACATCGGAGGCGCGGATCCTATTTTCCGTGCATTTTGCGGCTTTCAAGGCCGGTGTGAAAGCGCCTATCGACAGATGGATGAATAGGAGTTTATAGATACAAGTGACATGAGGAAACCTACCTCAGGCCTGGACCAGGACTCCCACCCGATGCCTCCTGTGAAAGAGACACAGAGCAGAGAGAGACAGAGACAGAGGAAGAGAGAGTGGTAGAGGAAGAGAGTGAGTGATAGAAGGGGAGACAGGGTGACAAGAGGAAGAGAGAGTGACAGAGAGAGAGAGAGAGAGAGAGAGAGTGATATAAAGTCCTATCAATTATTATTAATGATTAAATCATGATAGATAATGTTGAAATAGTTTAAAGTGAGAAAGTGCAGTGTCGAATTCCATGCAATTCGACCAATTGGGGTGGAGCAGTGCAAGCAGAGGGAGGATGGGGAAGGGGGGGGGGTGAAGAGTGGGCATGATCTGTGAATGGGGGGAAAGGAACGGGCACTGCACTAGTTACACCAAATGGCCATTGTCTGTTTCATCCTACCTGTCTGCGGTACTTCAGCATCCATCTTGGCAGACACAGCGGGGTCTTTGCCGACAATCCTTTGCATCTAAATGAAACAACAATATTCACATTTTGTTGTAATTTTTGCATGCTTATTTGAAAACATAATTAACATTTTGGGGCGTCCTCCCAGCTCAGGAACACACCAGAAGCAGAAGTGTCTGAGCCGGCGAACCAGCGAGCATCGAGTCCATACCGTCCCAGATAGCAGCAACTCGGTCCGGGGGAAATGCGTATAACACCGTTATTGAAACGTGACCAACACATTTGTCAGATAAATTAAATTCTTTACGGACACTGGACGTCGCGGAAACCCTGTATAATATGTATAGTATCCTGTAGTAGCCTACAATAATGTTATAATCATGTTTTCCAGGGATTCCTATGAAGATGTATTGCATTCACTTGACAGAAAAAAATCACCCCGTTTTTCTGAATTAATAAGATAATTCAGAGAAACAGCCGTGTTTTTCTGAATTAATGAGATAGGTTTTCAATCAAAATAGATAAATGTGGCTCTTTTTTTCTGATTTAATCAGATTTATCTTGTTAATTCAGAAAAACCACAGAATTAATATTTTGAATGATGATGTAATGAGGGTTGTCCCATTTTCTAGGAAACGATTTCAACCGCTACTGCTTGTGGCTCCTCCGAGGGGCACTCGAAAACGAGGGGTAGGGGTAAAATTAAGAAATTGGATTGGGCCATGTCCCAAGTCAGCAGAACCCAAGTCAAGTCTGAGGTCTTCTCTTCATTCTTCAAGTCAAGTCTCTAGTGATTAAAACTGAGAGACTCGAGTGCAAGTCATACGACTCAAGCCCCCACCTCTGCCATGCATGCTATGCCTCTATATAGTGTGTATGTGTGTGAGTGCGTGGTGCTTACCATTGTCATATAGATGTCTTCGCCCACGAGGTGCAAGCTGAGTGTCGACCCTCTGAATAGCAGAGGTGTTTCCTTAGAATGCTGCAGCAAGTCGAACAGCCTCGCAGCAGACGGCATCTCAACAACGGCCTGGAAGGAAAACCAGCCACACAAACCAGATTCATCTTAAAAAGATATATAGAGTTAGGTCCATACAGTATATATTTGGGCATTGACACAATCTTCATCATTTTGGCTCTGTACACCACCACAATGGACTTGAAATGAATCAATCAATATGTGCTTTAACTGCAGACTTCCAGCTTTAATTTGAGGGTATTTACATCTAAATCAGGTGAACGGTGTAGGAATTACAACACATTTTATATGTGGCACCCCCCTTCTTAAGGGACGAAAAGTAATTGGATAAACTAACATAATCATAAATCGAACGCATTGACATCACCAGACACTGGGTTTCGTCCCTGGTGATGCTCTGCCAGGCCTCCACTGCAACTGTCTTCAGTTCCTGCTTCTTCTTGGGCGTTTTCCCTTCAGTTTTGTCTTCAGCAAGTGAAATGCATGCTCAATTGGATTCAGGCCAGGTGATTGACTTGGCCATTGCAGAACTTTCAACTAGTTTGCCTTAAAAAGCTCTTTGGTCGCTTTCGCAGTATGCTTCGGATCATTGTCCATCTGCACTTTGAAGCACCGTCCAATGAGTTCTGAAGCATTTGGTTGTATATAAGCAGATAATATTGCCCGAAACACTTCAGAATTCATCCTGCTGCTGTTGTCAGCAGTCACATCCTCAATAAATACAAGGGAACCAGTTCCGATGGCAGTCATACATGCCCATGCCATACGGTGGTCTCTACAGGCTTTTTTTTAGATGCTTTCTGGGAGGTTTTCCTGGAGTGTTCTTGATCTGGCCAAATGTTTCTTCACCAGGGAAATAATTCATCGGCCATCCACCACAGTTGTTTTCCGTGGTCTTCCGGGTCTTTTGGTGTTGTTGAGCTCACCAGTGCATTCTTTCTTTTTAAGAATGTATGAAACCGTTGATTTGGCCACACTTAATGTTTTTGCTATCTGACGGGTTTGTTTTGATTTTTCAGCCTAATGATGGCTTGCTTCACCGATAGTGGCAGCTCTTTGGACGTCATATTGAGGATTGATAGCAAACCATTCCAAATGCAAAGACCACACATGGAAAGACCTCTAGACCTTGTATCTGCTCCTTGTAAATGGAATAACGCAGTAATAACACCTGGCCATTGAACATCTGAGCAGCCAATTGTCCAATTGCTTTTGGGCCCGTCCAATGAGTTCTGAAGGGGGGTGCTACATATAAAATGTGTTGTAATTCTGAACAGATTATGAGATAAAACAAGGTCCCTACCATGCACTTTTCAGGAACAATGAAGATTTCCTCAGCAATATTAATGAATGCAAACGGCATCAGCAGTTTGCCGATGTCGCCCTCTGTGTAGTCATGGTGATGCGGCAAGTTTGTTATCATCATGTGCCTCAGGTTAGCCTTTATGAACTGGGGAAATGGAGAGACAGAGAAAGAGAAAACCCATAAAAGCCATTCCAGTTACATTCTTAGGCTGACAGCTGCTTTCATAGACAGACGGTCTGACCTGAGTCAAAGCCACTGACAGATGGATGAATATTTAAGCAATATAGCATGAGAGCAAGTGTGTTGTGGCAAATATATCCCGCTGATCAGCTGTTATCCCACGAGGCCGCAGGCACTTATGTATCAACTACACACTCCATGTGTAGTTGATGTTGTGGGATAACTGCCACAACACACGCAGCTCGAGTGCTATATTGCTTTTATAAAACGGTTTCCAAGTATGATAATATAATAATAATAATAATACTATAAGTCCGACTGGCATGGCAGTCTGATAGAGTCAGTTGAAACACTACTGTAAGGCGGGACTGCAAGAACGTGCGGGTGATTTGATTGGATCGTTCTGGAGACTGAAGTTGACATTGGCCAATCCTGGCGCTTGCTGAGAAGCTGAGAGCTTTCTGGAAAGCCCCGACACGCTAGCCTAGGTAAACCCAGCCCCCACGTGACCTGCTCTCTCAGTTCCCAGTCACTAGTCATAGTGACTGAGAACAGGTCTGAGAGCAGGTCACGTGGGGGATGGGTTTACCCAGGCTACCGACACGCAGCTCGAGCGCAGCGCTGCATTCTCAGCGCTTGCTGAGAAGCTGAGAGCTTTCTGCAAAGCCCGACACCAACTAACGATGCAGGGTTAAATGCGGGGTTAACAGCCTTTCTTTTGCAAAGAAGACATTAGCCCGCGTCTATTCTTGTACAAAACATAATTTTCTGCGAAGTATTAGTAAAGTTATAAGCGAAGATCGATTCACAAGGATCTGACAGCTGTCTCCGCCATTTGTTTTTTCTACATTGTCATTTGAGGTAACCAAAGCCTTTTAGTAAGAGAGTTGCCATGGCAACCATAACCCATGGCCATGGGTTATGAGAGTGGGTTACAGGATTTATACAATGGCTGTGAACCAATCAGATTGCTTGATTTGAGAGAGCCGTTTTATAACAGTTTATAGATGTGACGTGAGGAAACCTACCTGACTCCTGGACTCGGACTCCCACCCGATGCATCCTGTGAAAGAGACACAGAGCAGAGAGAGTGACGGAGGGCGAGAGAGAGGGATAGATGGGGAGAAAGAGAGGGAGAGAAATATAACATCATGACCACGTTCACACATCTTTATAGATGCTCTCTTGTCCAAACACACACACACACACACTAAAGAAGGGATACTCAACTTGCTTTGCCTGGGGGCCACTTTCGTGAAATGATAGAAGGCCAGGGGCCAGTTAATAAACAGGCAATATACATTTTTCTGTAGCAGTTTGTAGGTTTTTGGGGTGTCAGCCGGAGTTTAGTCTGACAATGTTGTGCACACCGGATAGTTAGTTAGGTTAAGTTAGTTATAGGTTAAGTACATACATAAGTGCCTGGGTAGCGAGCAGATGGCGGTATTTGACAATTTAGCAGCTAAATCATAGATTATTGAAAGATATTCCATATTCCAGACTGAAATGCTATAACAGAAGTGGAGTATTGGACAGAATGATATGAACATTTGGACACTTATTCAGCGGGTATCTTGCATGTTGCATTCAGGTGCACTGTAAAAAGAAAGAAAAAAAATTTGCAATTCCATCATGGGCCCGCGGGTCGCATGTGGCCCGCGGGCCGCAAGTTGAGTATCACTGCACTAGAGTGTGTGTGTGTCATCATGTGTGTTATCATCACTGATGATGTCACTGGTGATATTACCGATGTTTTACCAAAATTGGCCACCTAGATTTTTGTCACGTCAAAGTGTGGTCACAAGCCAAAGCAGAGGCCGAGCTACATGCGGCGAGCCTGCACAAGCCTAGGGTTTCGGCCCCAAAGGGGTCGATTCCCTACTTACACCAAATGGCCATTGTCTGTTTCATCCTACCTGTCTGTGGTACTTCAGCAGAGGCGGCCATCTTGGCAGACACAGCGGAGTCTTTGCAGACAGTGTTGGAGGCGTCCGCCGTCGATTCAGCTTCCATTTCCGACTCCCTCGCTGTTGCCACATTTTCAAACGAAAGTTAATTTAAGGAAATTTAAGGAAGGGATTTTGAAAGCTAGTCTCCACAGGGTAGAATCTGGAGATTACTTTTTTTTAATTATAAGATCAAATTATGTATTATTATGAAACTACGAAAGTATATAATGTAATACTGTAATGTGAAAATACATAATTCAAAAGGAGAAAGAATTTAATACACATTTTCCACAAACATCACATGCACCTACTGTAGGCTTGGACCGATATTCGATAATACTGTATTGAATAACAAAAAATGGCAAGAATGAGCCAAATACACCAAATGGCCATTGTCTGTTTCGTCCTACCTGTCTGTGGTACTTCAGCAGAGTCGGCCATCTTGGCAGACACAGCGGTGTCTTTGCTGACAGTGTTGGAGGCGTCCGCCGTCGATTCAGATTCCATTTCCGACTCCATCGCTGTCGCCGCATCTTCAAATGATATATTACATTATGAAATTACAAAAGTACATAATGTAATAGAGTAACCAGGTCCTTCAATCTCAGTGTTACAAGGTTGTTAATAAACTGTGAATTTGAAAATGTGATCAACCCTTGTGGACATTTTGTTTCCGATCTACCTTACGTATTGGTATCAAAGTGAAAATGTATCGTGACAACACTAGTCTACATGTACTGTATATAAATGCATTCAAAAGGCTGTTTTCTCTCACATGATGTTTCCAGCAGTTTCTTGGACAGTTGTTGGCTGTTGCCCTTCTGTTGGCGGCTGGATGATCTTCCTGATGACTTTTGTGTATTTTTGTTTTGTTTGTTTTTTGCAATTCCATCGCGGGCCACACAGGGGGCACCCGCGGTCGCATGTGGCCCGCGGGCCGCAAGTTGAGTATCACTGCACTAGAGTGTGTGTGTGTGTCATCATGTGTGTTATCATCACTGATGATGTCACTGGTGATATTACCGATGTTTTACCAAAATTGGCCACCTAGATTATTGTCACGTCAAAGTGCGGTCACAAGCCAAAGCAGAGGCCGAGCTACATGCGGCGAGCCCGCGCAAACCTAGGGTTTCGGGGCCGATACCCTAATTACACCAAATGGTCATCGTCTATTTCGTCCTACCTGTCTCCGGTACTTCAGCAGAGGCGGCCATCTTGGCAGACACAGCAGAGTCTTTGCAGACAGTGTTGGAGGCGTCCGCCGTCGATTCAGCTTCCATTTCAGACTCCCTCGCTGTCGCCACATCTTCAAACAAAAGTTGATTTAAGGAAATTTAAGGAAGGGATTTTGAAAGCTAGTCTCCACAGGGTAGAATCAGGAGATAATTTTGTTTATCATAAAATAAAACAACATATTACATTATGAAATTACCAAAGTACATAATTTAATCATGTGAAAATACGTCATTCAAATGGAGAAAGAAATTACTTTCCTGCATGATATACACATTTTCCACAAACATCACATGTACCTTCTGGAGGCTTGGGCCAATATTCGGTAATATTGAATTACAAAATATAGCAGGACTGAGCAAATTACACCAAATGGCCATTGTCTGTTTCATCCTACCTGTCTGTGGTACTTCAGCAGAGGCGGCCATTTTGACAGACACAGCGGGGTCTTTGCAGACATTGTTGCAGGTGTCTGCCGTCAACTCAGCTTCCATTTCCGACTGCCTCGCTTTTTTTTTTGCTTTTTTTCTTTCTCTCTTTTTTTGTTTTATTTTTTTTGCTGTTGCCGCCTCTTCAAAAGAAAAGGAAATTTAAGGAAGGGATTATCATTTTGAAAGCTAGTCTCCAGAGGGTAGAATCAGGAGATGACCTTTTTTCATAACATAAAATAATATTATGTTATGAAATTACAAAAGTACATAATGTAATAATGTGAAAATACATCATTCAAAAGGAAAAATAAATTACATTACTGCAAAATATTTTCTATGATTCCACCCCCTTCCACACACCTTGTGTCACTTAGGGTGCTTTCTTACTGGGGAACACTTGCGAATGTGAATGCCAACTCTACAGAACCACGTAGACAACACACAGGTAAGGATACACTCCATGTGTAGTTGATGATACAAGTGTACTCTGAAAGTGTTCCGTTCCCGAGCACTGAAGAAATGTTGTAATTTGAAAGCTGACCAGCGGGGGAGAGGGGAGGGGGGGAAAGGGGGGCAATCGTACTCTGGCACGGAATGAAAGCAATCGTTTCCAGTGAGAAAGCACCCTTAGACTACATAGCTAATCATAGTTGTGAGTATTTTACTTTTCCACAATAGAATGAGGAGATTACTTATTTTTGATCATAAAATAAAATAATATATTACATTATCAAATGACAAAAGTACATAATGTAATGTGAAAATACATCATTCAAAGGAAAAATAAATTACATTACTGCATGATATACATATTTACAGTAAGCTTGGGCCAATATCCAGTTGAATATCATGATGTTCACAGGAATATTGTGAAAGTCTTGGACTTGCTCACCGTGCAGCCTGAAGACTCGGTAGCCAGGGAGCTCCTTCAGGTGGCTGAACCAAACGACCAGCCGGTCTGCATCCTCTGGACACTCAAACTCTATGTACACCTGGAAAACACACACACACACACACACACACACACACACACACACACACACACACACACACACACACAAACACACACACACAGGAGAGGCAAGTGAAATTGATTTCATTATCGTCTATCAGTGGGATGATAATTGTGATGATCTGGAGATTTTGGAATATATCATATCATTTTGGATTTAAAAACACTGACAAAACTCAGGGTCCCCTTGTGTGGGACCCCAGGCACAATATCTCCCATAAGCACCTTATGTGGCTGGTAATCATGTTGTAATATTGAATATTGATAATATATGTATGTTTTTCTTTTCTTTTCCTGTGACTGAGCGTGTTCATTTGTCTTGTCTGTGCATTGTTCTCAAAAATTGAAAATAAAATATTGGAAAAAAACTGAGAAAAAGGTATGGTAGAAATATGACTTAGTTTTGTTTGACATCACACTTAACATTACCATTCAGTACAATGGGATGGATTTCAATGTGATTGTACAGGGTTCCTCCCCAGGGAGGCTTTCCAGGCACGTCCAGCTGGGAAAAGGCAATGGGGCAGACCGGGGAGCAGGTGGAGTGATTACATCTCCACACTGGCCTGGGAACGCCTTGGGATGCCCCAGTCAGCGCTGGTTCATGTGGCCAGGATAAGCAGGTGAAGATGGATGGATGTATCATGGGATTTTAACGTGAGACCAAAGTGTGAGTGTGGGTCTACCTTGGTCAGCATAGGCAGGTAGTTCTTGACCCCTCCTATCTTTGACAGCGCCGCCCTGAGGTGTCTTTCATCGCCAGACGATGCAACGTTGCAGACACCCACCACTTGCTTTGCTTTGATCTGACTTGCAGCCTGGAGGAGGAGACAGGAAGACAGGTCCCACACCAGGAAGTAAGCAGGAAGGAAAACGGAGAAACTGAATGAGTTTTTAAAATGGAGGTTTGCAGTTTACAGTTTTTATGTTGAAAAGTCTTTGCTAGCTGCTGCCCTTGTTATCTTGTCTCCGTTATTATTAAAATGATTACAATTTCTTTGTCATTATTGCAATGTAACGACTAAAAATAAAAACACGACGTGGGAAGTCAAAGTAACGGGAGTAGAGCATTGTTGATTTTGTTATTTTCATAGGATCTGTTAATGGTAAGCAATGCAATCAAAAAATAACCTTAGCCTTTAAAGTAGGGAGATGAGATTAGTGTGTGTGTGTGTGTGTGTGTGTGTGTGTGTGTGTTACTTACAGCACCGCTCAGGGTCATCAGAAATGTATAAAAGCCAGCCTGAAACAGACACATCAGAGCCGACAGTGTTGAGTGGAATATTCCTTCAATGAAGATTCATACAATGTATATATGTATGTATGTACTGTGTGTGTGTGTGTGTGTGTGTGTGTGTGTGTGTGTGTGTGTGTGTGTGTGTGTGTGTGTGTGTGTGTGTGTTTGTAGAGTTAGGTCCATATATATTTGGACATTGGACACAATCATCATCAGTTTGGCTCTGTACACCACCACAATGAATTTAAAATTAAACAATCAAGATGTGCTTTAACTGCAGAATTCCATCTATAATTTGAGGGTATTTATGCATCTAAATCAGGTGAACAGTGTAGGAATTACATTACATGTTAAGAGACCAAAATTACATTTGAAGGGACCAAAAGTAACATAATCTTGAATCAGGGGTGTGACCAAGTCAACTTCTTCAGGTCATGCATCAAGTCAAGTCTCAAGAAACTAAAACTGAGACTCGAGTCTGACTCGAGTGCAAGTCATAGGACTGGAGCCCCCACCTCTGCCATGTAAGCATCTACATGTATATAGTGTGTATGTTTGCGTGCGTAGTAGCCCTTACCATTGTCATATCAATGTTTTCTGCCACTACGCATAAGCGGAGTGTCGACCCTTTGAACAGCAGAGGCCTTCTCTTAAAATGCTGCAGCAACTGGAACAGCTTTGCAGACGACGGCATCTCGACGATGGCCTGGAAGGAAAAGCAGCCACACAAACCAGATTAATATTAAAAATGTATTAAATGTACTAGTATTTTTAAACATCAGTATATTATTGTCAAATCGGTAGCCGGGTAGAATTCAACACAGGAACACCTTTCTTTATTTTCTAAAACATTTATGACAAGAACTAATATTGAATGTCGATGATGTATGTAGCCTATGCTTATTTTATTTTACTGTCTGAGCCTGTTTGTTTGTCTTGTTTTGTTTGTGTGTTGACAAAAATTGAAAATAAAATATGGGGCGGAAAGATTGGGCGTAGCGACATAGTGCTTCTGTAGGGTCGCGAAGGAATATGCTCCCATAGTGAGTCACCAAAATGAATACTATGAATATACATATAGCATCAGAATATGGGATTAATATACCTACCATGTGCTCTTTAGGCAGAAAGATTCTCTCTGAAATATTATCGTGTCCAAAAAACGGCATGAGCAGTTTGGTGATGTCGCCCTCTGTGTTGTAGTCATCATAGCAACGCGGCAAGTTGGTTATCATCGCGTGCCTCAGGTTAAGCTTTATAAACTGGAGAAATGGAGACAGAGAAGGACAAAACCCATAAAAGACATTCCAGTTACATTCGTAGGCTGACAGCTGCTTTCATAGACGGACGGTCTGACCGGAGTCAAAGCCACAGACGGATGGATGAATATCAGTTTATAGATACAAGTGATGTGAGGTAACCTACCTGACTGCTGTTACACTCAGTATGGCTATTGATGCATCCTGTGAAAGAGAGACAGAGCAGCAGAGAGAGACAGATAGAGAGAGGGGAGGGGGGAGATAGAGTGAATCACTTTGTTTGACCAAGTAAAACTATTTTTATAAGCATTTTAGGAAATGTCTATGAGAAAAAGAATGGTGTCCACCCGCTATGCCGACCACCCGCAATGCCGACCTTAGGTTTAGGCGTGGGGGGTGGGAGAGGTTAGGTTTTGGGTTAGGGTCTGGGGGAGGTTAGGTTTAGGCGTGGGGGTGGGAGAGGTTAGGTTTTGGGTTAGGGTCTGGGGGAGGTTAGGTTTAGGCGTGGGGGTGGGAGAGGTTAGGTTTTGGGTTAGGGTCTGGGGGAGGTTAGGTTTAGGCATGGGGGCTGGGAGAGGGGAGGTCGGAACAGCGAGAGGTCGGAACAGCGACATGGAACCAAAAAGAATGGCGGATGAAATGCATATCCCGATTTGACATATCCCTTGTTACGGATGCCGAACCCAGAAGGGGGCGTGGCGTGACTTTAGCAGCACTCTACACTTGGCTTAGAGTTGACATTTTGTGTCCATATTCACCACCTTACAATTTTCATGTAAAAACAATCAAACATTCCCATATAATAATAATATAATAATCAATTATGTATTACTTGATGTATTATCGAATATTTTTTTGAAATAACATTTGAACCATCAAGGGAGACTAAAACTCTCCACTGAAAACTACACTGACTGACTCACCAATATGGGCACAACACACACACACACACACACACACACAGCCTCACACACACACAGCCTCTCTAAACCCTTACTTATTGGCCTGAGATGCAGAGTTTGAGATTTCAATGCTGTTGCCTCTGAACCAGATGTGGACGCTAACGGTTGCTGGTTGGTCACCGGCATCGTTGTGGTGGCCTGGGGTACTTCAGCAGAGGCGGCCATCTTGGCAGACATAGCGGAGTCTTTGCCGACAGTGTTGGAGGCGTCTGCCATTGAATCGGCTTTCAATTCCACAATCCTTTGCATCTACATGAAACAACAATATTCACATTTTGTTGTAATTTTTGCATGCTTATTTGAAAACATAATTAACATTTTGGGGCGTCCTCCCAGCTCAGGAACACACCAGAAGCAGAAGTGTCTGAGCCGGCGAGCCAGCGAGCATCGAGTCCATACCGTCCCAGATAGCAGCGACTCGGTCCGGGGAAAATGCGTGTAACACCATTATTGAAACGTGACCAACACATTTGTCAGATAAATTAAATTCTTTACGGACACTGGACGTCGCGGAAACCCTGTATAACATGTAGTAGCCTACAATAATGTTATAATCATGTTTTCCAGGGATTCCTACGAAAATGTATTGCATTCACTTGACAGAAAAAAATCACCCCGTTTTTCTGAATTAATAAGATAATTCAGAGAAACAGCCGTGTTTTTCTGAATTAATGAGATAGGTTTTCAATAAAAATAGATAAATGTGGCTCTTTTTTTCTGATTGAATAAGATTTATCTTGTTAATTCAGAAAAACCACAGAATTAATATTTTGAATGATGATGTAATGAGGGTTGTCCCATTTTCTAGGAAACAATTTCAACCTCTACTGCTTGTGGCTCCTCCGAGGGGCACTCGAATACGAGGGGTAGGCTCCTCCGAGGGGCACTCAAAAATGAGGGGTAGGGGTAAAATTAAGAAATTGGATTGGGCCATGTCCCAAGTCAGCAGAACCCAAGTCAAGTCTGAGGTCTTCTCTTCATTCTTCAAGTCAAGTCTCTAGTGATTAAAACGGAGAGACTCGAGTGCAAGTCATACGACTCGAGCCCCCACCTCTGCCATGCATGCTATGCCTCTATATAGTGTGTATGTGTGTGAGTGCGTGGTGCTTACCATTGTCATATAGATGTCTTCGCCCACTAGGTGCAAGCTGAGTGTCGACCCTCTGAATAGCAGAGGTGTTTCCTTAGAATGCTGCAGCAAGTCGAACAGCCTCGCAGCAGACGGCATCTCAACAACGGCCTGGAAGGAAAACCAGCCACACAAACCAGATTCATCTTAAAAAGATATATAGAGTTAGGTCCATACAGTATATATTTGGGCATTGACACAATCTTCATCATTTTGCCTTGGTACACCACCACAATGGACTTGAAATGAATCAATCAATATGTGCTTTAACTGCAGACTTCCAGCTTTGAGGGTATTTACATCTAAATCAGGTGAACGGTGTAGGAATTACAACACATTTTATATGTGGCACCCCCCTTTTTAAGGGACGAAAAGTAATTGGATAAACTAACATAATCATAAATCGAACCCATTGACATCACCAGACACTGGGTTTCGTCCCTGGTGATGCTCTGCCAGGCCTCCACTGCAACTGTCTTCAGTTCCTTCTTCTTCTTGGGCGTTTTCCCTTCAGTTTTGTCTTCAGCAAGTGAAATGCATGCTCAATTGGATTCAGGCCAGGTGATTGACTTGGCCATTGCAGAACTTTCCACTTCTTTGCCTTAAAAAGCTCTTTGGTCGCTTTCTCAGTATGCTTCGGATCATTGTCCATCTGCACTTTGAAGCACCGTCCAATGAGTTCTGAAGCATTTGGCTGAATATGAGCAGATAATATTGCCCGAAACACTTCAGAATTCATCCTGCTGCTGTTGTCAGCAGTCACATCCTCAATAAATACAAGGGAACCAATTCCGATGGCAGTCATACATGCCCATGCCATACGGTGGTCTGTTTTGGATCATGAGCAGTTCCTCCCCTTCTCCATACTCTTCTCTTCCCATCATTCTGGTACAAGATCTGGCCAACTGTTTCTTCACCAGGGAAATAATTAATCTGTCATCCACCACAGTTGTTTTCCGTGGTCTTCCGGGTCTTTTGGTGTTGTTGAGCTCACCAGTGCATTATTTCTTTTAAAGAATGTACGAAACAGTTGATTTGGCCACAAATGCAAAGACCACACATGGAAAGACCTCTAGACCTTGTATCTGCTCCTTGTAAATGAAATAACACAGTAATAACACCTGGCCATGGAACATCTGAGCAGCCAATTGTCCAATGGCTTTTGGGCCCGTCCAATGAGTTCTGAAGGGGGGTGCTACATATAAAATGTGTTGTAATTCCGAACAGATTATGGGATAAAACAAGGTCCGTACCATGCACTTTTCAGGAACAATGAAGATTCTCTCAGCAATATTAATGAATGCAAACGGCATCAGCAGTTTGCCGATGTCGCCCTCTGTGTAGTTGAGAAAGTTGTAAAAAGTTCGCACACTGCCCTCTGTGTAGTTGTCATGGCGACGCGGCAAGTTTGTTATCAGCATGTGCCTCAGGTTAGCCTTTATGAACTGGGCGAAATGGAGAGAGAGAGAAAGAGAAAACCCATAAAAGCCATTCCAGTTACATTCTTAGGCTGACGGCTGCTTTCATAGACAGACGGTCTGACCTGAGTCAAAGCCACAGACAGATGGATGAATATCAGTTTATAGATGTGACGTGAGGAAACCTACCTGACTCCTGGACTCGGACTCCCACCCGATGCATCCTGTGAAAGAGGCACAAAGCAGAGAGAGTGACGGAGGGAGAGAGAGAGGGATAGATGGGGAGAAAGAGAGGGAGAGAAATATAAACTGACCACATTCACACATCTTTATAGATGCTCTCTTGTCCAAACACACATCATCGTGTGTGTTATCATCACTGATGATGTCACTGGTGATATTACCGATGTTTTACCAAAATTGGCCACCTAGATTTTTGTCACGTCAAAGTGTGGTCACAAGCCAAAGCAGAGGCCGAGCTACATGCGGCGAGCCGGCACAAACCTAGGGTTTCGGCCCCAAAGGGGTCGATTCCCTACTTACACCAAATGGCCACTGTCTGTTTCGTCCTACCTGTCTGTGGTACTTCAGCAGGGGCGGCCATCTTGGCAGCCACAGCGGAGTCTTTGCAGACAGTGTTGGAGGCGTCCGCCGTCGATTCAGCTTCCATTTCCCACTCCCTCGCTGTCGCCACATCTTCAAACGAAAGTTAATTTAAGGAAATTTAAGGAAGGGCTTTTGAAAGCTAGTCTCCACAGGGTAGAATCTGGAGATTCCTTTTTTAAATTATAAGATCAAATTATGTATTATTATGAAAGTATATAATGTAATACTGTAATGTGAAAATACATCATTCAAAAGGAGAAAGAATGAAATACACATTTTCCACAAACATCACATGCACCTACTGTAGGCTTGGACCGATATTCGATAATACTGTATTGAATAACAAAAAATGGCAAGAATGAGCCAAATACACCAAATGGTCATTGTCTGTTTCATCCTACCTGTCTGTGGTACTTCAGCAGAGTCGGCCATCTTGGCAGACACAGCGGTGTCTTTGCTGACAGTGTTGGAGGCGTCCGCCGTCGATTCAGATTTCATTTCCGACTCCCTCGCTGTCGCCGCATCTTCAAATGATATATTACATTATGAAATTACAAAAGTACATAATGTAATAGAGTAACCAGGTCCTTCAATCTCAGTGTTACAAGGTTGTTAATAAACTGTGAATTTGAAAATGTGATCAACCCTTGTGGACATTTTGTTTCCGATCTACCTTACGTATTGGTATCAAAGTGAAAATGTATCGTGACAACACTAGTCTATATGTATATAGACTAAATGCATTTAAAAGGCTGTTTTCTCTCACATGATGTTTCCAGCAGTTTCTTGGACAGTTGTTGGCTGTTGCCCTTCTGTTGGTGGCTGGATGATCTTCCTGATGACTTTTGTGTATTTAGGATACTAGCAAATACATTACCTATAGGCCTTAGAAAGAGAGAAAGATTCAAACATTATATTATAAGCCAAACCACAGACACATGCGCACGCACACACACACGTACATGCACGCACGCACACAAACAGTCCACCCAGAGAAGGAAGTTGCAGGCTCAGCAGAATAATGGTGATAATATATCCTTATTAAACAATGATCAAATTGGTACATCTAGCAACTTGGGAGGTCTTGGAACAATAAGACATCATTACAGGCTCTCAACTGAAACCCTAATGAACCGCAGGGTGTAGAATAGAGAGCCAAAGTGAACGTCACTTCCTGCTTAACTTCCGCATAACATTTAACTGGGACCAAAACGTAAAAGATTGCGGATTTAAAGAAACAATTGTTCCAATGTTTTTTTAATGTTTTGGTCTGAGTGAAATGTTCTATGGTTTCTCCCGATTCTAAATATAGCTGAACCTTTTTGTTTGACCAACTAAAACTATCTTCATGAGCATTTTACGAAATATCTATGGGAAAATAAATGAGGGATGAAAATCTCTGGTACAGCACTGAAGCAGGAAGTGACGTTCACTTTGCCTCTCTATAAACAAAAGAAAAACTGACTGTTTTTGCAGGAGTTTGCCACTCTCAATGGAAAGGCTGGTGTTCTTGTGGGAGATCCAATCCTAGTAGTCCACACACACACACACACACACACACACACACACACACACACACACACACACACACACACACACACACACACACACACACACACACACACACACACACACACACACACACCATTTAGACAAGTGTTATGGTAAGCATCCTCTCTATTACCACATTCTTCTGAGTCTTCGGGACTCATTCCTGCAGTGCTAATAATAATAATAATAATAAATTGTATTTGTATTGCACTTTTCATTTTGGACAAAATTCCAAAGTGCTACAGAGTAAAGAAATTAAATAAAAAAAATTAAAAGAATAAAAAATTAAAGGAGAATAAAAAATAAAATAAAAAGATTAAAAGAACATTAAAAAGAACATAAAAAATGACATAAAAAGCCTAAAAACTAAGGAAAGCACAAAACTAGGAGAAGGCTTTATTAAAAAGGAAAGTTTTCAGTCCCTTTTTTAAAAGCATCCACCGTCTGTGGAGCTCTTCGGTGGTCAGGAAGAGTGTTCCACAGACGGGGAGCGGCGGAGCAGAAGGCCCGATCTCCCATGGTGTGGAGCTTGGTTCTGGGGGGATGGAGGAGGTGGTTGTTATTTGAGCGGAGGTTGTGGGAGGAGGTTTGTGTTATGAGGAGTTCCTTGAGGTAGGGGGGGCATGTCCGTGGATGCATTGATGTGTCAGCAGAGCGATTTTGTATTCGATTCTGGAGGAAACAGGGAGCCAGTGAAGAGAGTGAAGGATGGGGGTTATGTGGTCGTACTTTCGCACTCTCATCAGGATCCTAGCAGCAGAGTTCTGAATGTGTTGGAGCTTCTGGAGGCTCTTGCTGGGGATCCCGATGAGGAGCGCGTTGCAGTAGTCCAGCCTTGAGGAGACAAAGGCGTGGACGAGTTTCTCAGCGTCTGGCAGGCTGAGTGTGGGACGGAGTTTTGAGATGTTCTTGAGGTGGTAGAAGGATGTTTTACACAGGTGCTTGATGTGGGCGTCAAACGTCAGGTGAGGGTCGAACCCAACGCCCAGGTTGATGACCGATGAGGAGAGGGGAATGTTTTGGCCAGAGAAGGTGATGTGGGTTATGGGGGATGACTGGACCTGGTGGGGAGTGCCAACTAGAATGGTTTCAGTTTTGGAGCCGTTTAGCTGCAGGAAGTTATCTTTGCTCCATTATGTGTAAGGTTACATGAGGCTGTACTAAACTAGCCTGGGTGAACGCAGCCTTCAACGTGACGTCACAGACCATGCCTGCAACGTAGGTTTCTACGCGACTATATATATACACGTTAATATACAAACACACACACAAACATACAAATGTAAGGTTTTCAAATGGAATATCAATATTTATTCAATACAAGTGCAACAACTTTGCTTGACAAGTTTTTTTAATATATATATTTGATTTCTCTATGAAGGGCTGCTTCATCTCAACAGCACAAATCAAGTATATGGCAGCAGCAGCAACAACAATGCTTTCAAATGTTAGTATTTGAAATGTAAAGTGCAACAAGCAGGGATGTATTACTGAACGGGCCTACCGGGCCCAAAACCCAGATCCTCTTTACAGGGCCACAGCGCGCATCTTGCCTGGGCCTCGGACCAAATGATCCCTTAGGGTGGCAAACCTTTATTTTTGACAAAATGTCCAATAAATGTATGGACACTTAGAGGGTTATTGTACTTTTTGAGTGTGCCTGTACATGCATAGTGTAAATGCATATTTATTTTGGGTTTCCAGGGTCTTTAACTCCTGTGTTAACTGAGTAGATTGAGGAGCACAATGGAAACAAGTCATGGACTTTGTTTTATTCTTTGACAATTTTAATACCAATGTATGGATTTTATCTGTTCATTTGTACTTTAACTGTCTTAAATAAATTTGTTAAATTCATACAGGTGAACGCATTTCTTGTTATTGTGCTGTTGGCTTTGAGTGTTCAGGTGGCTGTGCTGTCAATCATGTTGAGATGCAGGGGAATGTGTCTGGATTATTATTCCTGGCCTTAACTGTGTGTACACCGCTGCGAGGGGTAGTGTAAACATCTACACTACAAAAAAATCTAATAAAGTTAAGAAAAGAACTCTGGTGTGTGTTCTCAGGGAACTTGAGTAAGGTAAACTGTGCCTTTGTTTTTTGTTTGAAGGTGTGTTTCGCACCCCGGTAGTGTGGAGTTACTTTGCCATGTTTAAGAACATGATTGGCCCAAACGGCCAAGCACCGCCAAACCAGGAAACGATGATAGATGATATCATGAAGCCACACTGTACATGACCCATACATGACCTCAGAGAGAGTCGGGGGCAACAGAAGCATCTGAATCCTGATTTGGACGTCATCATCGAGGTGCCATCACGTCACGATGGGGCGATGTTGAGGGCTCAGTGGTTGATGCGCTGCCAGTCATCGGACCAACCGTAATCTACAATGTGCATCGCTGCCAACATCACAAATCAAGTCCAGTAGCAGGATAAACAACTCTAAGGTCAAATATCAAATATTTGAAAATAAAAGTGCTAAAACTGTCTAGAGAGATAAATACAAGCCATCTGGCCTTCGGCATTGCAATTTTTTTAGGGCAAAAGGCCACAGGCCAACAAAGGCCATTGCTCTATTGACATTGTGAAGAGCGATTTTTCTGAAATGACTGACGGTAGCAGGGCACTGCCAAGGTGGCCTTAGGGATCTCAGGGCATCACGGCCAGAGTGAGGGTCAACGGCAACAATCAAATAAATACAACAATGTGCAACAATCAAATAAATACAACAATGTGTGTGGCTGCTTCTTAAGAAGAGGACAAATCTATAAGGCGATATGGTACCGAAGCTGCAGCAGCAACAACAACAAACTGTGAAGTAAGAAACAAACCACAGCATTATTTGAAGTCCTTTGGCTTTGGTGAAAGGGGACCACAACAGAGTGAGTGATCTGGTGCTTTAAAAATCTCACTTGTACCTTTCCTTTTTTTACATCAAAATTACAACTTATAATTTTATTTTAACACAGCTAAACAGCGTGTGGTAACTGTTAAAAATATGCCATTGACACTTTCACATTGCCTCCCAACCCATTCAGCTGCTCCCCTGTAACGGGGGTCTTTCCCCTCCCTCCTCCCTGAAGAGTTTTTGCACAGCGTCAGGGTAGCGAGAATGTAACAGAAACTTCCGGGTTAAAACTTTCAAAATAATGTAACCGCAAGGGCAGCAAGGAGAGGAAAGCGAGCATGACTGTTTCCGCAGTACTGGAAAGGGCTGTCAGAAGGAAGAATCATTGGTCAAATACATTTGGAGAACAGCTGGTTCATCATGCTCCTCCAGAATGTTGTCGTACAGACTGCTCAAGCTGCTCTTGCTTGTGCTTGGGCCAGCTTCCACGCGAGGCGCCTCTTCTGCTGGCTCTGTTGCCAGGGATGCTGATTCTTCAGTTGATGGCCTGCGCAGCGCTTCCTCCTCCATCTCCTCAAGCGCTCGTGTCAGGGCAGCCTCGGCATGCTCGGCAGTGTCTTCACCTGTAAAAGTATCAGACACACAAATAAAATAGGTTGAGTACAGTACAACTAGGGTGTGGCCAATTCTCTTTCTCTCTCTGATTTATTGGGATAAACCCTTGAGATGAATATACTCACCAGTAGTATACAGTATGGTAAACAACAATTTGACTGTCAATCATAACAATAAGACAATCAACACTAACACACACACACACACACAAACGCTAACACACACTCCCGCCCACCCTTCTCCAATTGATTGTACAGTTACAAATCTCAACTTTTAAGCTAGAACCTTTGTGCCAACATCCATCAGACTGATGAAGCCGCTGGGCTGGATGAACAGACACTAAGGCCCTCACCCTCCCACCCCCACACTCAGGCTTCTGCCTATTTGCCCCCCCCCCCCCCCCCCCACCTACCACTACCTACTGTATGTGGCTTTTAATGAACTATTGTTTTATGTACTTATTACTGACTACTTATTGCTGAACCTATGATGTACTGTAATGTATGATGCCATGACCACAAATGAAGTTCCCTCACAGGAAAAATAAAGTACTTTGAACTTGAAATTAAAATGTAGTTTTGGTTTTGCAGGATTCAACTTTTCAGATTTAAAACTTAGCCAACATTAGGGCTTAAAAAAACTCACCCGTCGTATCGAGCGTCCAGTAAAGTGGCACCCGAGTAGAAGGGATCACCTTTGATGCTGCTGAATCGCCGCTGTCAGTACTGTTCTCCCGGCGCTGTCAGTACTGTTCTCCTGCTGTCAGTACTGTTCTCCCGGCGCTGTCAGTACTGTTCTCCCGGCGCTGTCAGTACTGTTCTCCAGGGCGAGCAGACGTTTTAAGACGGTGGCGGCTGGGATAACGTCGGCTGCAGAAGTCGCTGAGCTGATGTACCGTGTCCGTGCGGAAAAGTGACGTCAAATCAGCAGACACGCCCCTCTGCACGGCTCCTGTGCGGACGGTTTTCGCCTGGCCGTGCACACCTCGAATTTTGTAACTACGCGGATGCGGCTGGGCGGACAACGTGGAGTTTTCAAGACTCGCCCTCACTTCTGCGAGCAGAAACCCGCACAGAGTATAAAAGCTCCACACGTTTTCTCGTCAGGATTCCGTGTCTCTCATTTCCGTGCGGCCAGGCCAAACGTCAAGCATGTTCCCAGCTTAACGCATAATGCATATGCTTCTTCTGTTGAAGAAGGCTTTGATCACATAGAAGGAGCTGTCCCATCTTGTTTGAACGTCTTGGGATATACTGAGAAGTGATCCAGGTCTAGATCAAGTCACTGAGACTAAGGTTACTGAGGCGAACAGGGAAATATTGCTATTATTAGCCATGCCATAATAACTGCAACCTACAGTATATTTCAGTAACAGTTAGAGTACACCAGTATTGTATAATTATACTAGGTCTCCACCTAATGACAGCTTATAATCTACTGTAAATCAACATCCATCCAGCCTCCCAAACCCAGTGCAATGGTACCCTAATAAGACAACAATAAGCCTGTCAACTGCCTGTTACCAACGTTAATTAATGTGGTCTTTCTCTCGATTTAATGTTAGCCAGCAGATGGTGGCAGCAGAACCTGATGATTAAGTCACTGAATCACTGAAGTGGACCTCAACCTCCTACCCATGTCATCATTTGAACACCTTGCGTTCAAACTTGCCAATTCTATAATTGCACAACTACTTCAAGTCAAACTTTCTGTCTGAACTCTCTGAACTTCTCACCTTGGCTGCTTTACTCTCTACCCGCCTCCCACTCACTGGTGACCGTGCTGAACATCCATGTCGACCAACCCAACTGTAACCTTGCATCTGACTTCCTCTCTCTCCTCGACTGTTTTCACCTCTCCCAACAGCCAACACTTTAACTTCTCCAGGAGATAATGCTCATCTCTATCTCTCCCAGAACGACCTGCGGCACCCCTCTGCAATCTGGTTCCAAGGCTTATCACTACTGAGACAGCTCTGCACACTGCTAAGGCCTCATCCCTCTCCTCTGTCCTTGTCCACCTTGACTTGTCTCTGCCACGTTTGATACAGTTAACGACCAAATACTTCTCTCCATTCTGGTATCACATGATCTGCACACTCCTGGCTTGCTGTCTATCTCTCCAACCACTCATACCAGGTCTTAGACGCTGCACTCTTAGCACTCAGTCCAGCGTCCCTTGCTATCCCTTCTCTATACCAGATCTCTTGGCCATGTGATCTCATCTCATGGCTTCTCTTATCACTGCTATGCCGACGCCACTCAGCTCTACCTCGCCTTCCCCCCGCTCAGACACACAAATCTCTGCGCACGCATGTCTGCCGAGTGCCCACCACCTCAAGCTCAATCTTGGTTCGTCCCAGGGAAAGACTGCCATCTCACAGACCTCTCCATCGACATTTGACAACAACACTACTGTTTTACCCTCTCAAACTGCTAAGAACCTCAGGGTGATCCTGGACAACCTGTAGGTTCTCCCTGTACCCCATCCACAAAATCCGTCTGTTTCTTATGAGGGAAGTGACACAACTCCTGGTCCTGAAACTTGTCATCTCCCACCTGGACTATTGCAATGTTTTTCTGGTTGAGGTACCTGCCTCTGCCATCCGACCGCTACAGCTCCTTCAGAACGCTGCAGTCTGTCTGGTGTTCAACCAACCTAAATTCTCTCACGTCATTTCCCTCCTCTGGGACCTTCACTGGCTTCCCATCTCGGCATGCATCAAATTCAAGACACTGGTACTTGCCTATAGGGCAGTACAACAGACTGCTCCTCCGTATCTGCAATATATGGTCAGGTTCCAAACCTCACATGTCACATTGCCATCTCCACTCCTCCACCCTTGCAGATCATCTCACCCCTCCATCACTATGTGGGCTCAAAAGTTGCTCATCCCGATCGCAACTCTTTTCGTCCCTGGTGCCACAATGGTGGAACGAGCTCCCCCTTCTGTCAGGACACCCAAATCACTGCCCATCTTTTGGCAGAGATTAAAAAAAACATGCCTTCAGGTGCTACAGTACACCTGGGCCCTTCAGGTGCAACACCTGGGCCCTTCTTGAACTAAAATCCTCCTTCTTTTCTTCTTAAAGAAATCCAACGAATGCTACTTATTCCTTCTTAAAACTACTTTCTACAAATCCTACTCTTTCATTTAAAAAAGTCTTAGCTGACAGTTACGGTTTCAATCCCATCACTTCTGTATCCTCTGCTCCGCCACCCTGCCCTCACCCCCTCTCATTTCCACTCTCCCATCACTTCTGTATCCTCTGCTCCGCCACCCTGTCCTCACCCCCTCTCATTTCCACTCTCCCATCACTTCTGTATCCTCTGCTCCGCCACCCTGCCCGCACCTCCTCTCATTTCCACTCTCCCATCACTTCTGTATCCTCTGCTCCGCCACCCTGCCCGCACCTCCTCTCATTTCCACTCTCCCATCACTTCTGTATCCTTCTAAATCCTTCTCCGATTTCTCTAAATGGATATGATTTACTATGCGGTTACACGTGTACACGGTGACATCCCTAGATGGGACATTGTTTTGCTGTGTTGTGTTTATGTGCTCGAGCAAGGTTGTGTTTATGTGGAGAGAGAGCGCAGGAATTAAACATTATTCTCTGAGTTTCACAGCGGTTATGCTATAAAACACAAAAACAAAAATAAACACACACACCTTCAAACCATCGCGGGATGAGCGCCAAACAGCTCAAACATTGATCTTTAGTCGGCGCTGACTCCGCTCGGCTGAAGGATTCCTCTGAGAACATCCTAGCGATGCTATTGGCTGGCTGTTGCGCTGTGAGCGATGTTAATGGCTGGGTGTTAAATAGCTCCCACGTAGACCGCTACACAACGTATCCACCCAAAAACTTCCCGGAAAACCAAAACATTGCCAACACAGACAATTCCAATGGGCCATAAGTGAAGATTGATAGGGGAAACTTTTGTATGCGTGTATTTTTGTTTTTTTTAGTGAAATAGTTGCATAGTATACCTTTAAGGTTTTCACAACAACACAACCGACTTCCCATGCGCGGGCGACATTAAACAAGCGCACCCAATTCAGACTTCAGAGAGCAGTAGAGCAGAGGGGGAGGGGAGGCTTCTCTCAACTGGGTGTACTTGTTAATGCCGCCGGCATGTCCCCCGCGCGTCACGGTAAGTGGACTTGGCCTTTTTATATTATTAAATTTTAATTCGAACAGATAATTAATCACAATGATTCGATGTAGTAGGCTCAGAGGTCGATGTGGGTCGGCCCATCACGATGGTCTATGCCATCGTCCATCGTGCAAACCCGATTCAGGTTACCGTAGTTGATTTCTGAGGTGAAATTTGGGATGACACCTGTGTGTGCGGTCGGTTCCTACCTGTAGGTTCTCGTAGTGTTTGAGGATTTTGCAGTGGGCGATCTTGGCCTCCTGGGTTCCGATGAAGAACCGGTTGCACACATTGCAGAAGAAACCTATCTTTGGGAGCAGGAACTCCATACCTATAGAAACACATGCACGCACAAAGAGGGTGAGGTTAGCAATTGTTGACTGCTGTCAAATAAAACAAATGTAATAATGATGCATGTAATTATATATATATATATATATATATATATATATATATATATATATATATATATATATATATATATATATACATATACATACATACATACACACACATATATAAATGAATGGTTGAAATTTAAATGATTGAAATTAATGGGAAAATTAATAAAGAAGTATTCATAAAGTGTACGGTAATAACATTTCTCGCACAATGCCGGAAAATAGATAATTGTGTCTCACCGACTGGGTTGTTGGGTTCAAAAGGAGGCAGGGAGTAGTCGTCATGACAGGGCGTTTGTGTCTTCGGTTTCTTCTTCACACTCTCTTCCTCGTTGCTTTTCTCAACCTCAGACCTCTTGCGCTTTGCTGAGAAAGAGAGGTCATTTTCAGACATGAACTCTGGACTAAGTCCGTAGAAGCAGGTCCAGACATTCACCAATTTGGCATTTTCTATTCCAAATAATCTGCCCATTCATGAAATGAAATCGCATGGGTTTGTAAAAGTGGAATTTAACAATATAACAGAAGGAATCCCAATGTCATGCCCACTTGCTCGCTCTGGATATTATGCTGTCGTTTTCAAACATGCACTGCTCTGCCAGCGACACTGATATACAGTAGTACTTAGGGTCTTAACCACCTAAGACCCCTACTATTTAAGACCCCACCTAAGACCCCTACTATTTAAGACCCCACCTAAGACCCCTACTATTTAAGACCCCACCTAAGACCCCTACTATTTAAAACCCCACCTACGACCCCTACTATTTATGTCTATTTTCAAAAACTTTCAAGGTCTTGATTTGTTTTCGTTTGTTTTTGTTTTAGGATTTCAAGGACTCGTGGGAACCCTGATTATTTTTGGCTGGATTGGTCAAAATGCAATGTGTAATTGTACCTGTCTCAAGTGCAGTCTCTGATTCTGGATGAGGTGCTGGAATAACCGTCTGGTTAGAGGGAGAGGTGGCTTCTGGAGCCTGTAAGGGTGATGCCGCAGGTGTGAGCGATGGGATGGGTGTCAAATCCGAGTATGCTGAATTGTCAGAGGCAGCTGCAGTTACAGGCTCTGAGCCATGTGTTGGGGCAGTTACAGGCTCTGAGCCATGTGCTGGGGCAGTTACAGGCTCTGAGCCATGTGCTGGGGCAGTTACAGGCTCTGAGCCATGTGCTGGGGCAGTTACAGGCTCTGAGCCATGTGCTGGGGCAGTTACAGGCTCTGAGCCATGTGCTGGGGCTGGTGTGCTCTCAAACACAGTTGCTGTCGTGGTCGTCGCTGTGGATGTGACCTAGGAGTAGAAAAGGAGGGGTCAATGATGGCATCATGTGGAAATTTCATCGCTCATGGGTCCCGTTTTAGGACTAGTTTCTGTTAATTCTGCAAAACAGTTGAACTATTTCACTACCATTAGCAGACTTTGCAGAAGGCTGCTTGAGAATTTGGTCCTGGTTTAAACCATGATTTATGTTTTTCTGCTCATTGAAACGACACGGCATGCCTCCCGGCATCTCGTCGCTCATCTGAGTTTGGCTGACTTGCGCATGCGCCAGGGTAGGAAATTAACTTTTTTTTAACAAGGGCTTTTTTTTTTACTACCCTTGTGAAATATGTTTCGGGGCATTTCGGATCATTTCCAGGGAAATGTTACCAAATGTTGCGAGTGAAGTAGCATTTCATAAGGTGGCCAAGAGGCCTAAGGCACTTCAACTTTCAAGTCAAGGATATTAACTTTCAACAATCACAAAGTGCTTTACAGACATTAACAAAAGAAACATGTTAAAACACATAATCATAAAATGGATATGAACAAAAGAAAGAAATGCAACTGGAGCTTGTGATTTACCCACTGAGTTGAAGTAATTTTAACCCTTAACTCTGGCAGCTAGTTAATGCCTTGTTTTACACAGGACCACAATTAATAGAGTGATTCACCTTGACTGTCCTGGGCTGTGTGCCTGAGGAGGAGGACTGGCCTGAAGGTTTTGGGAGTGAGGTGGCAGGAGACGGAGAGTCCACCTCGGTGTGTTTCTGGGAGATCCAGGAGTCTGAAGGGAGAGGAAAGAACCCCGTCCGTTTTCTCATGTGTCCGACAGGTTCAAAGCACCAACATTTTTAGTTTAAAGTAGGGCCATATGAAATCCGTTTTATTTTTTCAAATTCCATTTGATTTTTTTCCAAATAAGTTTTTTTTCTATTTTAATTTTAATTTAGGGGTTAGGGACATTTTTTTTTTTTTTAATGACTTGGCTCTCTCAGACAGCCTCTTCAACTTGTTTCTGAAAGTGAAAACCAAGTTGCAAGACCGACCTCTCAAAACACCTAAATCAAAAACAGCCCGCCCTGAAGCTCGCATAGGTAACTTGAGTGGCCTCGCCTGCTCTATTGGCATGCGCAGCACACAATTGCTCAACTTTGTCTGCAATATGGCAAATAGATGAATCTCCCAAAATGTTGGCATATGGACAATCTTGTGCTGGAGAGATATATTCAGATATATTAACGGCTGCTGGTCGCTCACCTTCGCTCAGTCTGTGTATGCCGAGTGTCGACCCTTTGAACAGCAGAGGCGTTTTCTTAAAATGCTGCAGCAAGTCGAACAGCCTCGCAGCCGACGGCATCTCGACGATAGCCTGGAAGGAAAACCAGCCACACAAACCAGATTAACCTTAAGAAGGTATTAGGTATAGTATTTTTAAACATCAGTATATTATTATCAAATCGGTAGCGGGGTAGAATTCAACACAGGATCTGTTCTCAACTGAATCACTTTTCTTTTTTCTAACACATTTAGGACAACAACTTGAATTGCAGTTTTAATCAATATCTTTCAGCCCTAATATCTTGTTTAATGGAAACATGGAATCACCATGTTGGTGGTGGGGTATATATGGGTATTAAAAAAAAGGTACGTACCATGCACTTTTCAGGAATAACAAAGATTCTCTCTGCAATATTATCGAATGTAAATGGCTTCAGCAGTTTGTCGATGTCGCCCTCTGTGTAGTGGTTGCCATAGCCATGTGGCAAGTTCTTTAGCATCATGTGCCTCACGTTAAGCCTTATGAACTGGGGAGATGGAGAGACGGAGAAAGAGAAAACCCATAAAGGCCATTCCAGTTACATTCTTAGGCTGACAGCTGCTTTCATAACATTCTGCTCATCCTGTTCTCTTTTCCCTTCCTCTTTGGAGCACCGCAATTTGGGCTTGCTAAACATGATGTCTGCTGCTAACTTATCTAACAATTTACTTTTGCGACTAAAATGAACCAATGTCAGGACCTCCACACAAGACAGGGAAGGAGCAATACCATTGGACCACATTAGACAAACAAATTGCCATATTTCCCAGCATGACTTGTTCCGTCATAAATTTTGACAAGAAAGCAACCAAATTAAATAAGTGGTGGGTGGAAATTAATCTTTAGCCTATTCTTAGTTAAACATGCCATTTTGGATCATTTCAATAAGGACAAATGAAAATAGACTATGACTGAAAACCCTAAGTGTTACACACATGGTGGGAAGGTGGTATATATAGGCTACCTATCAGATTAGTAGTAACTGTATCCTTGAATGCTTAGTTTGCAGACCGCGTCATGCAGTCGGACTGTGCTTAATTTTTGCCAGGCCACCGGGAATCATGCTGCTGCTCCCGATTAGCCAGTCCGTGCCTGCTGACCTGAGTCAAAGCCACAGACAGATGTATGAATATCAGTTTATAGACATATGCAAAACCTACCTGAGCCCTGGTACACGACCCCCACCCGATGCATCCTGTCAAAGAGACACAGAGCAGAGAGAGAGAGAGAGAGTGACAGAGCGGAAGAGATAGTGATAGAGGGAGATAGAGGGAGAGTGAAGGAGAGTGACAGAGAGAGAGAGTGACAGAGCGGAAGAGAGAGTGAAGTTCAATGATATGGGTTTTTGAAGCCTGAGAGCAATAGAGCTCAACAGTGGCCGGCCGCGCACATTTTGGTTGCTCCGGTTCCATCAGAGAATTCCCCATTCATTTTCTCCATAGATGTTTTGAAAAAAAAGAACTTATATAAAGAGTTTTAAGCCTGGAACCAGACCAACCAACCACCTACTGAATCATGAGTGACCATAAAACACTTCACTTGAGTAAAAACCAAAAGTCTTGTGATTCAGACCCTCCGTCGCGGGTAGCTTGCTGACCACGTGAGACTAGCTTCCAGGTGTGAATGTGAACAGACTAGCTTCTAGGTGTGAATGTGTGTGATGAAGCTTGCTGACCATGTGAGACTAGCTTCCAGGTGTGAATGTGTGTGTGATGAAGCTTGCTGACCATGTGAGACTAGCTTCCAGGTGTGAATGTGTGTGTGAATGTGAACAGAATAGCTTCTAGGTGTGAATGTGTGTGTGATGAAGCTTGCTGACCATGTGAAACTAGCTTCCAGGTGTGAATGTGTGTGATGAAGCTTGCTGACCATGTGAAACTAGCTTCCAGGACCAGGTGTGAATGTGTGTGTGATGAAGCTTGCTGACCATGTGAGACTAGCTTCCAGGTGTGAATGTGTGTGTGATGAAGCTTGCTGACCACGTGAGACTAGCTTCCAGGTGTGAATGTGTGTGTGATGAAGCTTGCTGACCAGATGAGACTAGCTTCCAGGTGGGAATGTGTGTGTGATGAAGCTTGCTGACCAGATGAGACTAGCTTCCAGGTGTGAATGTGTGTGTGATGAAGCTTGCTGACCACGTGAGACTAGCTTCCAGGTGTGAATGTGTGTGTGATGAAGCTTGCTGACCAGATGAGACTAGCTTCCAGGTGTGAATGTGTGTGTGATGAAGCTTGCTGACCAGATGAGACTAGCTTCTAGGTGTGAATGTGTGTGTGATGAAGCTTGCTGACCAGATGAGACTAGCTTCCAGGTGTGAATGTGTGTGTGATGAAGCTTGCTGACCACGTGAGACTAGCTTCCAGGTGTGAATGTGTGTGATGAAGCTTGCTGACCACATGAGACTAGCTTCCAGGTGTGAATGTGTGTGTGATGAAGCTTGCTGACCACATGAGACTAGCTTCCAGGTGTGAATGTGTGTGTGATGAAGCTTGCTGACCACATGAGACTAGCTTCCAGGTGTGAATGTGTGTGTGAATGTGAACAGGGCACTCCTGAAAAAAGAGGGCATTTGGACCCTCCATGTATAAATATAGGTAAAAAAACGCACCTGTGTCGCCCTTGCTGCGTTTCCATTTGGCAGATTTGGAGGTTTTCTCTGCCTGCTCTTCTTCCTCCATCTTCTCTTCCTCATCGTCACCACCTGCTTCATCTACTGTCACAAGAGTCTAGAGAGAGAGAGAGAGAGAGAGGTGTTTAGTATCAAAGTTTCAGGGTTTCAAAACAGAAAATTATGTCAGACATGGGCATGGCAGGGAAACTGCAGGTTCTCCAATGGTTCAGAAAAGAAATCGGATAAAACCACTCTGAAACCTACATCATCAACTCTGGTCTTCAGGTGTTGCTTTCATGAAGTGTGAAGTGTACCAATCAGTTTTTTTTATCTGTAAAATCAGTGAAAATATTTCTCTCTAAGCACAATTTGAATTGTATTAAGATATGCTCAAATAAAATTTCCATCCATTATCGGCCATTTTGGCCAAGAAATTACAGTCGACACCAACCACAAGCCCTCTCGATGCCCAACATGAGATGCCTTCGCAGTGAAGGATGGCACTCCGCAGGTAGGTATGGATGCTTGAAGTCATCGATGGCCTGCATACTCCTCATCAGGGATTTCAGCCAAATCTATCTAGAGTGGTCCAAGCTGGCCAAGATAGCCTTTGTGATCCCCGTCTCCAGTGTGCCAGCAGCGAGAGCGTTCTCTCCACAGAACCGCCTCAAACAGCACAGCCCAGCAGTGGCATGTGGGCCAACCGATGCATTTCGGGTCATGGCCTTTGATGGACTGGTGACAGAAGCGTGGTTGGCAGGCACAGATTATTAACGGCCACAATCTTGACATTAGAGACATTTAAATGAAAGAAATCCATTAAGAATTGCAGAGGCGTTTGAAATGATTTATGAAGGATGCCTGCCTTTCACTGCTGTGGCCCCTGCACACTCTCTCTCTCGCGCGTTGCAAGTTGGAGAGACACTTGGCATGTTTGATTTCAGTCGGCAGCTGCACACTTCACTGCTGCGAGCCAGAAAGCAAAACATGTTTTTCGTTTATTTCAAAAGGAGTTTTAATTCCATTTTATTTTATCTGAGAAATGGCCTATAGCGAATGGAAATTATTTTATTTCAAGTCATCAGCAGCACTAATTAAAATGTTATGAGCCAGTCAGCAATAAGTTATGGTTATTTTTTGCTTATTTTCAAAGAGTTTTGATTTGATTTGTTCTGAGAATCTGTAGGCCTGTAGGAAATTCTTTATGTTTAGTGTTGCCCCAACAAACGTATGCACTATTCACATGAGTCTATTGACCGGACTTATTTTATTTGTAATTAATATTATGTTATGTATAAAGGAGCCTAATTTACGTTTCAATAAAAAGACGTGTATTATAATCTATGTGCCTCAATTATGCCATTCTTTATATAGCCTGCTTATCAATTGTTTTTAAGCTCAATAAACACGCATCTAATATTTGACTGGAACTTTGAATTCTTCCTTTCGTCCGTCCAGGACTTGATGACCGGTGGAAACGCTGGTACCAATGTAATGTGTGTGTGTATGCTCATCCAATTTGTGTGATAACGGTGTCCAAGTAGAGACACAACACAAAAGAGACACAAAATACACAAAAAGCGAGTGAAAATAACAATACTTCCGATGTCATTCCCCCAAGGAAGAAAACACCTTTTTGCCCACCTCTAGGTCGAAGGAGTCTTCAGATCCATCCTCCTGGTCAGGTGGGCGGGGCTCCGGCATAATTGGCTCTGCCCTCTCCACTACCACCTCCTCTTCTTCTTCTTCTCCGATCTCGTCCAGAGTGACCATGTCCTGCAGGTCTCCCTCTGTGATGCCTCTGTCCATCGCCGCTCCTCCTTCCTCCTCCTGTTCCAGCTCATCCGCACCAACCTCATCCAGAGTCACCACCATCTCCTCTGTGTCCTCTCCCACCTCCTCCTCCTCCTCCTTCCTTTCTCTCCCTCGCTCCTCCTCCTTGGCCCCCTTCTCTTCCCTCTCCTCTCTCTCCTCCTTGGCCCTCCTTTCTTCTTGATCTGTAGCAGTTTGATCGTCGACAAAACTGTCTAGCACCTGGAAAGAATCATCCATTCCCATTTCATTGTAGTCTTTGTCTTCATGATCAACACTGTCCAATATTTCATAGGTGTCTTCATGTAAAGTCTGGCTTTCCTGAGGTTCTGTTACCTGGTTTTCAGAGCTGCCATCTTGGTCCCGAGGAGAGCCATGGTCCATCTCCCCATCTGCTTGGTCGCCCAATGAATCTAGGATTTGGTAAATTTCACTTTCATCCTCCTCCTCCTCTTTAGGTTTTTCAACACCGTGTTCTTTTCCTTCCTCTGTGCTTTTCTTCTGGTCTTTTTTTTGGGTTCCTTCATAAGAACCAGGCTCCAGAGGGGAGGAGGGACCCGGGGCCTCCCTCCCCAGTAGAGGTGAGGCTTTCTGGGCTTGGCTCGCCACACCTAACCCCTCTCCCTCTGGAGGTGGATGCATCTCCGATGTTTCCATTTTTTCCTCAACAGATTTCACTGCAGTAGCCTCTGCTGACACGTTGCGGTCAGATTTTGCTACTACACCCTCTGAGATGAATGATGCTTCTCCAAGTCGCTGAGAAACAGCCTCTGCCATTGTTTGTAAGGCAGGCTGGGATTGCACCTTCGTTGCAGTGGCACCGTCTATCAACACCTGAACAGCTGCTGTTTTTGCCATTTCAGTATCGGCAGAGGACGACCGTGTCCTACTACAACCTGAGGCTGCAGATGTTTTCACAGGAGATTTACCAGTGGTCTTCTTCTGTTGTGTTTTCTGAGAAGGGGAGGATGAGGGAGGGGTTGAGTTCTTTGCAGAGTCTTTCTTTTTCTTTCTTTTTGACTTTGAGGATTGTTTTAATGAGGAAGTCATCTCAGCTGAGCCAGGATGGCTGGAGGGGGGTGGTGACAGCGGAAGGCAGGAGGAGCTTGTGTCTGCATCGTCGAAATCTTCCCCATCGATACGGCCGGCATTTGAAGAGGTGGTGTCCTCTGTAGAGTCGTCTCTCACAAAACTCTGACCCTGGATGGAGACCAAAGAAGATATTATCAAAATCTCTATCAATTAAAAAATTTTGGTGCTTGCAGTCAGGCCACTCACTGAACAGCAGACCAGGCGCCGCCTACTGGTTTACTAGTGGTTTTATTACTTTATTAGTTAGTCTGAAGTAATAATTACACTTCAGGGTTAAAGTGGGTGCATCTCATTGTAAAATTGGACTTCAAACGGCCCAAATCTGGCTTCAAACGGCCCAAATTTCACGCGCGTTGGCCCATATCGGCCTGGCCTGCTTGGTATCTAATGCCCGGCCTGAATTATGATCCCAGTCCGCCCCTGTTTTTAACTATATCGCCCAGCCCTACTCATGATATATAATATACAGTCTCTAGTGTATGATTCAACTTTTCCCATGTTCTAATCTAGTGTAAAAAAGCAAACAAACTGAAAAAAGAAAAGAAAAAAATAAACAAAAATCGCAATAAATCGTAATATCGAATCGCAATAATCGTAGAATCGCAATACTTAAGAATCGCAATATAAATCGAATCGGCACCCAAGAATCGTGATAGTATCGAATCGGGAGATAAGTGAATCGCCACAGCCCTATGCAATGTTAACGTAACCCCATGGCTCTCTCTAAAAAAAAAGAGTCACATGAGTGTGGCATTTAAGGCCATCTGTCGCTATGAAAGAAATAAACTGGGTGTGTCTTACTCATTGTATTACTGGACAGACATGTAACTAACTTTGCAGTCTGAGCCATCTTACCCCATCACTATGTGCTGTACCACAATGCTGCAGTTTATATGTTTCTGTTGCGTTTCTTTTTTCTATGTTTGAGACATGCAAATGTCTCAAACATAGACGGATATCACAGGATGTTGTGAAGAGTACCTGGCTATATATAAGATTTTATTATGAAAATATATGCTGTATTCTGATCATAAAATGTTTTATATTTTTTGAAAGATAATTGTATTTCAAATTGGTTTATTTATTTATTTTTAATATATTTTAATATATTTAATGTTTTTTAGTCTGCGATACCGTGGTATTTTTGTCCAAGGTTAACTTATCATACCGTCAAAAACACATAACCGGCACAATCCTAGATACCATTTGATTATTATATCGCAATCGCAAATCGCAATATTGTTCACAATAATCGCTAATCGCACCTTTCTCCCAAATAGTGCAGCACTAGTATGCTCCTCACCTGGCTGTCAGGTGCTGGTATGCTGCTCACCTGGCTGTCAGGTGCTGGTATGCTCCTCACCTGGCTGTCAGGTGCTGGTATGCTCCTCACCTGGCTGGCAGGTGCTGGTATGCTGCTCACCTGGCTGTCAGGTGCTGGTGTGCTGCTCACCTGGCTGTCAGGTGCTGGTGTGGGAGTCATGGGAGTGGCAGTTTGTCTTGCAGACAGTCGACGGCTGCAGCGCTGCACTGTGCTCCTCCTCATGATGAATGGACTAGAGGAATATCAACAAAGCCTGGGGGTTGGAGAGGGACAGTGAATCCAGTGACATCCAGACTTACGTGACAATCCCAAAATAAATGGCTATCCTCCTGCATTTCTTTCTCAATATCCACCTCTTCTTCCTTGTACTGTGCTGTATGTATACAGCTTTTTCTAACTCTACTTTTTTAAACTTGCATTCAAACATCACATCTGCTGAGTGCCATGGAGGCCGTCTCCGTCTTTAACGTGGAGTATAAGTGGGCCTTAAGTCTACTGAAGGGTAATGCAGGTGGACCAGATAATATTATTATCATAGGTCCACAGTTATATTTCAGGAAGTTGGTAACCCTAGGCACTCCGGAACCTGTGCGCCTGCAGGCAAAGGGGCAGCTATCAAATAATATGTGCCTAAGTTCTTTATCTCTCGATGTGGACTCCAGTACTACACATTGAGGCACGTACGTGCATGCCCAGTGTATGCAGCATGTGTAGAGTAGACTGGGAATGCCTTTAAGCATTTAGCAGCCTAATTTAGCTGCTAAATGCGGATAGCCGCGGCAAATTAACGGGAAATCGCCATCAACGGCTAACAAACACGATTCCCAGCATGAATGGAAACTATACATCGTTCATAGTTTATTTAGTAATAGTGATTTTTGTTGCATACCTTTTGTTATTTCAGGGATTTTGCTGGCTTGGTCTGCTCAATCTCATGGCTGCGCAAGTTGTTGTTGTTCTTCTATGGATTTGATTGGCGGTTGGCAACCAGCAGAGGTGCATTACCGCCACCTACTGAATTCTAGTAGTTTCGCAATACGGAGATGTAGTTCATGATGTTACACACTCTTGTACAGTAGGTGGCGGTATGCACCTTAAAGTTGTTTGCGATCCGCCATTCAATCGGGAGAAGAAGAAGATCCCCTTTAGAGAAGTGCTGCATTCCGGTGCCATTGGAAATACAGGTTCATGTTGGAAAGACGGGGAATAAAATACCGTTCACCCATTAGCAACACATTAATATAATGCTCACATTATAACACCAGCTTTCAGCTCGTATCTAGGCCTACTACAAAATACAACTCACTTCAGCTTTCAGTTTTAGTTTAAATGTAACGTATATTTAATTATGTGCATTTGGCTAGATACTTGCTGCTGGTGATGTCAGAATTCGGGAAACCATATTTTCTAGTAGTATTTATTATCAAAATAAACGATTTGCATCACATAAGTCGCTGTATGATCACAACACTTGCTGGGTCCCCGTCCCCGAAACAAGAAATCAGTCAGTTGCAAAAAAATCAGAAGAAAAAGGTAAACATTAGACTTCAAAGTTAACTCGTTGCTTGGTATCCGCTGTGGCGTAAAGAGGAATTTTCCCATAGGACTTCAATGCAGCATCGGATAGCGAAGTAGCTTTTTTTGAGCATCACATCAGATAGCAAGTTGCCACATTGTAGCAGAGTGCGTGTTATTGTATCTTCTTTGGTTGCAAGTAACTTTAGCAGTCAGTCAGTCAGTCGGTGGTGGATGGGAGACATCCTGTGGTACAGCCGGTGACCACCATCAAAACGTGAGTAGATAGAGGCGGTAACGTACGGTGCGTCTCGGTAGCTTTGTTTTCCCAGCATAAACGCAACACGCGCGGCTACTGGCTTGAGTTTAAATTGTAACGTTGGTTCTGAGCTAGGTTAGCATCGCGCGTTCTAGTTCTGCTTCTTTGTAAACAGATTTACGTTGGTTGCTTTTCTAAAAACACATTTGCTACTAAACGATAACGTCACTTTGCGTGCCGTGCGTGCGTGTGTGTGTGAGTGTGAGGCAAAAAGAAGACCTCATGTTAGTAACGTTGGGTGGACCTATTAAATCAAGCCCCTTTAACATGCAGCCTCAGCTATCTGACATGTTCAGTACATGTCAGTTCCTGCATGGCAGTATGGGCCTGGGCTCATGTGTGACGGATTATTCAGGTTACGCCCCCCCCACACACACAAACACATACACACACACACACACACACACTCGCCAACACCACCACCACCTGATACCTCCACAGCTGCTCACATCAGAGCCCCCCTCCTCTTCCCTTGAATGACCCTTGTCCTGCATTGCCATGGCCTGTGTAGAAAGGCACAAGACGGAAATGAAATGTACTGAATGTAGTTGCATGTGTGAATAGTGATGAGCACTGCCTGAACGGTTAACCCAGTCATTTACTGGGAAATATGTGTGAAAAAGCCTCTAGCAATGATAAGGAAACTGCTCCGAAACCTTCTCGGTGCATTTGGGAAAGAACCGCAACCAATTTCAAAACAAACAGACAAAAAACATACTGACTACTGACATGATTTCAGACTATAGGTTGAGGCCACGTCTCGTCATACTGGTTTAGCTGGCTCAGCCTGGCTGGGGGCGTGGTCAGGGTGGGGTAAAAACCACCGTTCTATCCATTCAGCAAAGTTAGAATTTAGCTGATAGCCCAACCCAGGCAGACACGATCGGGGATTTAACCACCGCAGTAAACACACATCTGAGCAGACGTCTTGTGTTCTGCTCTAGAACCCCCAAACCTGTAGTTTAGACCCGCAGCACCGTCTTTTGGTGAGTCAGCCCATGAGATATATGGGCGGTTTTACCCCACTCGCGCGCCAGCCGTTTAACATTTTGTGGGCGTTCCCAGACATGCGGACTGTCTCTATTAAGGAGTCATGATGTTCTTCTGGTGGATTCGGCAAATAAGGGCATAATTTCAATAAAGTGTAAACTTTTAGAATTGGTTCGAATCGCTTGTTATTTCCACAATCACATGGAGAGCAGTAATGTTAATGGGCGGCGTGAAGAGTTATATTTGGTTAAACAATAACTAAAATTCTCTTTTTTCCCTAGGACATATTAGCCATCATGGTGAACCAGGTCCAGCGAGTGGATGGTACCTGGCAGACATGCAAGAGTGACTCCAGCGGGGCCAGCAACAGCGGCGGAGAGAGCTCCAAGGAGAGCTCCCGGTGCTCCACTCCGGTGCTGGATGCAGATCGATCCGACAGGTTGCGGGACAAGATGCGGAAGAGGATGGAGTCCGGTGACCCCTGGTTCTCCCTGGAGTTCTTTCCTCCCCGCACCGCCAGTGGAGCTGTGAACCTGATCTCAAGGCATGTCCAGGCAAAATGTATTGGTGTAGCAGTAGCTGTAGCATATTTCTTACATAAGACACTCACATTCCTTGACATATAAACAAACAGAACATAGCACATACAAGAGTCAAGACAAGTCAAGTTTGTTTGTATAGCCCTAATTCACAAGCATGTCTCAGAGGGCTTTACAGATAATGTGTCTAGCTAGGTCTAGCTAAGCACTATCAATAAACAGGAATGAACAATCTTATATTAAAGAGAGAGATGAGGGAGGGGGAGAGGGGGAGAGAGAACAGCAAATAGGTTATACTGGGGCTGGGCGATACATTTTAAATCAATATCATGATAATCATAAGGATCATTCTCGATATCAGTGTATATCACAATAATATGGCTCAGGTGAGCAAAATCATGTTTAGCCTGATTTGAGCCGTATGGCTTGTCAGAATTTCGGGCCCGGCTCCGGCCCTGCCCGCCTCCCCCTGAACCTTATGTGTTTGATCAATTTCGAATAGCCTAAGCCCATCAAATCAACACTATACAAAAAAATCCATTGAAACATTTTGAACCCCACAATGTGTCAGTTCTCAGGACAAAAAAAAAAAAAAACTATTCAAAGACTAGAAATGTTTTATGACACCTTAACATATTTCTCCACACAGATGACTGAATACTCCAAGTTAAGTAACGTTAAGTATCATCTGCTGAGCCTATTTGTCTGGGTCACGCTGAATTTTGGTTAACAATGGCTGTCATGGATGGATTACTGGGCAAGCTAGGCACAGGCTCAGGGGCCCAAGAGCAGGAAGCCCCTCAGCCAGAGCCTAATACATGATGGTGCTGTCACTATTTACTGCCACACAGTGGAAGTACCCCCTGTGTACCCCAGTTTGGGAACCACTGCCTTAAAGTAATCTATTTTTAAAGACTAACTCATATTTTTTATTTTAAATACTCTTATTTTAAATACATGTATTCCATTACTCCCCAACTCTGTTAATTTTTCTTCAGATTTGACCGCATGGGCTCCGGAGGGCCCCTGTTCATCGACATCACCTGGCACCCGTCGGGGGACCCAGGCTCGGACAAGGAAACCTCCTCCATGATGATTGCGAGTACAGCAGTGAACTACTGCGGCCTGGAGAGCATCCTCCACCTGACCTGCTGCAACCAGAGCAAAGAGAAGATTAGCGGCTACCTGGCCAAGGCCAAGCACCTGGGTTTGAAGAACATCATGGCACTGAGAGGAGGTAAGCCAAGCACCTGACCTGGGTCTGAAACACATGGCACTGAGAGGAGGTAAGCAAAGCACCTGAGTCTGAAGAACATTATGTTAGGTAGGAGAGCCAACAGGAGTCTGGTGTGAGCGAGTGAGCTGCTATTATGTAGATTTGGGTCTTTTGCATTTCGCTAATGAATTCATTCAAGGCCTACTACAGCTTTATAACGTTAGAGCCTACTACAGCTTTATAACGTTAGAGCCTACTACAGCTTTATAACATTAGAGCCTACTACAGCTTTATAACGTTAGAGCCTACTACAGCTTTATAACGTTAGAGCCTACTACAGCTTTATAACGTTAGAGCCTACTACAACTTTATAACGTTAGAGGCGAACAAAAGCAGTAACTACTGTATATTGCAACAACAAGACAATATTTTCTTTGCATTGTCAACATAAATATAGCAAAAACAACAAAGCAGGGGGAAAGAGGTGGACTATTTCATAGCCCGAATGGGCAGAACAGACCATTTGTGTGTCCCCCCCCATTCATTATTTGTTGCTGTATAAATAAATAAAAATATTTGAGTGATAACACTGTTATGATGATGATGATGATGTTTATTATAACCTTGATTATCTTTATTGTTTCTCATGGAAAAAAGCAACAACACATCACCACATATGACTGCCAGTGCAAGTTGATGTGTATGTCATGTCATTCTGATATCTCTGTAGACCCAATTGGAGAAGACTGGGAGGAAGAGGAGGGAGGCTTCAGCTATGCGACAGACCTCGTCAAACACATCCGTTCGGAGTTTGACGACTACTTCGACATCTGTGTCGCTGGCATGTTCTCAACCTCCATATACACATATACAATATAGACATTCTTTCATTGGAGCGCCATTTGAAGGACACAAGAAAGTGATTTTGAATACTTTTCTCCGTCTTCTGTGCTGTATGTCATTTGTGTGCAGGCTACCCCACAGGCCACCCCGAGGCAGAGAGCTACGAAGATGATCTCAGACACCTGAAGGAGAAGGTGGACGCCGGAGCAGACTTTATCATCACCCAGCTCTTCTTTCGGGCCGACACATTTCTCAAGTTCATTCGAGACTGCCGGGCAATTGGAATCACCTGTCCCATTCTGCCTGGAATCTTTCCCATTCAGGTAAACCGCTAAGTCAGGGACAAAAAAACCTGATTATCATGATCAAAGTTCGCAGGTTGAAAGACAGGTGTGGGCATACTTGGAAAGTTTGGAAACCCTTGCTTATAACACATACTGTATTTGCCTAATCAAATAAAGGAATGATGCTAGTAAATGGTAGGCTTGGGCGATATGCCAAATTTTATATCGTGATAGTGTCCCGCCAAAATATCGCGATATACGATATTATCAGGGGGGTTGAATTATTCGGATATCGTGGATATTGGATATTTGATTATCGCGGGAAATATCACAATATTCAATCATATTGAATATTGTGTCCTTAAACTCAAGGCAATATACTGTAGGTCTGTTTCTGTTGATCATATTTTTAGAATTGACCATTCTTTTGTTCAAATTCTTCTGCCCCAGGGTTACCAGTCTCTGCGCCAGCTTGTCAAGCTGTCCAAGCTTGAGGTACCAGAGGAGATCACTGAAGTCATTGAGCCCATCAAGGACAACGATGCTGCCATCCGCAGCTATGGCATCGAACATGCGGTGGAAATGTGCCGTGTGCTGTTGGAGAGTGGCGAAGTACCCGGCCTCCACTTCTACACACTAAATCGTGAGGTCGCCACCATGGAGGTTCTCCGGCGGCTGGGCTTGTGGATAGAAGACCCCAGGTTGGTAACCCTCTGTTTAGTTGTTATGAGACCTTGGGCTCTATTTTCGTGCTGGCGCTAAGCAGCGCTATGCCCTGAGTGCAAGTGAATTAGCAATTTTGTTGGGCACAAAACAAATATGGCGCGCATAAAAGCGTTAGCGTCAACATGGGTTGGGCTCGCACAATAAAGGGTGTGACAATAAAACAGTCGGCGCTGTGCAAGTTTTTTATCAATTACGTTTGTTTCCACCGAATCAGACCCCCTTCAGACCCCCTCTCAGCACAAACATTGACGCTCTGTGCTATTTTAGTGGTTTTATTAATGCGCACATGAACACAGGGACATCTGAAATCACATGAGAATGCTTTGTGAATATTGTATGTTTCCCCCCACATTGAGCCAAATATACTAATTGAAATACATGCTATCAATTCAACACTCCCATTTAAATTCAAATTATTTACACACAGCAGCACTTGTGGTTATGCAGTGTACTACATGAAGGACAAGAGACAATATAAATCAGGGCCACTCATCGCCCCCCAACGACCTTTACAACTGCGCCGGCCTGCGCCATCGCCTCTTCATACACAAAATGATGAAAATTGAGTTAAACAGGCCTTAAAGGGATAGTTCAATTTTTTTAAAGTTTGGGTTGTATGAGGTACTTGCCACCAGTCAGTGTACTACATGCAGTAGAATGCAGCCAGCGCGGTCCCACTTTGGAGAAATGGAGACCGGCCTCATCAGGCAAGTAGAGCTGTTGGCTGAGTGTGAACAGGGTCACAAGCAAAAACTAACAACAACAACAACAACAAAACATAAGATGCTTCCATATGTGCAAGTGCAGTTACAGCTGCACATGGGCTAGAAACAAAACACCTCCCACTGAATGTTACCTCACTTCACCTCATCACCTCAAACACACTCCTCACCGCAAACACACTCCTCTCCGCCAGTGTTGGGCAAGTTACTTTCAAAATGTAATATGCTACATATTACTAGTTACATTCGTTTGAAAGTAATAAGTTACTTTACAATATTACTTTCTGTGTAGAGTAACTATTACACTACTTTTGCATTACTTTTTACCAAAACAACAGGAGCAGCAGAATGACATTGCCGCCCCGGGAACCATCCCAAAAAATAATTTCAACCCGCCTTGAAATCAGTGTAAACAATCCAAAATTCTAAATGTTATTATTTTCCTTTGTTATTGTCATCTATAGTGGTTAGTTGCATAAAAACACAGTTTGATTAGGAAATGATTGTATCTTTTTAAATATGTGCTTTCATTTAATCAAATATAACTCAATTTGTAACTTGAGTTACTTGACAAAGTACCGTAACTGGTATAATATTACTGAAATCCTAGTATTAAATAACTTATATTACTGAGTTACTGCTAAAAGTAATATATTATATGTAATATGTTACTTTTGTAATGAGTTACCCCCAACACTGCTCTCCGCAAACACACTCCTCTCCTCAAACACACTCCTCACCTCAAACACACCTGCAGGCAATGGGCACTGATCACTCTCCAGCCATCCTACTGCTTTCAAGAGACTTGATCAGTTCCATTGTTTGAGAGTTGTGTCCTCGGCACCCAGCAGCAACTGAGAGCTGCTGCTGCCGCCTTAAGTCTTCTGTGCGTAACTGCAACATGTAAGTAGTGGTGATTTCTAGTTCTGTTGTTTGTCTATAGTTTGTTAAGGTGATAAGTTCATGCACATCTCCTGAGTGTTTGACACAGTTCGCTGGTGTTTAGATGTTAGCTGCTGCGGTCATTGTTGGCAGTGTGCAATGTAACTAAATTGAGGTGATTGTGTTCCTGATTGTATTATTTCCCTCCTGTATTTCAGAAACCACACACACTTGGATTACATGCTGTGTGTGTGTGTGCACACACACACACACACACACACACACACACACACACACACACACACAGAGAGAAAATGTACATAACATGCTATAATAAAATGGTTTGCACCCAACCGGATTGGACTGGCTCTGTTATTGCCAACTGACCGTCGCACCATGGTGGTGCTCATTCACTGGATCCCCCTTTCTATCACTTAGATGGAACAATTTTCTTACAGACTACATGGTGCATGTTGGTAGCCTGGTATTCAGATCTTATGAATCGCAGTTTTCAGCACTCGTGGAATTTGCGTGGCAATTCATTCCTTATGAATCACCATGCAAATTCAAAGAGTGCTGGAAACTGCGATATTTTGCTTGAAATAGTCCAGACTTTTAGACCGAGTTATTGTCATAGACTTAATTAATCAAGTAAACTTTTTGTCTTTGCCAGGCGACCTCTTCCCTGGGCAGTGAGCGCCAATCCCAAACGGAGGATAGAAGATGTTCGACCCATCTTCTGGGCCTCCAGACCCAAGAGCTACATCTATAGAACCCAGGACTGGGATGACTTCCCCAATGGCAGATGGTAATCTTCATAACTCTACACCATTTAGTAAAAAATATTTACCAGATTCTACCTATTTAGGCTAGCAAATGCTCCATATCATTTATATTACAATCCTTCCAAACATAACAATTCTTTGGATATACAGCTACTGTACAAGAGCAACAGGGTTGTGGAGGTCTTGCCACAAGCAAACCTGTAACAACACCACTGGGGGGGAAAGAAGCTGTAATGTTAGGGATGCACAATATTTATCAGACCGATAAATGATCGGCCGATATGGCCATTTTGCGTTATTTATTCCGCTAATGACGTCTTAGCCCATAAATATGAAGCCAAAGCATGGGGAGCCAGTGACACATTCAGAGCTATCATATAAATAAATGAATGAATGACAACATAGTTGATGACTAATTAGCCGGGCAGTTTAGGGTTAGATTTTTTTTTTTTTTTTACGTCTGATTTTAATTTGAGTACAGTATTGACATTTGTTCTGAAAGTCTTATTTCCGGGTGTAAAATGCTGCGTCATACTTTGCTTTGTCAAAAGGACACTTAAAAAGTGTACCACTTACTATCTTCAGGGGTAATTCGTCATCTCCGGCTTTTGGCGAGCTGAACGACTACTACCTGTTCTACCTGAAAAGCAAATCATCCAAAGACGCGCTGCTACAGATGTGGGGTGAGGAGCTGACCAGTGAGGCCAGCGTCTATCAGGTCTTCACCAGCTACATCACAGCCCAGCCAAACCACATTGGACACAAGGTGGAACAGATAGATCTACTGCAGTGATTCTCAACCCTTTTCATATCAAGGAGCCCTCATTTAGTCCTCTTTTAGTCCACATTTAGTCCACATTAGAGCCACAAACCCTCATTTGATTAGATGTTGTCTCTCAAACCCAAATCTAAGAAGATTGTTATTGTTCAATATCATTTTGTCCAGAATTCCATGACTTATCTGACTGTATTGTAGGTAGAGATAACAGTCAAACTATGATCAAAACAAACAGCCATTCTTCTACATTCTCTAGTTGTCATCTTCTTGTACAAATAATGCTGAAGTTTAACAATTTGCTGGGGACCGCCCTCAAGGACCTCTGAGGTCCCCAGACCTCATGTTGACAAGCACTGCTCTCTTGGATGGTTAGAATGGATGTATATGTGCCTCTGAAGCCCGTGGCATTTTTGCCAAGGTGTCTGCTTTGTCCTCCTAGGTGATGTGTTTGCCATGGAACGACGAGCCTCTGGCTCCAGAGACTAACCTGCTGAAAGATGAGCTGGAGAAGGTCAACAGGCGAGGGGTGCTAACCATCAACTCTCAGCCCAACATCAACGGCAAACCCTCCTCAGACCCCATAGTAGGCTGGGGACCTGCTGGAGGCTATGTCTTTCAAAAAGTAGGACCATAGTTACCTTGTTTTCTTCTGAAGGGAGTGGCTAGTGCACTCCATGTACTGTCTTTCCTAATTAAAGGGAGGCTTTGTCGATTCTCAACCCACTGTATCATTATAGTCTCCGTAATATAAGCAGATGGACAGTGCTTACCTTCTCTATATTTTTTCTGCACCGAGAAACCCCCGTTCATCTGCTTGCAGAAACTCCTCCCCCCACCACCTCGTATGGCTTGTTAAGGCTCTCGATGCTATTTTCCGTGGATGTGCGCATACAGAAAGAAAAAAATAAACAATCTGTAGTTCTCGATTTTTTTCTCTATACATAAAAATCATATACAGTATTAAGAGTGCTCCAACTATCACCAGTGAATAGTTGTAGTTTTATATTTTTGATTGAACATTTGAATGTTTGTATACAAGGTTTTTTGTTACTGAATACATAAGGCTGTCTGAACACATTTTAAATACAGTAGTTGAATTTCAGTTAAATGTAAAAAAAAAAAAAAATCACAACGAATTCAAACCCCAACCTGCCTGTCTAATGCATCAAAAAACATTTCATTCATTCATTCATTCATTCAAAAATTACTTTCTTTTTTTACTTTTCCTCCAAGCTATGCTTGGAAGCTATTTAGATTCAGTAAAAGGAAATAATCAATATGTCAACTAAAATGGTGCAATCTCTATCCATTGTGTATTCATTGAGCCCTGCTTTCATGTGTCAGCATTACCTCATGTTTACCGTTCAGTCTTTTATTTGTAGGTGAAATTGACAGCCCTGATTTGACTAATAATGTAGCCTCAATCTTATTCTTGCATATCCAACAGGCCTATCTGGAGTTCTTTACCTCCAGTGAAAATGTCAACGCTCTCCTCAAAGTACTGAAGAAGTATGAGCCCCGTGTCAACTACCACATTGTTAACGTACAGGCAAGTTTTGATAGAAAACCACATGTCATATAGTACAGTGTTCCCCAAAGACTGGGTCGGGACCCACCAGGTGGGTCGCAGGAGGAGATTTTATTTGGGTCCCCAAATCAATTAGCAAAATTTCTTCCAGTCTTTTATTTAATGTGTTTAAAACTCTGCCTAAATGCATTTATTTGGTCTCATTTATAATGTATTTGTTGTGTATATGTTTTCAATCATTTGTGCATAAAGCAAAATTATGATTTACCAAACGTATATTCCTTCGAAATGGCTGGTTTACCTATTCAAGATAATAGGTGATGCCGAACGTTCAGTAAAAATGGCCAGAAAATGTGTTCATTTATTCAGAAATTCGCTCTTCTCACGATTTATAGATCAGCCTGTTGGTTTGTTATTTTTAAAAAGTCGGTCCCCTAGAAAATAAGTTTGGGAAACACTGATACAGTGTATACTTATACATGGCATGAGGATAAATATTCCATCAAAAAGTAGCCCTTTTGATGATTTTATTTTTGGGGGCGTAGTAACCAATGATGTCGTCTTGTATTTAATGGAATCTGTGCAGGGCCGTAACCTGACCAACGCCCATGACATGCAGCCTAACGCTGTGACGTGGGGGATCTTTCCTGGCAGGGAGATTGTCCAGCCCACTGTCGTGGACCCAGTCAGCTTCATGTTTTGGAAGGTAAAGTCAAGGCTGTCCTGCTCAGTCTCATCAATAGGGGGTGGTGCAGAGCTTGTGAGCGGAGCCACGCTGAACACAGATTTCACGCGGAGCCGCTCTGGGATTTGTCGGTTGCCGTAGTAAACAGACTGTTTCAAGTTGCCCCCTCCTCCCCGGCTCCACTAGGCACCAGCGAGCGAGGTAGAAAGGCAAGTGGCGCTGTCAATTGGCAACGTCGGCGATTGCAGAGGATCAGAAAGTTTTTTTTTTACTGATAAGTTTCACAGAGGTTATGTTGGAAAAGCACAAATAAATGTGCAATCAAAACACTAATGAGGGTTTCCAACTGTTTGTTTGTGTTTATTCTGCCTTTTCGACACAAAATGGCCACCGTGAAAAGGGACTATGCTGCCGCTTGTCTGTGCTCCTCGCTCGCGCTCCGCTCATTAGCTCTGGGGTAGTGCGCCTGGTACGCATGAATGGATTTTGGTAGCACAATGTCCTGTAAGAATGACAGACAAAAGTATTGAGTTTGTTGACTTAGCCACTTTAGTAATAGTTATGTGAATGTACCATGCACCATTACTGTACTGCCACACTCTTAAAGGAACACTGTCTGTCTCCATGTAATCAGGACGAGGCCTTTGCCCTGTGGATCGAGCAGTGGGCTAAACTCTATGAAGACGAGTCCCCCTCACGGATGATCATCAAGTATATCCACGACAACTACTTCCTGGTCAATCTGGTGGACAATGACTTTCCCCTGGAAAACTGCCTATGGCAGGTCATTGATGACATGTTTGAGCTGCTTGACGCACCCCCAGAACCAGTCAGCGATGGGACAGTCTCTGAATAACACATTTCATCAATTCTTTTTAGCTTATATGACTATTGACATTTTTTCTTTTGGTCTTTTTAATGCTGCTATTGAGAGCACAGAGCTCCAGACTCGAACACCGCAACGTACTTAAGGGCTGAAGTATTCTTACTTCACATGGCTTTTTGAAAGACATTGCCGAGAACTGTTTTTAGGATTTTGTTGAATGGCGAATAGACTGTAAAATGAAACTGTACTGTATCTAGCCCAATCAAAATCCAGCAGTTGAAACAAACCTGAACAAGCACATAAGCTACAACCAGCTTGGCGCTTTGAGAGGGCCTGGCAGTCAACCAGCTTGGCGCTTTGAGAGGGCCTGGCAGGCATATCAATTTTTGTTTTTGCCTGTGGACACTGAACCCCTGGTGCAAAATAAAAGGTTACTTTAGGCTATACAGTATATTCATTCACAGTGCTATCAGAGAAGATAAGCTAGGCTAAAATACAGCCTGTAAACACAGAGAGACAAACATTCCCTACTGTGGTCCCACATGTTTTGGGTTGACCTAGTGTCCTCTAGTAAGAGAGTGGCGTCAGCGGAGGACCAAAATGCAAGAATCATTAGCCAATGAACAGCCAGGAATGGGTCTCTACTTTTGCATGCTAAAATAAAGCCGATAATGTACAATTTGATTAATTTCAAGGGATGAAAAACCCTTTCAAAGTACAACACTGTCTATTTTGATGCAACTCGACAGTGCTGCTTTTTTTACTGAAGAGTTCCACTTTCTACTTCCTGGAAAAAAACTGGTCCATTGGAGTGAATGGAGATGTCGGAACTCTTCTATTATACGGCTCTGGGTTGACCCATTCATATAATCTTTACAAGTTACCTTGTCAATGCATCGCCAGAATGAAAACCTCAAGAAACTACACTGGGATATGTTGTGGATTTTTTTAAGCCTTTTTCAGTATTTTGTTTTATTCTTTTCAAACAAGACGTGAAACCATTTAAAATGTAATGTTTTAAATTATAACATTTTTTTTATCAATTCTGTATTGACATACTGTTGTGGGTAGTATAGGAAACTGTTTACATTGTGCAAATAGAGATGTATTTTTTTATCCAAAATGTCACAGGATAAGTTACCAGAGTTAGCAGAAACACCCAGATGTCTCAGGTACCACTAATCTACCATAGACATCAGTTACACTAACAACCTTCTGCCAAGGGACTTGCGTTGTATAAAGCCTTAAGTGGCTTAATGTAACCTACTTAGTAATAGCCTTAACATTTTTTTTTTTTAATGAATGTCATATTTATTTGTTGTGCTTGGTTTCTAAAGCTCATTAAATATTGTGCTGTTACATCATACTTGGTCTGTGTGTGATTATTACTAATGAATGTACAGTAGCCTACCACTTACAGGACATCTTGTAACTACATTAGCCATTTACAGGACAGTATCACTATGGAACAGCGGTTCTCAATGAAAATGTGCCAAATGTGGGTCGCTCCCAACCATAGTGGCCACATCACAATATTGACATAAGCACACATTGACCTCCTGGCTCCCTGCGCTTGTAGAGCAGCTTTGAAGGGACGAGTGATGAAACACTCCACACGGAGGGGAAATGTGTCATGGTTGCACCTACTGTCTATAATGCTGCACCCTCCATGAGTTAAGTTCTCCTTTATTGTCCCCGTGGGGAAATCCATCCACTGCATTTGACCCATCCTCTCTACTAGGAAGTAGGAACCTTCCTAAAACTAGGAGCAGTGCAGCGCAGCTCCCTTTGTGGAAATTCAGAAAATGTTATGTGAGTTGTTTACAGCTGGAGTCTGGGCCATGTGACAGTTTGACTTAATAGCACAGAAATGGGTAATTTATTTATACACCAGAATATATGGGGGGTGAAGGTGATCGGAGTGTCTTGTATTATGTGTATGTATGTAGCCTATATATGTTAGAATCTTGTAGGAGTATGGTGCAGGTAGGGTAAGTATAGGCTACATATATCTATGTCTGTCTGTCACAGTGCCTATGACCTCATCAGTAATGTCACAATGCCTACTATGACATCAGTGGGACAAAAATGTAAATTGAGATTGCCCACTTGCTCCCTTTTATAGAGATAGATAGATAGATGGGGAGTATTTTATTTTTTAAGATTGGGTGATGGTTCAAATCGGTTCAAATAAGAAAATCATCGTGAGATGGCAGCAGAGCTGGGAGAGTGGAAAGAAGTGAAGGCACCTGTGTACATCAAGTTCATCCAAGTCTCTACCATTGAGATATATACTCCAGTCCAGTAGGTAGCGGTAATACACATTTAAGTTGGATGTCAACCTCCTCAGAACAAAGGAAGAAGAAACACGGAAGGGCTTATGACGGTTTTGAGTGGTTTTTACCATAGTACGTGAAGGCAGCACGAGACAACAACGAAGATGGCGTGTTGCGCGAACAGTTTTTGTTGTCAATGTTGCTGCAGGGATGGAGAGACGCGTACACCTGAAGAGCTGGTAAGGATGGGTGCAATTAATCTGTAAAGTGCACATGTCTAAGCGTCAAGATGAGACATGTTGGCAGAACTTGAGTCAATAAGCTTTCCTTATTGCTTCCTTCTGGCTTGCTCCACCCTCCTGTGCTCGGTTTATTCTGTTGTATTACAAACTAACTGACGTTACAGTAAATCCGTCATAAATGCGTAAATGCATACTGGACAACTGTGCATGTTTCCCATAATGGAGTTCAGTTTCAACGTAGCCATGATATGCCTCGTTCACTCTAATGAAAAGGTCACGTCAAATCCATTGAACAAATAATGCGATTTAACATTGCCTTATCCTAACATGTTAAAACATCGTTTAAGACGTTTCCGACGTGTTATGATCCATGCTATCCACCAAGCAGCAGTTAATGATAACAATAATTAAACTTTAGACTTGATCCCGTAGACTGTCCTCCCAGATAACGAGCGGCAGCGAGCAGTGTACCAATTCTAAAAGTTGAGATTTAATTGAATTAAAGTGGTTCTTGTTGGATCACCTGTATGCCGAATTTACTAGAAGACTGTATACAATCTTCTAGTAAATTCTGCATGAATGCCGAAAATGATACATCGTTTACGGCGAGTTAAGTTATGGTGTCACTGGTCTGTCAGGTAGCCTATGCATTTGCCTCGAAGCAAGGTGACATAAGCTACCACATTTCTGAACAGACTCTGGTCTGACACCATGATTAGCTTATTATGGGGTTATTTTTTATAGCAAATATGTAGCTTGTTCAGCTTGCTGACAAGGTCTAGGTTGTGAATTTATCCGCACACACACACACTCACTCACTCACTCACTCACTCACGTGCACACATCTGCGTGTGTGTGTGTGGTGGGGAGGGGGGCTGGTCTCTTGGGGCTGGTGCCTAGGTCATTGGGGTTGAAACCCCTTTAGCTAACAATTAACCAGCTGTTGAGAGAACAGTGAGTGAGCATGAATATTCTGTCTTTGTTAGCAGGTCCTGACATCTTGTCGCTGACTGCGAATCTACGAACAAGTGAAAATGAGCTTCAAGCTCGCCACCTGTTTTGTCTACGAAGCAGACATTTTAAAGTATAACCCCAATAAAGTATATCAATTAATGGTATGATCAATCATTCAAAATATCCAATAATTCCTACCATCAAGGCTAAGCTCTCTGATGACAACATGACACCACCACCAAAAAATCAGTGAGACAAGGCAAAATCTACAAACTCACTCTAGTCTATCTCTCGAACACACAAGGGCTGCGCGCGTGCCCGCGTGCGCACGCACACACACACACACACACACACACACACACACACATGTATTTCAAGGCTACCAACAGAACATCAAACAAGAACAACTAGTTAAACTAGACAAAACGACTTCCTTGTTCCTTCTTATACCATAGTAAAGGTCAGTGAGATGTAGGGCAACATTTTCAGGCTCTTGGGTAATGCTAAAGGAGAAACTCTCCCAGCTGGGCGTGCCCGACCCCATCTGCAGATGGACCACAGACTTGCTGACTGACGGGAAGCAGCACGTGAGGCTGGGTAAGCACATAACTGACTTTCGGTCTATCAGCACCGGTGCTGTCCAGGGCGGTGTCCTCTCTCGTCTCTCCCTACTTCTTCGGTCTGTACACCAACAGCTGCACCTCCAGTCACCAGTCCGTCAAGCTCCTGAAGTTCGCGGACGATACCACCCTCATAGGGCTCATCACAGACGGAGATGTGTCGCAATACAGACAGGAAGTTGACCATGGTGCAGTCAAAACAACCTGGTGTTAAAAGCTAAAAAAAGAATGGAGATGATTGTGGATTACAGGAGGAACAAAGCCCCACCTTCCCCCATCACCCTGGGTGACTCCCCAATCAACACTGTGGAGTCCTTCCGCTTCCTGGGGACGATCATCAGTCACGACCTAAAATGGGAGCTGAACATCAGAGCTCTCACCAAGAAGGCACAGCAGAGGATGTACTTTGTACGGCAGCTGAAGAAAGTGCCAAAGGCCACGATGGTGCACTTCTACACCTCCATCGTTGAGTCCATCCTCACCTCCTCCATCACCGTCTGGTATGCTGCTGCCACTCTCAAAGACATCAACAGACTTCAGCGCATCATCCGCTGCGCTGAGAAGATAATCTGATGCAACCTGCCATCCCTCCAGGACCTGCATGCAGCCAGGACACTGAAGCGGTCTCCCAAGATCATGGCCGATCCCTCCCAGTCCCACCCTGGCCACAAACTCTTTAAGACACTCCCCCACGGCAAGAGACTGAGGTCTGCTAAGACCAGAACCACCTGCCACAACACCAGCTTCTTCCCAACCGCTATCAGCCTCACCAACAAGGCCCGGAAACCCAGTTATAGACTATAATAAAATATATATATAATCAAAACAAATACATACAAAAACAAATAATTGTTAGTGGCCAAATTAACTCTAAAATCGCGCAATACATTTATAACATAGTTTCCCTTCTTTTCCAGGCAATCCTTGGGGAAATCCATGATGAAGAAGATGAAATTCTACCCAGGAAGGATTATGAGGTGAGAAACCCCTCATCTAGAGAATAAAAGGATTACAGTGAAGCTCTAGTTCTCCTTATTTAGGGGGTTAATGCTACACCTGGGATACATTAAAATTATTAGGAATTTGTGTTTAAATTCTTACACAGGATTATTTTCTGCTTTAATAGAGCCTGGATTATGATCGCTGCATCAATGACCCGTACGTGGAGGTTCTGGAGGTGATGGATAACAAGGTAAGATAACATGACATTTGACTGATACCTGCTAGGAAATTGGGCTATTGCAGCAGTAATTTGTTCTTGGATACAGCAAAGAAAAATAGAACGCAAATAAGAATAAAGCTTATTTGGGTGAGGGGGGATTATATTTAAATATGGACCACTGACAATTCACTCTAACATATTAAAGCTATAATGTGTAACTTTTGTATTGTGGAACTTTTGTCTCCCCCTTCTGGCAGTGAGAGTGGCAGTATGTGTATGTATGTGGTGTCCGAAAAATGAGCTCCTGACTGTTTCCTTTGTTCTTCGATGTCATGCAAAAACAGGAAACGGCTATCAACGCTCTGATGCAATACAAAACATCTCCTTTGTACCGTCCATGTTATTTCCACATTGCAACTTAGAAGGTCATGAACACACCGAAGTCGGCAAGAGCAACTTCCCAGCTCGGGAAATGGGACAACTCTCTCTGTATTCCACAGTAGACCAGCGTTTTCAATCTGGTGTCTGTGGCAACATTCCCACGCTGGCCTGGAACATGCGCACCAGAGACTTCCGCCCGACTGAGCTGGCTAATTTACAGTTAGCCTTCTGCTAACTTGAATGTGGATAAAATAATTACATTTTGCGGCTCTTCTAGAATTTCCAAATGTTATCGGAACGAATGGATCAGATTCAGATTCAGATTCATTTATTTAAAGAATGGGACTTTACACGTTAATGAACAGTACAGCCGTACAGTAAACATGCCAGGTTATAGCCCAAGGGCTAGTTTCCACCTGTAGTCCCATGGCAGGTTGATGTAATCATGAAAGAGAGAAAAAAATAATAATAGTACTAAAAAGATTAATAGTACAGAAGATTAGTAAAACCAAAAATGATTAAAACACACAATTAATAGTACCAAAAAATTAATAGTACAAAAGGTTAGTAAAACCTAAAATGAATAAAACACACAGAGCATGCAGCGATATGTTAGGTGTACTGTCCATGGTTAGGTGTGATCACATTGCTGGTTTGATCTGAGCCATAGTTTCAACTGGCCTTTGAAGGTGGCGAGACTAGGGCATTCTCTAATAGAGGTAGGTAGGTAGATTATTCCAGAGGGTGCTTCCCATGAAGGATAAGGTCTTCTGGCTAAAGGAAGTTTTTCTAAAGGGGACCTCACAGACCTTGTTCGTGATGGCCCGAGTGACACGGGTCGAGTTGGCAGTCGAACGATATTTGATGAAGTCAGCAAGAGGAGGCGGCGCCAGTCCATGTAGAACTTTGTATATTAGACAGGCAGAGGTGAAATTTCTGATGGTTGTGTGACGATCAAAACTCCACTCCACTGGTTTACGGCCCTGATGGAGTAGGCTACGGCTAGGCTTTGACAAATGCTGCATTCACATGCTGCTTCCATTGTCCCTTTTTCTGAGCTGGAAAGTCATTTTTCCTCTGTGTGTTCATGAGTTTCTAAGTGGTAATGTGGGAACAACATGGACGCTGCAAAGAAGACGTGTTGTATGTTACTGCTCAGAGCGTTTAAACAACACGTTGAAGCTGTTTCCAGTTTGGTGTGACAACAAGAGCAAAGGAAACGGCCTGAGAGCTCATTTTCCCGACACCACATGAATGCAGCGCACGTACTCTCGCTGCCACAAGGGGGAGATAAATGTGCATTAAAAAGGTTACGCACTCCAGCTTTTGAAGAAAGTGTCTAGGAGTCTAGGTGTACAACTACGGTACATGTGTTGTAATAGTGTCAATATGTACAGATTCTTATGCAGCAAATGTGCAGAAATATTGTATGTACAGATCATCAAATGTGCAAGCAAATTGCATAAGTCAAAAACTATACACCCACCTACGTATATGGAAAACCAAATGGGTCTACATTTAACACGTTGCCTACATAACAAGCGTGTTTGATAATGACCGCTTGAAATGACTTGGATAAACCAATCACGTTCCTTTCTGTGCATTCTTTTTAGATTATTTTCTATTTTTGTATTTGATCTTGTCACACGTGTATAATAAGATTCATTCATTTAGCATATATGCTGAATCTTATTATACACGTGTGACAAGATCCATACTTATCATAATGCTTACTCTGCACAAATATCCTTGGTTCTGGGTGTTGTATGTCACATGATTATGTGAAGATATTCTCATCTGCCAATAGAAAGCCAAAAAGTACGAAGCTGTGCGGTGGATACTCGTGTTCGCTATTGGAGTCACGGTTGGTCTGGTACGTGCTTTTGTGATATCTCGTTTTTTCCCCTCGCCCAATAAATATACAGCTTCTGAATACAACATGCTGCGAATAAACAGGGGATTCTGTGTCGCCGTCTCTTTCAGATGGGCCTGTTTGTGGACTCTTCTGTACGCCTCTTCAACCATCTCAAATTCACATTGGTCGGAAATTGTATCCTTTAAAACGCCTGTAGAAACTTCCCATGTGTAATGGAATTCCCCTGCACTTCAGTGTCAGTATGCCAGTTCAGGATGCTCAGGGATTCCGATTTGAGTTGCCTGATGTAAATATCATGTTGTATTATATTCAATGATCTGCAGAAGCTCTTGCTTATGATAATCATCATAACTCAAATACAATCATAACTCGGGTATAATAGCCAGGATACTGAGGCGTGTTTATATCTTTTTATATCCTTTTGTGGTAAGCATTCGCTTATGCATATAAATGCAAACAGGATAAGAGCAAGTCTCCACTCCAGAATACTTTGTGTATGTGAATACACTCATTAACACCCACATGAATAGGAGCTGTAAAGTCACACAGCACTCTGCGTGATGTTGGTGGTTTCTCTACCTTAGCTGAAGCCTTGTAGCTGTGGAGGAGTGCAGTGAGAAAGGCTGCCTGGCTCTCTCTCTCCTGATGCTTCTGGCCTTCAACATGACCTTCGTCTTCATCGCCAGTGTGCTCGTCCTCATTGAGGTACGACTGCTGAGGGGGCTTTTACAATATGACATCATGCTTTACAGGGTTGATACTGATATTTTTGAAACTGCAGCTGCCAGTCCCTAAACAACACAACTAATAGAGGGGTAGGGCTTGGCAATATATCAATATTAAATCGATATCGTGATATGAGACTAGATATTGTCTTAGATTTTGGATATGGTGATATGGCATAAGTGTTGTCTTTTCCATGGTTTTAAAGGCTGCATTACAGTAAAGTGATGTCATTTTCTGAAATTACCAGACTGTTCTAGCTGTTCTATTATTTTGCCTTTACCCACGTAGTCATTATATCCAGATTACTGATGATTATTTATCAAAAATCTCATTGTTTCAATATTTTGTGAAAGCACCAATAGTCTGTGAAGGAAACCCTGTCTTTGTGGGTTTTTTAAATCACATCCTTTTTATTAAACGTGCTTGTGACATCTCACATGTGGCTTTGACTTAACAACTGAACCTTTAGCCCACTTCAGAGAAAATACTGAGATATATTGTGTATCACCATTCAGGCTAAAAATACAGAGATATGATTTTTGGTCCATATTGCCCAGCCCTATACAGGAGAAAAATGTAAGATTGCTTTATTTATGAACGTGTTATAGGCACATCACAAAAGGTGCTTGACACTCGTCTCACACTTCGTCTCCTCTTATATCTTGCTGTATTACACAGTATAATAACAATAATAATAGTAATAATGATAATAATAAATCTTCACAAATGAGGACCACTTTTATGACTTTTGAAGTGTAATTCTTTTAATGTGATTTTCAGAAACCCCTTTCAAAAATCATGAAAGTGATCCTCATTTGTTAAGATTACCTTGCGGAAACACAAGCTTCGCTGTTTCATAAACTTTAGTTAACCACAGAACTTATTTCATGCATTTAACCGAAATCCCCATACGAAAAACACATTCACTTTTACACGTAAGAGCCGGAGGTGCTACAGTAACATCCAGGTCTTCCGGACGTGGTACTCTTTTAGATAGTGCCATCATCTCATACTGAGTCATAAGATCCTAATAACATGTTCTTGTCTTTTGATCTGCTGCTGTTCAGCCGCTCGCTGCAGGCTCTGGGATCCCAGAAATCAAAAGCTACTTGAACGGAGTGAAGATCCCCGGGATTGTCCGACTACGCACTTTAATCTGCAAGGCTGTTGGAGTCATATTCACTGTTGCTGGAGGTATAGTATGTTGTATCCTGCCAATTGTGTACGATGAAGGCAGAAGTACTTAAAATATGACTGATATAGAGAGCCAAAGTTGCCCCTTCCGGTAGGGCCCTATACGAACCAACGTAGGAAAGAAATATGAGTGGTGGTGAACGGCGAGAGACAATCATGTTTTCGATCCTGTTTGAATTGTGCCATGAAGTATACATGTGAGGTTTATCAATTCAAAAGATAACATTGCAAGCCAAGAAAGTCGCAGTTAAACTGTTGCTCTATAAGTTATAAATTAGAAAGACTACATACAACCAGTCGCTTAAGTCGCCTAAGACTCACTTTTTCAGGCTCCATCTGGGCCCTTCTTGAACTAACTTCTCTCTCTTTAAAAAAACACACACAAAAAAAACACTAACCTTAACTTGTACCACTGTGCCTTCAGAAGTTGTAGTTGTCATAGACTGTGTTCCATAGTTGATTGCTCTATTGCTGACAAGAATGTGTTATTGTAAGTCGCTTTGGATAAAAGCGTCTGCCAAATGACGTAATGTAATGTAATGTAAGTGACGTCATATCTTTCTCTCGCGCCAGGCCATGTTTGTGTTGGTTCGATGTATATTGTGCGAGACGAGAGATGTAGTTGATTGAGCGGTTTCATACAAAACTAAACGTTATGTTTCAGTTTTACGACAAAACTGCGACTTTGTTGACTTGCAAAGTTATCTTTTTATCTTCATGGCACAATTCAAAATGGATAAACAAATTATTGCCTTTCGCCGTTCACCACCACTCATATTTTTTCAGGCCATGGTTTGTATGCTAAAGCAGGAAGTGGGCGTGACTTTGGCTATCTATTATACGATGGTTATTTATTTCTCAGCTGACAGATATTTGAACTGTTTTATGTCATCTGATCAATGGGATGCACAGCTTGTCAGGGCAGTGAGAAGGGTTACATTTACATGTGATTATTGCCAATGCACCCATTAACGCAACAGTATGGTTAAGCCTTTTACATGATTGTGAAGTTACAAAAGTGAAGTGTACACATCAGAATCAGAATCAGAAAGACTTTAATGATCCCCGGGGGGAAATTGGGACAAGTTACAGTTGCTCGCACTCAGGCATGAAATATCCACAAATGTTCTGACTATTAATGCCACTAAAGCTGAAGTACTCTCCATATTATACTGGAGATACTGGAGATATAGTGACTTTGAATACAACACTGTGAGTAGGTGGGTGGACAGAGCCACTGACTCTGTGTGTGTCTTCTTCACTCAGGTCTTTTTGTGGGGAAGGAGGGTCCAATGATACACAGTGGAGCCATTGTGGGAGCCGGGCTTCCTCAGGTACAGAGCCACACCCACAAAGTGCCATGAACAGACACACACTGCACATCTGCACTGTGATTACCACCATCTGAAATGTCAGTATTTACATTTAGAGTTTGCTTTGAGATGAGCTTATATCAAGTGTATCATATCAACTACAGTATATCACAAGTGCTATTTAGTTGATCCCACTGTTAAATGGCCGACATCCAGTGGTTGGCGATTTGGAAAAGCTTATTTATTGAGTGACTCATTTATAAATGCAAGAATGGCCACATTATGGCTTCAGTGCACTCATCAGATATTACCTTCCTCAGTTTCAGAGCATCATTTTATTACCTTCCTCAGTTTCAGAGCATCACTTTTAAGAAGATAAAATTTGATTTCCCCTACTTCCGCTGTGACAGGTATGGCACACATACATATACAGTACACACACACACATACACACACACCAAAAATATTCTAAAATGAAATATCCCCCTTAAAGTACTTGAACACTGTTAACCAAACAGCTGTTGACGATGGCGTCACGAACAGGATTATCTACAGCCTTTCTCAGTAAGTCTGAATTGATTGTACCACACAGACAGACTCCTTTCCCACATAATGTCAGATAAATCAATACCAAGTTCCCCCTGCCACGCTTCTCTAATCCTCTCAGTAGAGGGCGCGTTGCAGTTGTCAAACAGACATACAAATCTAGAGATAAGATGCATACAAATCTAGAGATAAGATTCACCTTATATATTGATTTTGAATGAATATTGATGAATCTGGTCCAGACACTTTCCCTCTGTGGAGTGGCTGGAACAGGAGACTGGAGTTTGACTGTAACTGACAGTGATGTGCTGTTCCATACATTCTCCCATCACATTCTCTGAACCTGTTGTCCAGGGACAAGCGAGACTTTGTGTCAGCGGGGGCTGCTGCTGGAGTGGCTGCTGCCTTCGGTGCTCCCATAGGGGGCACTCTCTTCAGTCTGGAGGAAGGCTCCTCTTTCTGGAACCAGGCCCTCACCTGGAAAGTGGTGCGTCTCCTTATTCAGTGAGCTCTAAGAGGGCCAGGACATTTCTGTTCCCCCTGCAAACTCAATTTAATTGACAATGTTACCTCACTTGGTCTTCCTCAGTTATCTGCCAATTCATAGCAGTGGCCTTGTATCATCTATGACCCGGGTTCAATTCGCGGGCTTTACTAGCGCCTCCTCTGGTCAGATAGGACACCTTTTAGTAGGGAGGGGAACTGGGGGGAAATGCATGATCCTCCCACGTGCTATGTCCTGCCGGTGAAACCCCTCGCTGTCAGGTGAGAAAAGAAGCAGCTGCCGACTGTATGTGTCGGAGGAAGCATGTGCTAGTCTACAGCTCTCCCCAGATCGGCAGAGGGGGGTGGAAGCAGGAGGAGTTGGTCAGGTACAATTTGAGAGAAAATCTGAGAAAAAAGCGAGTGAGAGAAAAACAAGCTTGAATTTGCAGTAGATGGGACCAGATATGCAATTTTTCTATTTTTATGGACCAACCAACCAACCAGCCAACCAACAGAGTGACTTATAGGACTGTGGACTGTGTGTAGCTTTCAATAGGCACAATTTTATATCCATCAATTGGGAAGAGGACCAATGTAGGGCGGTCCCCGCCAGCTGCCTCAATCTATCATTGAGAAATGCTATTTTCTACAGTAATGGATAACATTAAGTATTAAGCATCAAGTATGATTATCTGCGTGTCCCTTCCCCAGCTCTTCTGTTCAATGTCGGCCACTTTCACCCTCAACTTTTTCCGTTCGGGAATCAACTTTAACAAGTGGGGCTCCTTCCAGCTCCCTGGCCTGCTCAACTTTGGAGAGTTCAAGGTAAAACGCACAGATTTACTGCTGATGCCATTTCTCAATTTTTGTGTGTGAAGAATATGATGTCAGATTGTAGCTCTCCATGTTGCGTACATGTTTTTATGCACATGTGCCTTACACATACACGCTAGGGTTCAACAAATATTTAGAAGTTAGAACTGTCGATGTTCTGTGCAGATATTCAATGTCTTTAAAGTAGAACTTCACCGAAAAACAATGCTGATTTATTTTGCACATTATCTCACACATAATCTGAAAACTGTAAACCGTTTTGCAGGCATTCATTTAGTTTGACAGTTATGGAGAGTTGAGTTGATTTGAGTTAAGTTGTGGACAAGTGGACTAGTGATGTCATTTGTGCATAAAAGACATCACAGTGGTCAATAACTCTCAATAATGGTGAAGTTCTCCTTTAAAGTTGACTGATTTCATGTAAAAAACTTGAATGCCTAAAAATTTAGGCATTTAGACACGTGGACCCTTAATCTCACCACTGGAACCCAGGATCAAAATAATATTTATTATTATTTTTTAACAACACCTTGGTCAATGCCCAGTGTCCAGATGGTGATAAGAACTGCCACCTATGGACAGCATTGGACCTGGCCTTCTTTGTCCTGATGGGCGTGGTGGGTGGCCTCCTGGGGGCATTCTTCAACTGTATCAACAAGAGCCTGACCAAGTATCGCATCAGACATATCCACCCCAAGGCCAAGTTTGTTAGGTGATTACACGCACGCACGCACACACACACGCACGCACGCACACATACACACACACACACACACACACACACACACACACACACACACACACACACACACACTCTCAATCAATCAATCAATCAATCAATCAATCACTCACTCACTCACTCACTCACTCAGACACACACACATTTCTTGGTGTCACTATTTTGCATGATCTTCGCTGGCATTCTAATACCAAAACAATCATAAAAAGTCCCAGCAACGGCTCTTCTTTTTCTTTTTTTTTTTTTTTAAGACTTAAGGATTTCACCCATAACAGCCAGATCCTCCTTCAGTTTTTTATCGCTGTATTATTGAGAGCATTCTCACTAGTTCCTTTACTGTATGGTTTGGTAATCTTACTGTGAAGGAGCGCAAATCCTTAAACAGAGTAGTGCGCCCCAAGACTACTGGTGCCAATTTGCCGGCTCTAGATGGATAAATGCTTTCTCATACATAATAGTAACAATAATAATAATAAATCCACTAAGATCGTAATGTTTTGCGAACGACTTGGCCCACTTGCAATACCTTTGTGGTCCACAGGGATGGCTGGATTAATGCATTCCGTTCTCAAAAGAGTATCATCCAATTTTGTTAAGGGACAGTTAGTTGGGATTATTATACTTCAACTATCAATAGTCAGTGTATTACCTACAGCTGTATAAAAGTGAAGACTAATAAATAAATATAAAGCTGTAACAACAATGATCTCCACCCCTTTCCAGGGTTCTGGAGAGCCTGTTGGTCACCATGGTGACAACAGTGGTGATGTTTGTGGCGTCCATGACGTTGGGCGAATGTCGTGACCTGGTCTCCCCCTCAACCCACAACACCACAGCACTGGTAAGCATCTCCTCTCTTCTACAACATGTTGGGCAGTAACATAACATACTCAGTAATATTATTACTTTAATATAATTCTACCTTCCCCCGTAACGAGTAGTAGCATTACAATTTCCAAAACCCTAATAATATTACAGTTACTCATCCAAGTAACTTCAAGTTCCTGCATTACTTTCTCCAGCGCTGGCACAGAGCTAAAATGATCCGCGGTAAAACAGCTCTGCGCCCGCTATGCTGTTGTTTTCTATGGGGAGAGCGCTGCCTCCCGGCTATGCGGCAGCGCTACCCTTTGGCCTATTTACCGCTGACTTTTCTCCGCTCTACCTCGCGGTGAGAGCCGAAAAGATCGCTTAATATCATGTGAAGGCAGCTTTAGGTGTGAGAATATAATCCCAACCAACTCCGGGAAACAAGCCCGACATGGAACGTTTTATGAGTATCAGGAAACGACGGCATCAGTTCCTCATGCTTGGAAAGCCTAGCATGACTAAATGAAGTGAGGCCAAACCAGTCTGCACTGATACGTCTAGTCAAGCTGTTTATTCATGTGCATGAACACCACAGAGAAGGTAGATTATAGTAGACACCACAGACAAGTCCATCATGTCAAGTAGGGACACAGGGACTGGAATCCAATGTAGTGGCCGTGCGTCAGTTGGCAGTGTTCGAACCTCAACAAATCAATACAAAAATGTAGATTTTCCTACTCTGGTTCAAAGTAAGGGAAATTAACTGTGGGCGTGACCGCCCTGCCCTCTCAGTTCAAATGTTGTCGTGCTAGTTTGGCTAGTTCCATCTTCCTGCTCGGAAGACATAGCTTGATGAAGCCATGCTACCTCATCCTTGACTTGACAGTTTGCCCATGTTAGCCTTTATTGTGCCTTTGATAAAGATGAGGACAAAGCAATGTCAACGAGAGTTAAAGTGGTTTGTATAACACGAGAAGCCCCCTAGCCCCTAGTGGCATGGTGTACTCCATTGCTCTTACTCAGCCATTTAGGTATTGCATTGTTACTATCGAATTATTTTAACCTCTTAAAGGATGGCTTTACCAATCATCAACTCACTTTGTATCATTATAATGTCGTTAATATAGAGAGGCAAAGTGAACGTCACTTCCTGCTTCAGCACTGTACCAGAGATTTTCTTCCGCAATTTATTTTCCCATAGACATTTCGTAAAATGCTTATAAAAATAGTTTTACTGGGTCAAACCAAACGCTTCAGCTATATTTAGAATCGGGAGAGACCATAGAACCATAGATCGAAAAAACAGTTTCTTTAAACCCGCATTTCTTTACGTTTTGGAAGTTCCAAAAGTTGTTCCAAACCAGACATACGTGTTTTGCTCCAGCCCCAAACTGGATAGATTTCAACTGAGAAAAGAAGCATACTTATTTGGATGTCATGTATAAAAAAGTTGCAAGGCTTCACAATAAAAATATTTGAAAACATAACAAGTCGTGATGTTTTTTTCCCTTTCATTTTCTCACACATTGGTGGCATATTTCTTGCTGTAGCGGCACACCTTGCTGAATGAAGTAATACTGCATTGTTCTTGAAATAAACACATGAACATATTTTTCCCCACATCCCGCCCAGGTGAAAACAGGCAGTGAGGACATCAACTCTACCATCCGCCAGTTTTTCTGTTCCAACAAGTCCTACAATGACATGGCCACGCTGTTCTTCAACCCCCAGGAGGCTGCCATCTACCAGCTCTTCCACCAGCATGGTGAGATGGACTGACACGCATGTGCACACAAACAAACACACACACACCTACACCTACACACACACACACACACACACACACACACACACACACACATAATGAATGGCTGACTGCCTTTCTCCATAGCTACCTTCAGCCCTGTCACTCTGTCGCTGTTCTTCCTGCTCTACTTCCTGTTGGCCTGTTGGACCTACGGTGTGTCAGTGCCTAGTGGTCTCTTTGTGCCAGCACTGCTGTGTGGGGCGTCGTTTGGACGTCTGGTGGCCAACCTCCTCAGCATGTAAGACACGCATCTTCATATTGTTCTAATGACCTACTTTTGAGAGTGGAGGTGATTCCTCCAAGAAATCTCTTCTTCTTCTATCATGGCATCCCATACTCAAAGGCGATTGTTGGGAAATTATTCACAATAGGTACATACAATGTTTTCCTCATCCGCTGCTCACTGCTGACTTTGTTTTGAGTGATGATGATGTAAAAGAGCCAGTGATGTCCACGATCCTAACTGGTTCTTCCTGTCTGTCCTATGTCAGAAACCTAGGAATTGACATCTACTCTGGGACCTATGCTCTGATTGGAGCAGCTGCCTTCCTCGGGGGCGTGGTCCGGATGACCATCAGTCTCACTGTCATCCTCATTGAATCCACCAATGAAATCACATACGGACTGCCCATCATGATAACGCTGATGGTATAAGTGTTGTGTTTATTTATTTCAACATACAGTATTTTATAGTACCGCAGGAATGAGCCAAAATCAGCCTAAGACCCGGATGTTAGCACTTCCGGTTCCCTTGTCTCAAACTCAATGGGATTTTTGTATGGCGATTTGGGTTAAATGCCTGAAATACATTTTTTTTTTTTTTTTTTTTAGATTATTTTTTGGGCATTTTTGCCTTTATTGAGATAGGACAGTAGGCAGACAGGAAAGTTGGGGAAAGAGAGAGGGCATGACACGCGGCATAGGACCCCAGGTCGGACCCAAACCCGCGTCAGCCGCACGAAGGACCGAGCCTCTGCTGCACGCGTGCCACCAGAACGCACAAGGTCTGTGGTTAAGAAAGGTTCATGAGACGGCGAACTTTGCGTTGAGCAAGATAATCTTCACAAATGAGGACCACTTTTATGACTTTTGAAGCGTTTTCTGAAAATCGCGATTAAAAAGATCACATTTATGCTTCAGAAATCATAAAAGTGATCCTTATTTGTGAAGTTTATCTTACTGAACACACAGTTCACCATTTCATAAACTTTTAATAACTACAGACCTTATTTCAGCCATTTAACCCAAATCCCCATACAAAAATCCCATTGATTTCTCGACAAGGCAAACCAGGAACTCGATGACTTCTGGGTTGACCTACAGAAATACGTCATCCCTGCGGTGCTCTACTCTGTCATTTAAGATGATTCCATGTGTCAGCTGATTCCAACTCCAACAATAATAAAATGCTGCCTTTATAGCTTTCCCTTCAATAGTGAGGAACTTATATAGTGGGGCTCAAAACAGCACCTATAGGTCGCTTCCGGAAAGAAGCGCCAAAATTGGCACAAATACTCCTTGTGGACTGTTATTTTGATAAAAGTAACTGGCCACGCAGAAATTTTATTTTTTTCCAAGATGGCCGCCATTTCCAGCCTGAAAACACTATTTTGGGGGCAACTTTGGGTAAAATTTTCCAATATGAATGATCTTGTTATCAAACCATACATTTATGACCACAGAGAAGCCAGATTTATTCCATGAAAATTTCAAAATGGCTGCCATTTTAAAGATGGCTGCCATTTCAGCCATGTTTACCATAGGATTTCACTGTCCAGGGCGATTTTGATGATTCTGGTGTCAAATGACAGGTTTTTAACTATGGAAATTTCAAAATTATACATCAGAAATTATTTGTATATCTCCTTTTGCCATTTACTCTGCATATATTTTCAAAGTAATGTGAAAATATGCATAAACAACAGTATTTTAGAGATTTAGTATTTTAGAGTAAATGGTAAAAGGAGATATACAAATGATTTCTGATGTATAATTTTGAAATTTCCATAGTTAAAAACCTGTCATTTGACACCAGAATCATCAAAATCGCCCTGGACAGTGAAATCCTATGGTAAAAATAGCAGAAATGGCAGCCATCTTTAACTCATTGAGTGCCAGCCACTTTTGGAGAACGGACGCTCCCAGTGCCAGAGTTTCAGAGCGTTTTCAGTGATCTCTCGAGGCCCACAGAATATTGTGTGATATTACTATGTAAACACCGAACACGCACAAAGAACGATGAGACTCTCTTCTATCATCTGCAAAAAAAAGTTTATTGATACCATTTTCCGTTCTTTAGTTATGAGCCGGAGAAGATAGGTTGTTTTGAGCAAAAAGACACGTTTCAAATTAGAAGCTGAGTTATTCCGCCTTTTGTGAAATGAAGCATTTCAAGCACATTCACTGAGTCTGAAGCTAATATTTTCTGATGTAGTGACGTGGTGTAGTTGTGTGGTGCCCTGCGTGCCCCACCCCCCTCTCCCCCCCTCAGCTGCAAACTCCTCCCCACACTAACACACAGCCTAACACGCACCCAGTCTATTTTCGGAGCGCTCCGTTTTTGTGCGCCGGCTCCCAGCGCGACACGGAAATGCCAAACCGGACTGCAGGGAAAGGTTTGGCCCTTCGGCGTCGGGTGCTGCCTTTCTGGCGGCTAATCGTGTGGAGAAACTATGCAGACAGACAGACAGAGGCAGAGGGGCTCAGTTGTGGGCGCGGATTGACTGCTGTTCGCAGCCAACGTCAGCTGCAGACAGAGCAATCTATATGGCTCTGGCTGCAGCATGAGCGGTTTCTCTTTCATCACGGGGCTTTTTCCTGTTGTTTTCCGGACCTTTGGTAAATGGTAAATGGCCTGCATTTATATAGCGCTTTTATCCAAAGCGCTTTACAATCAGTAGGTAGTCTACATTCACCCATTCATACACCGATGGCGGCAGGCTGCCACGCAGGGTACCTACACACCATCGGGAGCAAGGAGGGTTAAGTGTCTTGCCCAAGGACACAGCGACAGCAGCTGGGAGGGAGCGGGGATCGAACCGCCAACCCTTGCGTCATTGGCCGACCCGCTCTACCTCCTGAGCTAAAGCCGCCCCTTTCTCTAATCCTTTCTCTAATCTGGAGAGCACTGTCGCCACCTAATGAGTCCGTAAAATAGGTTATACACCTTCAATAGCTACAATATTTGTACAGGAGATGCCTGAGGCTTTGATCCACATCCCACCGTCAAAAAACGCAATTGACGAACATACTCGTCCTTGGCACTCAATGAGTTAAAATGGCAGCCATTTTGAAATTTTCATGGAATAAATCTGGCTTCTCTGTGGTCATAAATGTATGGTTTGATAACAAGATCATTCATATTGGACAATTCTACCCAAAGTTGCCCCCAAAATAGTGTTTTCAGGCTGGAAATGGTGGCCATCTTGGAAAAAAATAAAATTTCTCCGTGGCCAATTACTTTTCTCAAAATAACAGTCCACAAGGAGTATTTGTGCCAATTTTGGCGCTTCTTTCCGGAAGCGACCTAAAGGTGCTGTTTTGAGCCCCACTAATGGTAAAATAGCTGAAATGGCAGCCATCTTTGAAATGGCAGCCATTTAGAAATTTACATGGAACAAATCTGGCTTCTCTGTGGTCATAAATGTATGGTTTGATAACAAGATCATTCGTATTGGACAATTCTACCCAAAGTTGCCCCCAAAATAGTGTTTTTGGGGCGGGAAATGGCGGCCATCTTGGAAAGATCGAGATTTCTGCGTGGCCAGTTACTTTTATCAAAATAACAATCCACAAGGAGTATTTGTGCAAATTTTGGCGCTTCTTTCCGGAAGCGACCTACTTTACATTGAAAGTGCATTTTTTGAGCCCCACTAATAGATTCATTGACAAACGAGTAGTCCATCATTCACTAATGTATTACATGCTGGGTTGGTGTGATATCAGGTTGCCAAGTGGACAGGAGATTTCTTCAACAAAGGCATCTACGATATCCACATTGACCTGAGAGGAGTGCCACTGCTGGAGTGGGAGACAGAGGTGGAGATGGACAAGTAAGATGTTTCAATCAGAGACAAAGTTTGGACCAGTTGTAGCTCAAACGGTTATATGCAGTTGTATGTGGCGGAAAAGGCTCAATGTAGCTGGATAAATATACACTACATTAAGAGGAAAAATATCTACTTTTGATTTTGGGGTGAACTGTCCCTTTAACCTTAAAAAAGCAAAATTGGGTGAACCCTAACCTCTTCCTCCCACGTCTCTCAAAGGCTGACGGCCAGTGATATCATGGACCCCAACCTGACCTACGTCTACCCCCACACACGGGTCCAGTCTCTGGTGAGCATCCTGCGGACCACAGTGTACCACGCCTTCCCTGTGGTCACAGAGAACCGGCAGAACGAGCGCGACTTCATGAAGGGCAACATCCTGGTCAGCAACAACATCCACTTCAAGGTACGTCCCCACCGCAGGGTTTTTACATGTTTAGGTACGTCCCCACCGCATGTTTTTTACATGTTTAGGTACGTCCCCACCGCGTGGTTTTTACATGTTTAGGTACATCCTCGTCAAGCAATTGTGATGTCATTGATGATGTCACAATGTGTGGTCACTCGAGCAATTGTGATGTCATCAGTGAGTGATGTAGCAGGCGAGGCCACGCAGCAGCTGAGCTGTGGGCGAGGCCGCACAGCGGCCGAGATGCAGGGCGGCCGGCCGGCCACATGAGATATTGATGCTACCTACACAACCCAAAAAGGTTTTCCACATGAGATATTGATGTTACCTACTACACAAGCTGAAACGGTTGAGAACCAATGTAGGGAAGCACTTGCACCCTATCATCACTAGGGGGATGTAGAGAGCCTTGTTAAGAAGGGCTAATTCCAGTCTCACATAACAGACATAAGTGACAGTCAATTCATTTTGAAATGGACCCAACACACCAAGCAACACTTTATTCCACTCAAGTTTCAACTTTTAGGATATGTTGACCTGTTTTGCCTTCATCTCCTTCCATCCTAGTGGGTGGTCGAGAGCAGTGTGAATAAATTCCAAAAGTTAAGATTTTATTGAAATAAGGTGCTTTTCTGTTGATCACTTGTATCCCAAATTCACCTGAAGACCATATTGATTTATTTCTCTTAACAGGTGATACATTTTTTAAGCATATTTTAAGCAAAGAGGCCTCGGGACCTTGTTTCTATAGGCGTGCTAACCACTATGCCAACGGGCCTTTATACTGTGGAGTGAGTTTAACCAACTTAGTCGCTTTCTCGAGTTGAGGATGACTCCTTTGGAACACACACTTTTTTTAGATGCAGAATACTGCAGGCATTTGAAACAGTACAGTAGGAATTGTTTTTCATGTCACTCATCTCAAACGGTGGTCTTGAGTTTGGCCATAATGTGTTTTGGTGGGCCGGCGTCTCGTGTCTTCTGAGTCCCAGCAAAAGCCATGTATCAGTACACCCTCCCTCCCTCCACCCCCCCCTCCTGCTGTCCCTGTAGAAGTCCAGTGTGGTGTCGCGTGCGGGGGAGCAGCGGCGCCGCTGTCAGTCCATGAAGTCGTACCCGTCCAGCGAGCTGAAGAACGTGTGTGACGAGCACACTGCCGCCGCTGCTGCTGCCGAGTCCGCCGAGGAGGGAGAGGACATGCTCCAGCAGATGCTAGAGAGGAGGTACGGGGGAGACATACACACACGCATGCACGCACACACACACACACACACATACACACACAATCACAGGGTTAACTTCCCACGGTCATGGAAAACCTGGAAAAGTCATGAAATTTCAAAATCTCATTTTCCAGGCCTGGGAGTGCCATGGAATTAGTCACAATATGTGAAAGTTTTGGAAAAGGCATGGAATTTTGTTTTGTGTAATGACATTAATTGTTACAGTAATCTTCTGTGGACTGCATTTTAGTGGTTATTGTATTTTATATTCATATTTATTTGTATGGATCATGATTTTCTTTTCAATTGGCTGCAGAAGAATCAGAGTTGTTCTCTGCTTTAGTGTTGCATTGGCAGCATCCTCTACCCGTCCGAAGCAGCCGTTACTCACAGAGCAGGTCTAAGGAAACATTACCCTTAGTTCACACCAGGCGCTTTGCAGAAGCAGCGCTTAACAGAAGCTGAGTGCCACGCTAAACCGGTCACACCAGAAACGCTCTTTTCCTCAGCGCCTTTGCTCGGAGCTGCCCTCCCCCCGCTCACAACTTGCATTGACTTCACTTGAATGTGACGTTTAAGAAGGTGTGGGAAGCCTGATCACTGGTGACATGTAAACCTATGACCTAACCTCTGACCTGTTTGTTGTGTACCTCTTGCTGTCCGTGCAGACACGAGCCGTACCCCAACCTGTGCCCTGACCAGTCTCCCAGCGAGGAGTGGAGCATGGAGGAGCGCTTCAGACCGCTCACCTTCCACGGCCTCATCCTGCGCTCCCAGCTGGTCACCCTGCTCATCAGGGGGGTCTGCTACACCGAGAGCCAGTCGGTCAGTCACACACACACACACACACACACACACACACACACACACTGCTCATCAGGGGGGTCTGCTACACCGAGAGTCAGCTGTCTGAAGTCAGTCTTCCTTGTTCCGACAAAATCTAAAAGGTTTAATATTATCGTAAAGCTTCAAACGCTTTACAAACCCTGAAATGTCTATGGACTAAATGAATGGGACATTTACTTCTGGAACCAAGGCCATTGAGGAAGGGAGTGGACACATTTCAGGGTGTGTTTCTAACATATTAAATTGTCATTCTCTCCATCTACCTGTCTCTCTCCCCATGCCTTCTACCTGTCTCTCTCCCCATGCCTTCTACCTGTCTCTCTCCCCATGCCTTCTACCTGTCTCTCTCCCCATGCCTTCTACCTGTCTCTCTCCCCATGCCTTCTACCTGTCTCTCTCCCCATGCCTTCCATCACAGAGTGCCACTCAACCCAGATTGTCCTTTGCAGAGATGACTGAGGATTACCCACGTTACCCTGACATCCATGACTTGGACCTGGCGCTGCTCAATCCCCGCATGATAGTGGTACGAGTACGACCCATTCTGTCATTATGTAGAGCAGTGATTCTCAACCTCCCCCCCCCACCCCCAATTTGATTACTGTTGAATATGATTTTGTCCAGAATTACAAGGCTACCTGTAGTTTTGGTAAAGAGATAACAGTCAAACTATGATGAAAATGTATTGTTCTGCATAATTGTATTAACTTCTCATAAATTAAATAATGGTGAAGGTTAACAATTCATACATTTACTGGGGAGCCCCTGCAACCCCCTCAAGGACCCCAGGTGGTCCCCCACGTTGAGAACCACTGCTGTAACCACTGAGTACTGTCTGGATTGGAATAGGACAGAGCAATTTGAGTTTCCTAATCTGCACATTTGATGTTGTTGCTATAATTCTCCAATGGCCATGTTTGCAGGATGTCACTCCCTACATGAACCCATGTCCGTACACGGTGTCGCCGAACACGCACGTCTCCCAGGTCTTCAACCTGTTCAGGACCATGGGCCTGCGACACCTACCTGTGGTCAATGCTGTGGGCGAAGTAAGTAGCACTTTGGAAATGAGTATAGTCGCATTCCAAAATTATAAAGTTGAGGATTCAACGTTGGTTTTTGAAGGCTGAAATCAATATTTTGGGGTTGAAGCTGCCGATATTTTGTGCTGATAATAAGTAGATTTAAATTTGATTATATCCATGCCACAAATTATATAAGTATTCACAAAATGTGATTCTTGTCAGGGTGGAAAAGCGTGAAACAGCATTTAGACTAGAGGTGCATCAATACTGATACTGTTATCGGATACCGGTCCGATACTGGCTCAAATAGCTGGATTGGGTATCTGTGAAAATGGGCCGATCTGGTATCGGATACCATTATTTTAATAAATAATTCAGCACATTTATATGCATGTGTTTATTTGTTACATTCTCTTTTACAAAGTTAAGAAAGCAATGTTTAATTCAAGCCTGATGTTGCCTTACTCATAAAAGAATGATCCCAGTCTCTTGGGATCGGTACTCGGTCGGGCCGATACCCAAAGCCCAGGTATCGCTTTTGGGACTGAAAAAGTCAGACCGGTGCGTCCGTAATTTACACCATGAGACATCAAACAGCCTGTTGAAACAATGCTAATTTAAACTACAAAACTACAACAGTGCAGAGAGAGAGGAGGAGAGACTGTCAGGTAAGGGTTAACATGTGGAGTCATTTGAGAGAGAGGGGGGGGGGGACTGCCTTCTTGAAAACCAGCAGAGAAGGTCAGGTAAGGGTTAACAATCATGCTGTGTCTTGAGAAGAGTGAAAGAGAGAGGATGGTCAAGCAAGCTACAGTTTGCATGAAGAGAGTGAGCGTGAAGACAAAACTAAACAAGCGAATGTTACTTTAGCCTTGGTGTGAAGTACAGTATGTGTATGCGTGTAAGAGCGTTTGTGAGACTGACACAGACAAACAGCAGGATGAGAGAAGAGCAGCAACACCACACTCCACATAGTGTCTTTACAGGCCTATTTTGGTACAAACATTTACTTATACAATTCCATTCTACAACACGCCATGTGGCGGATAGCCCTCTGAGCGTTACTCGTCAAAAGCAAAATCTACTCGCATTTGGCGGTTGGTGACAGTTAATTTCGCAATATTGAACAATGTTATCGCACATGGCAGATTTTCCTCATATCGTGCAGGCCTACCCCCCATCCCTCCAACCCTGACTCTCTATGACCTTCCTATCCCTAGCTATGGCCCCTATTCCCTAGCTCCACCCCCTTCCCTAGCCCCACCCCCTCACTAAGTAAGTGTGTGTGTGTGTGTGTGTGTGCGTGTCCTGACTTTTGCATCTTCTGCCCCCCGGCCTCCCAGCGCTGTGGGAAAAATGTTAAAAAGTATTAGATTTGGCATTCTGAAATCTATTTGTGTCTCTAGTTTGCAGTGGATTATGTTGTCTAATGAGACACTTATTTGCCATGTCTTTCAGATTGTTGGGATAATAACAAGACATAATTTAACCCACGAGTTCCTTGAGGCCAAACTGCGACAGCACTACATCACTGTCTGACCCGCCTCTATAATGAACTGTTGACGTCTCGCCGTCCGTCAAACACAAACTCTGTTTACCCTGATCCTGAGCCTGGACTTCTGTCCATTCCCAATGCATGTACAGTATGCACTTCCAAACATACACAATACATATCCATATACACATTCATAATGGTACAAAGGGGGAACACAACTCGCTGATATGCGAGATCTTTGTCTTTTTATTGACTTGGGTATGAAATTTCCCTTTTCAACGTGCATCAGTGTTCAGAAAGAGTCAGCCATTAGCCTTTACAGTGCACTCTTCTTATAGTAATCTTTTTGGGACGGGTGAAATTGATCACTATAAGCGGATGAACATTATAACCTTTTTAATCCTTTCTTTTTCTCATGCAGATTACCATCTAATTGACATATGTGTCTTTATTAAATGAATACAGCACATATAAAGGAAACAGACAGCTTCGCGATTTACTCAATTTGATTGTTTTAAAAATAGTTAGCCTAGAGCTGTTTCAAACACAGTGATCTCTCCACAGACAGACAGACCGATGCACCAAGTTTGGCTGCTGCATCTGGTTGGCTGGTTTTTGGCAGTTTGTCATAAACTTGGAGACGCTTTTTCATTGAGAGAAAATCACTTTGTTTCTCCCCTTGTGATTTCAGTGTGCACGCAGCACCAGCCTCGGGTAGCCAGCCGGGAGCAGACGAGTTTCCACGGTAACGCAGCCGCTAAATACGTATCATGGGAGTAAAGTAAATTAAAGAAAAGAAAAAAGAATTACTGTCGTTTTAGACATTTTTCCCATTGTTCTTATATGTATGAAAAGACCCAAAATGATCACTGTAAGCGGACTGCTGATTACTATAAGTGAATTATTTAAACAGCATGTGAGTCCACTGTATATACATGTGAGCACTGTATATACCTGTAAGCACTGTATATACATGCAAGCACTGTACAGTATACTGTATACATGTAAGCCAGAAAGAAAGCTGATGATCATAATTAGGGACCAGTGAAATGGCTACAGTAGTATCGATGTTTGATGCTTCATGAACACTTCCTGTGCATGCACACTGTGAGCACTATTGAAGCAAATGGCACTGATGGGGAAACAAATGCAGAAATCTGATTGGCTGTTGACGCCCAATGATCACAAAGAGTTCAGCCGCCCGCAACCTTTTTCAGCCGACAAGCTTGTTGACATTAGTTTCCATGCTCCTTCAGCCTTATGGGAAATGAATGGAGCTCTTCAGAGACTTGCTCTGAAGAGGTCAGTCTGTGGTTATAGAGGTAAGGGGTACAACAAATATATTCTGTGCTACTAAAGTGAAATATTGCTTCAGGATGTCACGTTTTCTTTACTACCGTCATAACTGGATCTTCCCCTTGACCTCGGCTGACTACATTTGATCATTGTTGTCACTGTAGCACTTTTATTTTTGACTTGTTGTCTGTACTTTGTTTTGTTTACCGGGCATCTAAGTGGAATGCACTAATCCCATTTTGGCTTGCGACTACTGAGAGTTTGCTTCAGTTCATTCAGTGTTGAGCAAAACATTTTGAAACACCTCAAAAATCTGTCATTACATAGTTTTTTTTATTGCACTTGTAATATAAAGGCCCATATCCATACTACTCACCACCAGGGCTAAATACATGTTAGTGGGTAAGACCGTGGCAGTAGACAATTTCCCTAATCATAAATGGGGTTTATTATTTTTATAGATGGGGCAAATCAGTATAGTTCCAACTTCCTTATAACTTATGATTATCGCTATTAAAAACATTGATTTATGAACAAAATATATCTAAAGGCCCATTCACACATAGAACGATATAACTATAACCATTAAAACCATCACTCTGAGATGGAACCAAGAATATTGTTGTAGTTTGTCATTTTGGATGTTTTATAGTTATAGTTGTAGTATGAGGGCCATTCTATTTGCTTATAACGATTTATAGTTATCTTTATACTGTAGTTATCGTTCTAAGTGTGAATTAGCCTATTTAACATTACACCCAAACCAGCCATTTTGTGTCTAAAATACAGGAAGTAACACAATATAAATATTAGATGGCATGCGCTGACAAATTGTATGTTTCCCAATGGTTTCCCTGCAGTGGAGGAACAGCAAAAGGGATCTTTGTTTTACTTCCTGCATTTTCGACACAAAATGGCTGATTTGGGTGGGATGTGAAATAGGCGTATGGGCCTTAAAAGCTATGTTCTTTTCCTATGTGACAGATCTAGTTTGCGATCCACTGTGTTTGCACATGCATGTCCATTATCATAAGGGTTTTAATATGTATGTTTCTGGCCAGTTTTTCTAGTACATAATTTTATTGTGACTCCTCAAAGAAAAGGGACTAAAGATGTGACTCAAAGCAGAAGGTATGAACAAACTAACTTTGTTTTAGGTTGAGCAAACATGATGGCACATATGTATACATCAAGCATTCCCTATATGTACCTATTGTTTTATTTAAGAGATTATTTTTTATAAAAAAATATTTTTATTATTTGCTCACTGTGCTGTGATTGTTTCAGTCACATACGATTGCAGTTAAAAATGGACCAAGGCTGTCCAGGAAAATATTATTGTTTGTAGTCTAGCCATTGCTCACCTGTTATTATTAAGTGTTGTTTTTTTGTATCATCTATCCTTTACAAATACTATAAACGGCAATTTCTCTCTGCAGGTGGTATGGATCACATGAGATTAACTTAAGCAATGGACAAAATGATATGTATGATATACTCTAGCCAGACTTGAGAGTGTTTTGACAAATACATTTTGTGACATGCCTGTGTTTCATGTATCTACTGTATAATGGAGATGTAGGCATTGATGTGTGCTTGTTGGGGAAATTTGTAATTACTTGACTACAAATATAAGAAGCAAGCTCATGGCAAAATACTGCTCTCATAGAACAAAAAAAGCAGAAAGACCTCTGTCGTGTGCCTTTATTATTCTTCAAATAAAGGTCCTTCTGTTTTGTCAACCATACAAATTGCGGCCTTTTTTTATTCAATAGCTTTTATAAGCTTTAGAATTTGCAGCGTAATCTGTAGTATTATAATTGTGCTTTTCATTTTGCCCTTCCTGCGGTTGGCCCTCACCTGCCCCACACTGCTGGGGATCTACTTTGAAATAAAGGTGCTGAAAATGCTTCTTCAGTGATGTTATAGATTACAATAGATTACAAGAACCTTTTCTGGTTCCACACGAAGACCAAGGTTCTTTAAATAACCATTTCACAACTTTGCTTAGATACCTACAGTGTGTTTTAATTATCTGCCCTTTTGGATTGCCTCATTTGCAATTGCACAATATGTAATATCTATGCAGGGATGAGGGATCCCACGGGTTCTTGAAATCCTTTAAAGTTTGTGAATTTGAAGAGGGGGGGTCAAGTTCTTGAAAGTTTTTGAAAATAGACATGGGTCATTGAAAGTGCATTTTGTGCAAGAATAGAAATTGAAGTTCTTTTGATTTAAAAAAAAAATAAGATTAACATTGGTATAGGTTTAACACAGCACAGTTGAGAAGTGTTGACACATTCAAGCCACTCTCTTTAATTGCTGTCTGTGAGCTAATGTAAAGCTGCTAGTTGTCATTAGAAACATTCTCAGTGTTGTAACAGTAATTAACTTTGATCCGTATCTCAAATTACACTGTGTTGGGTCCTTGAATTTGAGGGAATTGGGCCTGGAAAGTCTTTTATGTTTAAGTTAAGAAGGTGTGTGTTTGATTATTTTCAACATGTATTCCGTCACCCACCATCCAATATTTAAGAAGTTTTTTGAAATGCCTAACATGGTTCTAGTTTGCACCTTTATTTTTCTGTGTGATGCAGGGTTTTCTACAAGGTCTAGGTCCTAGTTTTCCACATTTGTCTAGCCCTGGGAATGTTGCTCACCTTGATGAAATGCCCATTTAGTAATCCAGTCAATCTTAACCACCGTGGAAAGAGACCCTGCACCTGTCCTTATCACTGGGATCAGACCATTAATGCTGGCATCCAAACGGTGCCCCACAGGGCTCTGTTCTGGTGTTCTATTAGTTTTCCAAGACAGAGTCAGATTATTTCAAGTTTGATTACTTTGTGTTCTGTTAAGTAGCTCCTCCCGAGGTTGGTCACCAGCTGTTGCCATCTGTTGAAATGCTTCACTTTGTGAAGTGTATTACCGGAGTTTAATTGATCTAAATGATCTTCATAATCCAACTTGACAGGACTGCGCGTGAGCGTGACAGAGATTTCCTTTGTCATAACCCACAGTGGTGTATCCTTGCTAGCTGTCAGAATACATTTTCATCTCTTGTTATATATATATATATATATATATATATATATATATATATATATAATGTGGTTATCCTGTACTACAGTTTAAGTTTGGGCATGAGGTAGATAGAGAGATAATGAAGGGAGGACTCATTTGTAGACAACTCATTCCTACCTAACCGTGCAGGCTTGAGGAAACAACTGAATTCTTCTTGTGAAAAATCACATTTTATTTTTTGTTAGCAACCCACATACATGCTGTTATGTATAGTTGATATCACTTCAGTTAATGTTATACAGTATTACATGTCACCTGAATGTACACAACTACTACTGTGTTTATTTCATCATCTTACTCAATTGGAAATAGAATTGAAAACAGTTGGCAGAGCCCATTGGTTTCAAGCATAGGTATACAGAGATACTGTATATACAGTTGAGCTGTAGTCATGAAAGTATACAGTGACAGTTAGCTCATCTCTTTATTCAGATCTTCATGTGGAGATGATAAATCTCTAATCAGAGGTGTGTCCCAAGAGACTGCCGGCCTACCCTGATGGAAAGAACACAGGGAAGAACACATGCATTGAAATAATGGTCTTGTATTGTAGCTTCAAATTAAGGCAAAACATCAAAACCAAAGGAATGAAAAACACCTTTAGAGAACAATAATGTGAAAGCCTCTACTATTAAACATGTCAACTACCAACATGTTTTCTCTGGAATAGCTGTCATCAGAGTGGCAGGATCACATGTGTAGTTAATGCATATTTACAGATGTCGATATGACCTGCATAAAAAAAAGTTTCTATGATAATCAAGTTTTGTACATACAAAAAAAGTTGTATCTTTCTTTATTTCCAAGACATTTGGAAAAGCTCATAAATCATAGATTTACCGCATTGTTAGGCTCTCAATATGATAATTTTGGCCAATACCGATATTAACATTGCTGTTATTTTGCTCACCGCACCGATACCGATATATAAAAAAATGACTAACATCGTCCAATACCGATATGATTGGCGATATATATCGTGCATCCCTACTTTTTGCCTTTGTGCTGCAGTATCATACATTTTCCTTTACCATCCCTGGGCTGCAGCAGTCTTACCTCTTCCATTGTTGCAGCCCAGACCACTAGCGTTTCCAATGCGGTCCATCCTGGCTCCAAAACAGCCGGACGAGCGACTCCTGGTGGCCATCAGCAGGTCCTGCAGCCGGCTCCTCTGGCTCGGGATGCGACTGCGGCCCTCAGCAGCTGGCAGCTGTGCTCTGTCTGATATGGAAGGCTGTTGGCCAGCCTCCTGCTCTGAGCCCCATCCCCTGCCTGCCTGGCTGTGCTCAGCCTCTGGGTCTGTCCCTTCATAGTCTGCTGCGGGGTCTTCCTCTTGGGTCGCTTCGGCCAGAGTCTCTTCGAATCGCTCCAGTAAAGACTATTGAAGACAGATGAAGATGGGTTTCAAGGAAGGAATGTTATTTTACAGTCACAACTCGATACTTGGTCAAGATATTTTGGACAAAGCAGACACATAGATTGTAAAGCTTCCTATTAAATATGCACCTATTGGTGTCCCAAAGCATTAAACAATAAGTACGAATTTCACTGCCAGTGCCACATACAGTAGCACAAAATTACTCTCTTCGGGCGGGTTGATAGGGTTGTTAATCACTCACAGGCCCAACTCTGATTCTGGATTCTGGATTCACAAGACACTCAATGCCAGAGAACAATGCCAGGCAAATTATGCACATTCCATATATCTTTACTACATAGGCTATATGATGTTGCTGGGTATCGGTTGCTGATAGAGGTCGATAAAGGTCCCTAGGTTACTTTATGCCCCTTTATAAAATCCTAATGACGTGGTTCAGGTTCTCCCTGTATTAGTTCTTGAGATATTGGAGGCAGAAGTTGATAGCATTGTTGGCACTACAGCTGAAAATCTCTTAAACTTCCTTGCACCACATTTGAGATGTTTTCCTCAATGTTTCAAACATGGTTTAATTCGCAGGTAACCTTAGGAATGATTTGATAAATATATAGTGTTTTTTGATATGTTGACTTGCACTAGCATTCATAACAAATTGCGAGGGGAAATAAATCTTCTCATATCTCTTTACCAAAACACTGGTACGTGTTTGTTGATTATGGTAGGATTGAGGTATCCTAATATAATAGAATATCCTAATCCGACTTGAAGTATATTATACTGCTGTTATCCATACTTCTTTCATACTTTTCATTCATGCATTTCTATGTACCATGTTCTAATATTGAAATGATCAGGTTGCACTGGTTTAATACCCGTTTGCTTTATTCTTACTTCAATATCCTTATTTTTGCTATTTGCTGCTGCAGCATTTCTAAGTCCAAGTTCATTCCAAGACCAGGTCCAATTTAGTTTCAGTCGAGATCAGGTCCAAATGGGGTCAAGACCAGGACCAAGATTGCCAATAAACACCACACCAGAGTGTCTGAAGAATGAACAGATAGGTAGATCTATCTGCAGGAGGTTGCCTAGGATTTGACTGAAAAAGTTGTGTCAACGTCCAGTACATGTAGCAGTTAAGACTCAGAGCAACCAAAGTCCAAGAAATCGGAAAATGTTTTTATCCTTTACGTTAGAATACACACCTAACTACAGAGCTACAGTATGCTATACAGCATCTCCTGTCTCTAATGTGCACGGCTTGCTGACTTGCCGTCTCTGATGAAGAGATCAGAAGGTGTGCCTCCTCAGAGGGGTGAGATCTTCTTTCTTACCTTAAGCTGTGATAGGTCACTGGTAGAGTAGGGTCTTCCCAATACATGGCTGCTCACTAGTGTGTGTTGACACAGCAGGGCCAACAGGGCCCAGAGGACCGCTGTCCTCATATTGTCCTTTAGTCCTGCTTCACTGGGGCTTGATTTGCTACTAGTGACACTACCGCTACTGAAGCAGGCTTATATACATCATATATATATACACACACACAGGCTCATACACACACACACACACACACACACACCCCGTGCAACAGACAGTCAGGTGTCAGTGGCTCATCATTTTGCAGATTGCCTCGAGTGCATTCTGACACCTCCACATGATAACATAACACAACACGGCTGCGCATTATGTCCTTTTTAAGTGCTGCTGGGGTGCTGGGTGGGTGCTGCGTGATGTCTGTGTATTGTCATGTTTGCCCGCCAACGTTGGCCTGACCTCAGGAGCCATCTTGGAGCTCTGAGCTCACGGTGGGTGACCGGAATGAGCTCAGACACGGTGTGTGACCGGAATGAGCTCAGACACGGTGTGTGACAGGAATGCTTCCAAGCCTTCAAAATACCATAGTGGGCTAAAAGCAGGCTCTGCTCTTACCATGTTTAGAGGGAAGCGTCTCCCCCACCCCCCTTCCCCAACGTGATTTAGATGAGAGCAAAAGGAAAACAACGTCAACATTGTTATTGAGATTAAGACTTAATCATGTGTTTTATTTGTCGTAGATTGTGTCTGTGATAATAGGTGATGAAATCATCCCGTTAATGTGGAGCAAACACTGTAGCCGATGTTATAGTTTCATTAGTTTTAGTTTGCATTTTATTTTCAAATGTGTTTTCCACAAATTGAACATTTTGAGTTGTTGCACTAACGAGCCACCGCTTTGGGCGCCCTAAATGCAGAAGTGATTCTGGACCTGGTAGCGAGCAGTCCCAATGCTACCGTGCTGTTTTCATACACGTACATGTTTCAAAAGCATAGATGATCACATCATACATCATATAAATACATAATGCATAGCATACACCCCCTTCCCACACACACACACACACACACACACACACCAGTATCCCAATACATATAACACAAACATAAGGTCTGGATCTATACACGGTTTTAACAACAAAAACATTCTAAATTGAACCCCAGCTCACTTCCTGTTGCAGTGTTTGCTAGTGCAGGACATCTCCGAAAACATCAAGGCCGAGCAGGACGGACAATTCTGTGAAAACCATCTATACCCAGCTCACCGGGGGGATTTGGTCAGGGCGGCAATTGCTGCTCAAGGGACAAAACTTTTACCAAAACATGCTTCTCTCCATTTCAGTGACCTGTATCTGCGGCCTGATGGCAGTAGTGTGAAATGTGCATTGAGTGGGTGGTCGGTGTTGTTCACTTGCGAGTGCGAGGGGCTTTATCGTTCATGTCTGACAGATTGGGTGTGGGGGAGTGAATGACTTTGGAGGCAACATGGGTGATCTTGGTGAGTTTGTTTTTGTTGGATATGGTCAGCATGGTGTAGAAGCAGGGGGAACAGTACAGATATGGTCAGCATGGTGTAGAAGCAGGGGGAACAGTACAGGAGGATGGGTTGAATTATACTTTTGTGTAGCAGTAACAGGAGGTAGGGGGCAACTAGGGCTGTCAAAATTGGCCCAAAATCATATTCGAATATTCCCTCTAAACAAAACATATTTGTTTGAATATATTCTATTACATTTTTATTTTCTTTTTTGCATTTGTGGCAAGACAAACCAATACAACCAGAGAGCTTATATCACTACTTGGTATATTTATTTGAACATAAAAAAAAATCAACATATTCATATCATATTTATTCAGTCAGTACTAATACAGTAGTCTATTGTTTCATCTTGTGAGTCCATGTGGGCGCGTCTGCGTGTCCATCTGCGCGTGTGTGTGTGTGTGTTTGTGTGTCATCAAGGCAAAATGTAGTCCTGGAGACACCTATTTTAGCAGGAACTAACTCAGAAGTGGTTTTAAGTAAGGTGGCCGGCCCCCCCACCCCCACACCACTTTACGCCCCTGACCCAGATTAGTTTTAAGTGGAGGCTGGTGTGATCTCATCACAAGCTGGTCTCTGGTTATTATTATTATTATTGACTGAGCCGAATGTGGGCCAGGGGCGTGGTGGGGGGAGGGGCTTAGTTCTGATCTGAACTACACACCTGTAAACTTTTATTTGTGACTGCATCTTGACAGACAGAGATAGACATGCAGACATATAAACACCTGGCAAAGTAGTCAAAATGGCTTCTGTGGTAGTTCCCCCTAAAATAGGTGTCTGCAGGACCATATTTTGCCATGATGACACGCACACACACACGCACACACACAAGGTGAAAACAATATTTACACATTTTAAAAATGTAATCAGATATCTGCAGAAATTATTTAGGGGTGCAATTCCCCTAGCTCTCTATATTCCCCTGTCTCCCCTTACAGGAATGCAAAGTAGTCACCTTTAGGTGACAGTCACCTTCTTCATCCCAAAATAAGACACTTTTTCACAAGATTTCTGAGTGGTTTTATGTCTGCGCTGGCATCTGTCACCTTTTTCACTCTCCATGAGTTTGCATCCCTGCCCTAAATCTACATCTGATATGTATTCTATTCATTGTTAGAGCCTTTTTTTCTCCTTCCAATTTAACACGTGTAAGCGTCACGCTTCCTTTGAGAATTCCGTGACAAAATGACTTGCTATCGGCTTTGAGTTGATGATCAGAGCCACTTTTTAATATGACACCCCAATCTGTCATGGCAACAGAAGTCAGACTGTTATTGCCAGCAGCAGCAGCAGCAGCAGCAGCAGTGGGGCTTCCAATATTGAAATTAATCCTCAGATTCCAGAAGGAATGAACAGTCCAAAACTTCCTGTTATATCTTTTGCGCTCTCCAAGGTGCTGAAATCTTGAATTAATGGGTCACAGTTACCTCTGCACAGTAACATAAATATTGCCAATACTCGGTTTAGCCATTTACATGTCAATTAAACCTCCCTTGCTGAAGATATATCCATGTTCTGACTGGTCTCTATTAATCCCAATAAAGTCACAGTTCTCAACATGCATTTCTGCCATGACTCCGATTCTGACTGAGCATAATCACACACCATCATCAGAGTGTGGTGTTTCCATGGGTCCTACTCGCATTATTGCCTTATTGCCATTACAGTCAGTCACATTGTGTGCATATAAATGTGGTCACTGTCCCCATAGAAGCCATGCATGTTGATGCTACAGAGGCTAATGTCATCTCTTTTCCCGTGTTTGTTTGCTGCCTCTTTTTGGATTGCCTGGTTCCTCAATGAAAATGTAACAATGATGCAATTGTAAACATTTATTAAATCATTCAACGGCATATAAAGAACAATCTCACATCAATTCAAATAAATATACTGGTAAGCCATGAACAATATTCAATAAATACAAGTAAATAAATAGCCTTTCAATAAAAAAAATCCTTTGGTAGAGACGTTGCAGTTCCATGTTTGAGATGGTAAGACTTCATCTTCTCTTCGGGGCTGTTGGTGAAGAAAGAAAAACAGCATTATTGAGACACCCTGATTGAAACAACAGTTTGTCTGTGTGCAGGAATGAAGTGGAGAATAACACAACCTAGACATTTCCATTTATAGAGTAGAGTTGATCAACTCTTTAGGCTGACGTCAATGTGTGTCAGGTAAATTTAGCATTACATCACTGGCTAGATCGAATACATTTTTCCTCATTGGGTTTAGTATTGGTTCTCAAATATCTCTTTGCTCTTAAAGTAACCAATACAATCACCTCAACTTGGAACTACTGTAGCCCTGTACAGTAACTTACTGTATTATACTCACTGCAACGTCAAGTCAAGTCAAGTTTATGTGTATAGCCCTAATTCACAAGCATGTCCCAGAGGGCTTCACAGAAAATATGTCTAGCTAATTCTAGCTGACACAACAGTAGCAAATTACAGTAGTAATGATAACGCATTGAACAATTGATAGAGAAATATAGAAATATAGGATAGAGCAGAGGAGAGAGCAGGGGGAATGTGAGAGAGGAGAGAGCAGGAAAGTGATGAGGCGGGGAGGGAACGTATGTTTCAGTGCAATACTGTTAACTTCCTGTCTTAGAGTTACTGTCGCACTGTAACTTCCTGTATTGAAGTGACTGCACGCTGTAACGTGCTGTTGCGCTGCAACTTACTGTATCTGCCGACAGTATTGCAGCCCAGAGAGCTCATGGAGCCAATCCTGTCCATCCGTCGGTTAAAGCAGCCAGAGTTCTTCCTGGAGGTGTCGTTCCGGACGGCCTTCAGGTTCTTGGCAGAGAGGAACTCCCTGATGGCAGCCTCGTCCAGGCCGGTCTGGGGCTGCTCCAAATCACCCTCTGCCTCCAGGCTGTGAAGCCTCTCCCTCTCAGCCTGGACTCTCTGCTCCACCTCACTCTGCTCAGGAAGAGACTCTTCTAGCCTGTGAAGGAGCACCTGCAACATCCAGACAGAGAAACATCTGCTTTAACGATGTTTAATGATGCAATTCATTTAGAGCTAAGGGGGGGAAATGTACATATATACATGTCATGTCATGAACTATACAGTTGCATATATATCATGCAGCTCTCTCAATGTGCTTATAATGAGTTTATAATGTCATATAATGACTTTTGAGCACCATGTCATGCAAACTATTTTCACATCACAGACTCCCCAAATAGACCGACATTAAACCACAGACCCCCATGGGAGCAGATTTTGTCCCAGGAACCCTTATGGGATGATTTGAGCTGTTGATTTAGTCTTGAATTGTACAACTGTCTACTACAGTCTATATGAGAGGAGGTAACAGGGGTTAGATTGATACCTCAAGGACCCCTAGGTGGGTCCTTTCTTCAGCCTGGGAAGCACCTTTTTAGAGACTTACCTTTAAGATGTCGACATCGTCGTCGGTCAAGCCGTTGCTGATGGGATAAGCAGTGAGATGCTGCAGGCTTAAGAGCAGGAGGAGGCTGTAGAGAGGGATGGAAGAAAGATGCATGTTGCTCAGTCACTGTCTTGGTGATGGGTGAATGCTCTTGGTGGTGGGTGAATGCTCTTGGTGGTGGGTGAATGGTCTGTTGTGTCTTTGCTTGGTAGCTGTTTGTATGCTTGACCCCACAGCAGCAGTTGCTGGTCTTTTATACTTAAGTTTGACACGTAGAGCTATGCCAGGAACTGGACTTGCATTCCCGACACCTGATTATGATAACACAAGCTGTCGGAAATTACTCCTTTTAAAGCGTCGTCTCTTAGATATGGGGCATAACTATGACATAGTCACTTCCACAGGCTACTTTGGTTTAGAAGCATGCTTTGACCCCACACCCCCCCCCAGCGTGGGACATTGTTGTCACTGAGCTACGGGAAGTCAGCGTTGAGTAAAGCAACAGACACGTAGTTTGGCTGGTGTACGTGCTTGTGGCAGAGTAGTGATTAGAGACTCTGATCTGCCAGGACTGGGTATTGTTTAACAAATTACGATACCAATATCAGTACCCTTAAAGTGATCCCAATACCAATTAAGTACTTCATTCTATAACCTTTTTTCTACTTAATTCAATTATTAATTAATTTTATAATTCATTCATTCAACTCCATCACAGACACCGTGCTCGACTTCACCACCACATATGTATGGGTTGTAGCTGCTGTGATAGTGGCCAATCACATGTCCCATTAAATCCAAGAACGCTTGCGGTGATTGGCTGTGAGCTAAACCATACAAATAGTATTTTTTTTCCAGATCTGTGTAGAAAAAGGATGGAATGCAGGTATCGTTTGACTGGAGAAGTTTCAATACTACTTGGTACGGGGTTATTTTGGTCGATACCTAAGTTAAAGGTATCGAGTACCGATACCCAGCCCTATTTAGTCAGCCTTCAGAGAACCAAATCAATTCAAACACCCACCCTGCTGAAGTGCCCTTAGGCAACACACTGAATCCCTCCAGAGGTGCTGTCCTGCAGCTGAGTCTGACCTCTGACCTCCCTGTGGAGGAGGGCAGGAGAAGCCACTATTTCCCTGAGGGAGCAATAGAGTATCTCATTCATATTACTGTGCCACTGTAGGCACAGTATAGGTCCATCTTAGGCTACATACAAATATTTATATTTAAGAATCCACATTTAAAAAAATATACAGTAAATTGTTTGACACTTCTTCTGGTAAACTATTGTATATTTCCTTCAGCCTCCCTTTTTCATAAATCTTTTTTTTTTAGTTTAATGACATTATTTTGATTTTTTTTTCAAGTTTGTACCCAATGATTTTGGTGAAGCAGTCCAATTTGTAAGGTTTATTCATATTATTGCAATCATTGCATATTTAAAAGTGCCTTTATGACGAAAACATTCAGACATAAATTCAATAGATTCAAATTCAAACCTCCAACCACTGTCAATTAAGTTGTTTCAGTCTAAGACTGGTTCACCAGAAGTAAAACAGTGTGGTTTAAGGTCTTTGGAATGAAACTAATAATTTAATTATTGCTATTTATTTATAGCCTATCTCAATATCTCAAAAACTATACATCACATGGCTTATATTTTGACATTCTGTGAGAGCAGAAGTAGCTCAAGGGTCTGATGTAAATATACAGTAGTATGTATGTCGTGTTAAAGTAGTGTGAACTGTCCAGGTTTTTAAAATGAAGTGAATTTAGTAAAAGGCACAGCCTGCTAGCGCGAGACACTCAAGGCTGGCTCCATAGGGTCCCATTATAAGCTGCCCTTTGTTTACCAACACTGATCCCTCGTATAGTATTTTCAAATGTGGCAACATAAACTCCTTAATGTTAAACTGAGTGATATATGAATTTCCCCATATCAGATGCCAGTATTTATCAGATAATTAATTTGTGGGAATGCCTGGTGCCTGTATGACCTGAGCAGAGATGCCAAGGCAGTATGTCCATTTGGAGTGATAGCAAAACTGTGCCTAACTTGTTGCAGCAAACAATACCTTACCTAGGTGTATGCACAGTCTCATTGTCGTTAGACCAGTGGTTTTCACTTTAGAAATTGACATCAAAACTAAAAAATCTGAACCCAAAACAAAACATGACATGTCTGTTTCAAATGAATCTCACATGGACTAACTTGCAGGTGGTGTATTTCAGATGATGATGATGATGATGATGGCGTAAAGTAAAGCTGAATTACAACCATTCAGAATTAAATCCCCTTCCAAATTGAAAAAGAGTCCTGTTTTGAAGGTGCATCAACATTTATGAAACAAGGAATAAATTAAATCACAAACTCAGATGTTATGCAAAATATTTGTTTTACTTCAATAGTCTATTTCAAGCCAAGGCTACTTTATCTTACAATAAATATAATAAATAAATACATTTACAATAATAATTTAGCAACAGCTCAGCGCTTTAATGTGGAAAAAAATGACATCATCGTTCTGAACCATAGGATATGCCAGGGGTGTCCAACCTTTTTTGAATGGTGGCCAGATTAGATCATGTGAAAATGTCGGGGGGGCAGGTGCATCTCGCATCATATGGGTAAAAAAAAAAAAAATCACATACAATTGTATTTTGTCAAAAGTATTTTGTTTACCATCTGAAAATATTAGTTCTGCGTGTGCTACTTGGTTCCTGTACAAACTGTATGATAGTGCTGTCATCGTTAGGCGAAGGGAAAAAATGCAAATTGAACTCGCTTGATTAACCAATACCGTGTGGAGGGCCACATATAGTATATTTTGAGAGAGAAGCCGAGGGCCACTTAAAATCTGTCCGCGGGTCGCAATTGGCCCGAGGGCCGGACTTTGGACATGCCTGGGATATGCCCTAATGAAAAGGAGAGGCTTAAATAAGGTTGGCATGATGCCCTTGTAAACCGTCAGTCAATGCTTGGTGAGTTGCAGAGGTGGAGCGCCGCTGTTGGTCTGTCACACTGATCTGCAGGAAAACCCCACGTCCTCCACACCTGGTGACAAAACACAAGTGGATGTCAAAATGCATTTCATGAAACATTTTAAAACCTTCCCCAGAGAAATCATTGCAAAAGATGATGGAATTCTACCAAAATACATTAGAGAAAACTATTACTGCATTTTTGGAATGCATAACACCACCCAAATGTCTCTATTGGCTTATCTTTACATCATAAATAGCCTTCCTGCTTGTTTAAATAAAACACTTCGTTCAAAGTAGTCTTATACCAGTGGTTCTCAACATGAGGTTCGGGGACCACCAGGGGTCCTTGAGGGAGTTCCAGGGGTTCCCCAGCAAACTGATGGTTAAAATCCACCATTATTTCAATTACAGGAAGTTAATAGTTAGAGAATGTAGGGAGAAAATCTGTTTTGATCATAGTTCCACTGTTATCTCTCTACATTACAGATAGTCGTGGAATTCTGGACAAATCCTATCTAACAATAAAAAAATATACTCTCAGATTTGAGTCAGAGAGACAAAATCTCATCAAATGGGATCTGTGGCACTAATGTGGACTAAATCGGGGATATGAAAAAGGTTGAGAATCACTGTTTTACACATCTTTCAAACCAAACTAGAGGCTCCCTCTGTGATGTAGTCTACCTCTCTGATGTAGTCTACCTCTCTGATGTATAGTCTACCTCTCTGATGTAGTCTACCTCTCTGATGTAGTCTACCTCTCTGATGTATAGTCTACCTCTCTGATGTATAGTCTACCTCTCTGATGTATAGTCTACCTCTCTGATGTATAGTCTACCTCTCTGATATAGTCTACCTCTCTGATGTATAGTCTACCTCTCTGATGTATAGTCTACCTCTCTGATGTATAGTCTACCTCTCTGATATAGTCTACCTCTCTGATGTATAGTCTACCTCTCCGATGTATAGTCTACCTCTCTGATATAGTCTACCTCTCTGATGTATAGTCTACCTCTCTGATGTAGTCTACCTCTCTGATGTAGCCTACCTCTGATGTATAGTCTACCTCTCTGATGTATAGTCTACCTCTCTGATGTATAGTCTACCTCTCTGATATAGTCTACCTCTCTGATATAGTCTACCTCTCTGATGTATAGTCTACCTCTCTGATGAATAGTCTACCTCTCTGATATATAGTCTACCTCTCTGATATAGTCTACCTCTCTGATGTATAGTCTACCTCTCTGATGAATAGTCTACCTCTCTGATATATAGTCTACCTCTCTGATATAGTCTACCTCTCTGATGTATAGTCTACCTCTCTGATGTAGTCTACCTCTCTGATGTATAGTCTACCTCTCTGATATATAGTCTACCTCTCTGATATATAGTCTACCTCTCGGATGTAGTCTACCTCTCTGATGTAGTCTACCTCTGATGTATAGTCTACCTCTCTGAAGTAGTCTACCTCTCTGATGTATAGTCTACCTCTCTGATACCTCTTTGATGTAGTCTACCTCTCTGAAGTAGTCTACCTCTCTGATGTATAGTCTACCTCTCTGATACCTATTTGATGTAGTCTACCTCTCTGATGTATAGTCTACCTCTCTGATGTATAGTCTACCTCTCTGATGTATAGTCTACCTCTCTGATGTATAGTCTACCTCTCTGATACCTCTTTGATGTAGTCTACCTCTCTGATGTATAGTCTACCTCTCTGATGTATAGTCTACCTCTCTGATACGATACCTCTGATGTAGTCTACCTCTCTGATGTAGTCTACCTCTCTGATACTATACCTCTTTGATTTAGTCTACCTCTCTGATGTATAGTCTACCTCTCTGATGTATAGTCTACCTCTCTGATATAGTCTACCTCTCTGATGTATAGTCTACCTCTCTGATATAGTCTACCTCTCTGATGTATAGTCTACCTCTCTGATGTAGTCTACCTCTCTGATGTAGCCTACCTCTGATGTATAGTCTACCTCTCTGATGTATAGTCTACCTCTCTGATGTATAGTCTACCTCTCTGATATATAGTCTACCTCTCTGATATAGTCTACCTCTCTGATGTATAGTCTACCTCTCTGATGAATAGTCTACCTCTCTGATATATAGTCTACCTCTCTGATATAGTCTACCTCTCTGATGTATAGTCTACCTCTCTGATGTAGTCTACCTCTCTGATGTATAGTCTACCTCTCTGATATATAGTCTACCTCTCTGATATATAGTCTACCTCTCGGATGTAGTCTACCTCTCTGATGTAGTCTACCTCTGATGTATAGTCTACCTCTCTGAAGTAGTCTACCTCTCTGATGTATAGTCTACCTCTCTGATACCTCTTTGATGTAGTCTACCTCTCTGAAGTAGTCTACCTCTCTGATGTATAGTCTACCTCTCTGATACCTATTTGATGTAGTCTGCCTCTCTGATGTATAGTCTACCTCTCTGATGTGTAGTCTACCTCTTTGATGTGTAGTCTACCTCTCAGCAGCCTAGTCCGCTGAAGGAGCCGATCCTGTCCATGCGGACGCCGAAGCAGCTCCGCAGTCCGCCCTTCTTGTAGCGGCTCCACGAGCGCTTGGAGGTGCGCATGATGTCTTTGAGCAGACGCACGATGGCGTTCTCTTTCCCCGCCAGCGCTGAGTTAGCCATGTCAGAGGAGTCCCATGGCACCTGCTCCTCACCTCCAGCCAGCACCGCCTTGGTCACATCTCTCCCCTCCACCTCCAGCTCCTCAGACCCAATGTCATACGGTGCCAAGTTACTCTCCTCCTCCAGAAGGCGCTTCAAACTCTGAGGGGAAAAGACATCAAAAACAAAAAACAAAACAAACGTGAAAATGATCAGTAAGACATGCAGTAGCAGTGTGTTACTGTAGCCTAGTGGGAAAATAAAAAACAATGGGTTAATGATAACCAAGATAGATTTTAAGTTACATACTTTATGTTATTTTAAGACTGTTACTTTAATTGAATTACTTTATTATTACAAAGACATTGGCATTCAGGCAAACAACCACAATAAATAATAATAATGATGATAATAATAATAATACCAACAACAATAATAATAATAATAATGATAATAATAATAGTCTACTAATTCATTATTTTATTCCCCTAAAGACCATATTCATATCACTTAGTCTACATCATTTAAATACAGTAGCCTACAATACCTTTAAATTTACATAGATAGAGATTTACATGAGGCAAAAAAAAGTGGATAAAATCTATTGTGCAGAAAGGAGGTAAGCTAGGTAAACTTACCTGTAGATCAGAAACTGGTTTGGCTCCCACGAAGTTAAGCAGTAAAAATACAGACAGACAGTAGAAGGAGAGATTTGAATTCATTTTCTTGTGAATGGCGCGCGAACCTGTCCCCTCCTCTGTGTGGCGCCTGTCTGTGCTGGGCACGCTCGCCAGGTGCTTTTATACACGAGCTGATTCCGTCATGAGCCTGGGAACATTAACCATGGGTGACTAATAACGTTCACGTCACGTGGGAGTCACTCATCACGGCTTGACAGTTAAAAACAAGGACTTGGAAGTGTTCAGGTTCATACGCGTTTGAAGCTGTCATATCCGCAGACTCCAGATCAGCTTTTTCACACTTACTTGACGCACATGAACTTGGTGCGAATATACTTGAGTTTATGTTTTACAGCAAACTGAAAATCCATTAGGCTATGTAGCCTAGGCAGAGTTTGATATTTGCATTGGAGGGGTGGGGGTGTGGGCAAACATACATTGAGGGCAGGTTTTTGAAAAAAAGCCAATGAAATGGCTGCAAACTTCTATCAATCAATCATTTTACTCTCACACTTCATCACACATGAATCCACAGGAGCCTCAGCTTTCCAGTCATACCCAATTTATGCTATTCCAAGACTGTTCAGGGACCCCAGTATGCTGAAATATTCAAATTGAATGGGTGAAATACAAAATTGATATTGCATGCAAAAAAACGGCATGGTTTTTGCCAAAATATGGGATTAGGATAAAGTTCAAGGGAGACTCGTGGGTACCCATGATAGAACCTATTCTCAGTCAGATGTCTTGAGGTCAGAGGTCAAGGGACCCCTTTGAAAATGACCATGCCCGTTTTCCCCTCGCCAGAATTTAGCCTAAATTTGGAGTGTTATTTAGCCCCCTTCCCGACAAGCTAGCATCACAAGGTTGGTGCCAATGGATGCTTTAGGTCTTCTAGTTTATTAATGATAGCAGTATATGTACTCTAGCTCTAAGAACATTTCATAATAGAGACAGTCCGCATGTCTGAGAACGCCCATACAGGCTCTAGGAACGCCCACAATAGACGCTGGGTTAGCCTGGGGGCGGGGTCAGGGTGGGGTAAATTCCCCCATTCTATCCATTCAGCAAAGTTAGAATTTAGCTGATAGCCCAGCCCAGGCAGACACGATCGGGGATTTAACCACCGCAGTAAACGCACATTTGAGCAGACGTCTTGTGTTCTGCTCTAGAACCCCCAAACATGTAGTTTAGAGCAGCAGCACCGTCTTTTGGTGAGTCAGCCCATGAGATATATCGGCGGTTTTACCCCACTCGCGCGCCAGCCGTTTAACATTTTGTGGGCGTTCCCAGACATGCATGATAGCAGTAGATATGTACTCTATCTCTAAAAACACTACAGCCTCTGAAAGACGGTAATGTTGGCTGGAGAGATTAAAGAGGTTAGACTCAGGTTTGTGACATATTTCAGAGCTGCCCTCCCCGCGCGCCTACCCGCAAACTCCGTCAATGCTATGTAGCTGTCGACTGTCTTGGCATTTTTAGAGTTGTTCTCACAAAGGACTTAAAAATGATTGATCTGAAATTCATCTAGGCTATCATTATATGACGACATAGTTCCCCAATAAGATTTTCACAAAGAGTCGACTCTGTGTGGGTGGAAATAATTGGACTGAAAGCTCCACCTGACTTGACATGTGATTAACACTGTGACGCCAAGAGAGCAACTCAATTACAGGTGAACGTGTCAATGGCCTCACAGGTCAGGTAGCAGTGGATCATTCCATGTGGCTTTCGAGTGTTGAGATGACAAAATCATTGAACCAAATAAAGGCCTTCTAGCAATTCTTGTCTGGCCCAGACAGTCAAGGCCCATGTTGTTTACCTGTGCTTTTTGCGTCATTAAAAGTTAGTGTTGTTTATATGTCAAGGCCAATGTTTACCTGTGCTTTTTACGTCATTTGAAGTTAGTGTCGTTTATATTTGCTCAGAAATCGTTGACTAGCTCTTTCTTTAGGAAGTAAAATGTGAGGAGAAACATTCACTGCTGTCGCATGTCACTGCCTTTTGCAGTGGCATTATTTTGACTGGCAAAAAAATGTCTAAAAGCCAGGTGATGTTTAACCGTCCACTCAGCCAATCACAACATAGTGACCAAGATGCTAGTGCAAATAGTGTGGTGAATGAATGGTGAATTGTTAATTGATCTCAATTCAACATGCTTGCCTCTCACATAACATGAATATAAGCGTGCAGAGTGACAGAGCAGTGTGTTGTGTTATGCTCTCTTTCAACAAAAGCTGCTTCAAACTCTAAGGAGATAGAAAACAACATGTGTTGATTCATATTTTGGTATGGCCAAACAAATTTGAATGACTTAATAGTGCATAAAAAAAGATGGATTCACTATTACCTCTTATTTGGTGACCTCACCTGACCATCATAAGGCCAACAACAAGAGTATAAACAACTGTCAATTGTACTGGAATGATGCAATATGTCTACATATCACTACAGACTATACATAATAATTTACATATAGACAGTAGACTATACATCTCAGTCTACATAATAGACAACACATGAGCAGTGATGTGGTGGTAAATATGGTCGGAAAACTTTCTTTCTGTCCTCATATAAGACGCCATCATCTCCACTCACTGTCAAGTCACCACGTTATTATTGGAGACACTTAAAAATCAGATCCAAGAATATAATTCCCACTCTCCACAACCAATTTCTCACTTTGACAATGTGTTAAAGGCACCTCTGTCTCTCACCGCCGGCAAGGCTGCCGGTGTTGCGGGCCTTCTGAACTGCAATATTGCAAGATCTGTGTGTGAAAGCGGCTCTCTGACTCTCTCCTCCCTCTCTCCCAGATCGCCGTTTCAAGTTAAATTGACTTTGCCATTTGTTTTGCATGGATATTGCATACTGTCCATGTGATATTAATGATAAGGATAAAACCAGCAAATTGCCAATGCCATTGTAGTCATGGACACACAAGCACAGTATCGAGCATTATGCCATAACACAACCTATCATTTCAAAGCATTTTTCCAATGGTCACTATGATTCAATATGTGATAAGTGATAAGAGTTCACACTACAGCCTTGGGTATATGGCACTGAATGGAATTTGATTTTGTGCTGATTTAAAATGATGCAGGATTATGCGGTGTGTGATGTTAATATGGTCTGACGTCAGGTGACTTTTAACCTGCTATAGTCCTCTCATTTCAAAATACTATTCCTCAGTTCAGCGAGCTCCATCGTTTAGATGATGAGGCCCTTATGTTCTAATTAAGGCCTTTAATGAGGGGGAACCGCTGTTGCACATTCTTCATCTGAGTGACAGTTAAGTGGTTAAAATATCAGGTGGTCTAACAACCCGCTTGCTGGGTTGTGAAAACCACCAAACCGCATGTTTGAGTTGTTGTAAAGCTTTAGAAATATTTGCACCTATGACCACCCTCTCAAGCTAAATTAATAACGAAACCAAACCGAAATGTAGGTCAAATAGCCTATAGTTACTTGACCAAGAAGAGCCATAAGAGAGTGGGTCACTTTCTGCTTGGGTAGCCGTTATGGCTACATGTGACACATTGAGTAACATCAAGTTAGGACAGCTCCTGTTCTTGGCATTTCTGTGTGTGTATTATATTCTGCCCTGAGGCCTGAGTGAATTTATATACAGATCCTTTCCAAAAAATTTGAATATCATGGAAAAGTTATAATTTTTTTGCATAATTCCTTTCAAAAAGTGAAACTTTCATGGATTATATATTCATTACACACAAAGTGAAATATTTCTAGCCTTTATTTGTTTCATTTTTCATAATTTTGGCCTACAGCTCCAGAAAACCTCCAAAACAGTATTTCAAGAAATTAGAATAGTGTGAAGAAAATCAGCAGTTACTTCTCAGTTATGACTGACTCCAGCCTCAGTCCACTCCCTCTGAATCTCCGCCAAATTTTTTGAATCGTCTTTTCTTGACAATCCGCTGGTCATCCATGGTATTTCCATGATATTATTTTTTTTGGAAAGGATCTGTATATAATATATTCTGCCCTGAGGCCTGAGTCAATTTGCCATGATGGCCCTTGAGTTGAGAAGATGGTGAAATGTCAATTAGTCGCCCTCCACCTGCACGCGATGTGCTCTGCTTCACTGGGTCCAAGGCTAATCGCTCATCATTTACCCCTGGCCCTGTCTTGTTGATGGCAGGGCACTCTGGGGGGGACGGGGTTTGTTGGTGAGAAAGCCTGCATGCAAATAAGCATACAAACAAACACACATTAGAGATGAGCACAAGGCACAAACGCCTGTCAAACAAACATAGAACTAGAGACCATCTTGCAATAGGATCAAACCAGCCATGATGCCAGCCACTTAAAGCGAATGTGGGCCAGATTTAAAGATGCATCTTTCACGGTTTTGACGCTATCACGCTAGCACAGACAGACAGACAGACAGACAGACAGACAGACAGACAGACAGACAGACACACAGACAGAACGACAGACAGACACACAGACAGACACACAGACAGACAGACAGACACACAGACAGACAGACAGACAGACAGACAGACAGACAGACAGACAGACAGACAGACATAAACACCTGGCAATGTACAGTACTTGAAACAGCTTCTATGGTTTCCAGGACCACAGGAGGGGTACGGTGGTGCAGTGGTAAGCACTGTCGCCTCACAGCTCGAAGGTCTTGGGTTCGATTCCCACCTGGGACGCTGTGGGCGCTGGAGTTGTGACCCCCCCATATCCTCAGTGCCCACTGCCCAGGTCGGCTATCTCGTCGAAAGGGCTTTTCTGTGTGGAGTTTGCATGTTCTCCCCGTACCCCCCAGGGGGTTCCTCCGTACATAACCCCCCACTAAAAACATGCAGAAGATCGTCATCCGACCAGTGACGACAACATCTGAAGTTGGTCCAATGATGGTCCAATGAAGGTCCCCGGGCGCTGGAAAGAAATAGCGACCACTGCTCCTGGCCTGCCCCTTGGAGGAAAGGACAAGCCTGGATGGGTCAAATGCAGATTTCACCGGCCACCGTCAGCATGAGTGTGTGTAGTGGCCGCATGCATGTGTTGTAGTGTGTTCGTGTGACAATAAAGACGGGCTGCCGTCTGAAATCGTGTTTTTTTTTTTTTTATCATGTTTTATTTTGCCTTGATAACGCACAGTCACATGGTGACTGGTAATCATCACATGCCGTCTGTGGGGACTGGTAATCACATGCCGTCTGTGGGGACTGGTAATCACATGCCGTCTGTGGGGACTGGTAATCACATGCCGTCTGTGGGGACTGGTAATCACCTGCCGTCTGTGGGGACTGGTAATCACCTGCTGTCTGTGGGGACTGGTAATCACATGCTGTCTGTGGTGACTGGTAATCACATGCTGTCTGTGGTGACTGGTAATCACATGCTGTCTGTGGTGACTGGTAATCACCTGCTGTCTGTGGTGACTGGTAATCACATGCCGTCTGTGGGGACTGGTAATCACCTGCCGTCTGTGGGGACTGGTAATCACCTGCTGTCTGTGGGGACTGGTAATCACATGCTGTCTGTGGTGACTGGTAATCACATGCTGTCTGTGGTGACTGGTAATCACCTGCTGTCTGTGGTGACTGGTAATCACCTGCTGTCTGTGGTGACTGGTAATCACCTGCTGTCTGTGGTGACTGGTAATCACCTGCTGTCTGTGGTGACTGGTAATCACATGCTGTCTGTGGTGACTGGTAATCACCTGCTGTCTGTGGTGACTGGTAATCACATGCTGTCTGTGGTGACTGGTAATCACATGCTGTCTGTGGCGACTGGTCAATAGCAGCTTAATTTGGAAGTGGATGGCTGTTGATTTCACGTTGCAATGTTCACACCCCCTCCTCTCCCCACCTCCACTAGGTGCTGTGCTGTAGCCTGCTTAAAGGAAGTGAAGTTAATCTATTCACATCATAAGTGATATGACATTGATGTAAGTTATATCAAAATAAGGCCCTTTAAAGGAGAAAAAGATTTAAAGAGAGAGAAAACATTACTGGGGGAAAATCTAATTGGCTTTCATTTCAATGGTGGTGGCTGTTCTAGTGATTCCTTACTGGAGATTATAGTTTACCCACCTTTTAATTTATCACCCAGTAATGAGTGCTCAGTTAGCTCAATGTCTGGGTTAGTGTGACTGAAAAGGGCAGCTTCTAGTAATGTTTGACTTGACACAGGCGGTGACGATTCTTACTCCATTTCCCTCTTCTTTCATCACTTGGATCACAAGTTAAACTCTGTAATACGACACACCATTCAGATATGCTAATGCTAACGCTCAAGATAGCAATAACCGCATCATGGCTTATGACACATTTGCTGACACTTCCACCCAAACCTTCATTCGTTGACACTTGGGGACCTATTTCAACACAATGTGCAGCAAATATGTGATGCATGCGGAGAATGTGGCACCTGATAAGCGATGGCACAGTCGGTCATAGATTCTGACATCTCAGACTTCCTGTCAGCACCGCTCCAGCACTTCCTCCCGTGACTAGACTATCTTATCACCAACACATCCTTCCCTGTCTCCCCGAGCACAGCATCATCTTACCTTAACTTAACCTCGACCAAAAGCCTTTGTGTAATTAAATATGTGGAAATTAAACTAATCCTCATTTTGCTGGGACCAAGGACCTCTGCTTTTTTGTGATTGTTTATGTCTTTACTTTCATGTAGTTTTAACCTGCAAAACGTAATAAAAGGCTTGATGAATTCCAGACTGAGTCAAACATGTCATCAAACATTTTAATGTAGGCTAATACACTTCCAATGATGTCATAAAATATTTAGTTTGATATAGTAATATTTTTCTATTTGCTGATGATGTAGTGCACTGGCAGTTACTTTGTTGTAAGGGGTATCAATATCATCTAAAAGGGAGTAAGTGGGCTCTGTGTCTCTTTATTGTCCCACTGATGATGTCACAATGTATATGACATTATCAGTGATGTCATCAGTGATGGTCACTTGAGCAATTGTGATGTCACTGATGATGTCACAATGTCTATGACATCATCAGTGATGTCATAGTGTCCCATAGTGACACGTCATCAGTGAATGATGCCATCAGTGAGTGTGCACTGTGTATGCCAATAGAGCAGGCGAGGCCACACAACGGCCGAGGTGCGTATGCGAGCCCGCACAGCGGCAAGCTGCAGGGCGGGCGGGGCCGCGCAGCGGGCAAGCCTAGGAATCGATTAAAATTACATTACATTACATTACATTGTCAATCAATGCAGACATGTTATTACATTTTGACCAATTATTATAATAGCTATCACTTATTACATTATTAGTCTCAGTGGTCAGACCCAACGTCTTACGTCTGAATCACAAGACAGCATTTCTGGGTTTTGCCGTAGGAATTCCTACGGTAAAATCTGATTGGATGGCCGCCCCACAAGTTGCTTCACGCCGTCTGTGGTTGGTCAATTCATATGTCTGTCACGCATTTTGTTTTGGTCTTAGGAGGCCGTCCTTAACCACTTTTCAAGAGTTGTGCACCAGACTGGCTACTGCCAGACTATGACTTTATTGTTGTTGGTAGAACATTCAATACAGTCGCTTCAGGAGGACTACACAGAAGCAATTGTAAAAGCCAGTTGTCAAAGATCACTGGTTTTGACTCCCTGAGAAATTAAATGCTGCATCTAAATTTCCTTCCTTGCTTGTGTTATTTTCATGTGTGTCCCAATGTTTGGGTTTAAGTGACGTTTCTGACCTCAGTTTGGGGTCACTGACCACACAGGTTCTTGCTTTCCTTCTATTTGGACTCTTCCGCCAGTCCACAGGCGAGCTCATTCTTTCCCACTTTTAGCCGATCATTGACATTCATGCCAAAAATAGCTGTAGAAACTTGACTTTTGTTAACCTGACGGCAGAGATGAGATATTTGAAATGCAGCAGGGCTGGTTATTTCTAGATTGCAGCCAAGTGTATTACTCCATGTAATCATTCATTTTGTGTTGAAAGATCATGCATTTGATGTTGTGTGAGGAATGGAGGAAGATGAGCTCAACTCAAAAGAGGTTTGAGTTGAGCTCATGGAATAGCATTTGGTGTCCATAGAAGAGCTGAGGGAATACATGATGACATGTAGTTCAGATAGCACCTACATGGTGTCTCTTGGTGGTAGCACATCGAGCACATATCCTGTATTTGTGATATTGTGGGTTCGACTCCCACTTATGGACTTTGTTGCATGTCTTCCTCTCTCTCATCTGTTTTGTCTCTCCACACTGAGGTCTAATATGGAGAATGCATCGAGGATTATAAAGCTGTACTAGACAAGACGTTTCTGGAAAAATCCAGCCAACAAAAAGCAATGACGTGATAATACACGTGTACAGCAGAAATCTGCTTTTTCCATATTCCATAAATCCTCTCACATCCCCCCAAATGACCTCGCAACCCAACCCGCCAATTGAAGAACTACTGCTTTAGCCAATCAGAGAAGCAAACACAGTAGTTGTATGCTAACCTGCCTCTCTAACCTTTACCACCATCCTCACTGTGAATTCAGACAGCCAATACATATGTAAAGGTCTCCAACAACTGAGAACAATGTTTTAGTTCGATAGCATAACCCACAGAACTTCCAAAATCATTGTGTTGTTGGAATCTCTTCTTTAGTGTGACCCACACCTTGCTCAGGGGTAAAGTCGCACCAGAATAACCTTCCTGGTCCCATCAGCCCTCCCCCGTCCTGTCCACATCTCTCCCAGGCTCCCACGCCATTACATCATGGCTCCCCTTCCCGCAGGCCGTGGAAACACTCACATGCACATGTTGTAAATGTGACCCCTCTTGTGCCACCTTTACAGAGATAAGGCTATTTTAACTCTCAGGGATGGGGTTGCATATATTTAGCGCATATATTTAGCGTTGGTTAATGCTATTTTTAACATACACTACCAGTCAAAAAGTTTGGACACCGTATTTTTCACATTTTCCACATTTTAGAATGATAGTTAAGATATCATGACTGAAATAACAAAAATGGAATTATGCAGTGACCAGAAAGCGTGAAACAAATCAAATCAATTTTCTATTTGAGCTTCTTCAAAGTAGCCGCCCTTTGCCTTGATGGAAATAGGAAGGAATTTCTAGTTTCTAAATGCTTTTGAGACCAAAATAAAATCCTGTGGGAAACAGTGAATTCTTGTATTTTGTGGAATTTTTAGTATGATGAAATCATCAAGAATATTGGCACAACATGATAACTAGCTGTAGTTTATTTTTTATATATATACTTTATTTGTAGGTTTTATACAATACAAAACAAAATACTAAATTGTGTACAGAAATATTGTGTCAACAATATGCTATTTCAGACAAATGACACACACAAAAATGCCATGTCAAGTATTACAACTCCTAACAGGGTCCTTACACATCGCTCTTGATGTGTAAGGACCTTTAGTGGTAAGAACAGAAAAGAGAAAACAATACATCAGACAATAAAAATAAAAGAAAATCCATCCAGATGATAAGTCCATGCTTAATGGAGTTTATACAGCCCAACAGGAAATAGTTAACTAGGTATTCTAGGTGGAGGAATTGAGATCCCTGATCCATTGAATATGTGAAGGTGGTGTTTCTTGCTTCCACTTCGACTAGCTGCAGTTTCAATCCAAAAGTATTGACATGAATCTTCAAACATCCATATTGGTTGAATCCTACCGTCATGTCGTAGGCTACAGATCAATATGTGCATACAACATAAATCTGACTGCAATGGAGAATATCTTTGTCAGAAACTCCCTTTTTTCAATTACAAAGCACTTCATTTTAAAATGTTACTGCGAAGCAACATAAGGCATTTCACAGTGTATCTCTATGCCTCCAAGACAGCAATCAACACAGATTCAAAGAGCTGCTTATAGTGTCATTAAAACCTCTTTAGCGCCCCCTCCCTCCCACCACTCGCCCCCTGCAATGGCCTGACAGATATCAATGGCGTTACCTCCGGCTACAAGGACCCCCACAGTTGCTAAAGCACCAGCATCAACATAGAGAAAAAAAACAACAACATAAAAAAGCTTTGTCTATGACGTGAATGTCAAAAGTCTTTTCAGTCATTTTTCAAAGGCTTTTTCTGCTGGCAGGAGAGGCCGCTTACTCCCGCTATAAAGGTCAAATGCTATTGTGAGCCCAACAAGTCCCTCGGAAGCCATTTTGAATATCTCCAGGGAGACTCAATGATTGCATGAACAACACTTTCCTTCCGCAGTCCAGCAGCTATGAATAATGAGAGGCTAATTTGAGTTGTACAAAGGATGTACACTAAGGTCATTATACCTCCACCATGGCATTTCTTATTACTCATGTGTGGTCCAGCCTAAATTGACCGTGGACATGGGTTATTGCTGCTCTGTCAACTCCAGGCAATGGATTGTGTTGAGCTAACACTTTGGCGAAGGTTAATCTACACTGCAGATTAAGATAGATTAACTGTAGATTCATTCTACACAGTATAGGGCAGGGATACTCAACTTGCTTTGCCCGGGGGCCACTTTCGTGAAATGATAGGAGGCCAGGGGCCAGTTAATAAACAAACAATATCAATTTTTCTGTAGCGGATTGTAGGTTTTTGGGGTGTCAGCCGGAGTTTAGTCTGACAATGTTGTGCACATCAGGTAGTTAGTTAGGTTAAGTTAGTTAAGTACATACATAAGTGCCTGGGTAGCGAGCAGATGGCGGTATTTGACAATTTAGCTGGAGCTCAGTCCAACTTTATTTCACTTTAGTTTTTTGTGTGAATTAGATTCTAATTCACAATGAAAACTAACATGAGATTATTAGAAAATGGTTGGGGGCCCACTCTGCACCCTGTTGCGGGCCGCATCTGGTCCCCGGGCCGCAAGTTGAGTATCACTGGTATAGGGGGTCTCTTAAGAGACAGGGGTGATGCAAAAGTACAAGAGTCAGATATCAACTGAGGTGAAGACCATGCAGAGGTCTATACACCAGTGGTTCTCAATGTGGGGCCCGGGGACCACCAGGGGTTCTTGAGGGGGCACCAAGGGGTCCCCAGAAGAATGACAAATTATTACACTTCAGCATTATTTAATTTACATGACGTGAACACAATCAGAGAATGTAGATTAGAAGAATGAAGAATACCATTCTTAGGTTTTGGTCCAAGAGACAAAATCTCATCATCTGTGGCTCTAATGTGGACTAAATTAGATGTTCTTGATATGAAAAAGCTTGAATCACTGCTAAAAACCAACAGCAAGATTTTAAAGTGAATTATATTATATTTTGACAGGAAGCCAGTGAAGAACGCCCACAGAGAACTGCCATAGAGCTTCTGTATTTTGAATCAGCTAAATCCATGAAAGGCCTTTACAATACAGAGTTCTTATAGTCCAGACTATAAGAAATAAAACCTTTTCCAGGTTGCCAAATTAAATAAATGTATTTAATTTAATTTTTTTGTGTGATTTTTAGCTGTGCTCAGTCTCCCATTGTCCACCATGTCCTATGTAAAGCAGAACAAGTGTCACAAGTTATTTTGGTATCATATATTACATGTTAATTTGACCAATCTCTGACACATCATCTGCCAGAGTTAGTCTCACGTAGTCAGACCCACCGTCGACGTCATCAAGCTTCCAGCGACGGCTGGCACTGCGAGACTAATACAGGCTTACCATTTAGCTTTAGAGCTGCCATAAGTTCTCATTTGGTGTGTGTGTGTTTGTGTGTGAGAGAGAGAGAGAGAGCATGGACCCTAACATCGACTGTCAATCCTGTTACAGTAACAGGGACCCTGTTACTGTAATGCAAATCCTGTTTAAAATAATGGACTTCACAGATTATATGACTTTCAGGAAGGGACATAATTTACATGGCAAAACAACCGTGCCGAGAAAAGTATTCTGTCTGTTTAAGGAGGGTTCTGATTTAACAGAAGCCTGAACGACAAGTCAAGAGAAGCGTTATGTTGAGAACAGAGTGGAGTGACTCTGGATTGAAACTCGAGAATAGGGGAAGAGGGAGTGAATGGGTGCATGATATTGAGAGGGTGGCTTGAGGTGTCAGGGTGACATGCTAGTGAGTGTGAGACACATTAACTTCAGGAGCTTGTCACATTAAAATTGATTAACCATCAGTCATTATAACAGTAATTATAACAGGTGGAAATAGCATGTCACAATTTCCCCTCGGGGATCATTGAAGTTTTTCTGATTCTGAATTGTATCAACTTCTGAGGTAACTGACTGACTCATGTCTTGTATTGCAGCGGACTGTTTGCACTAATTTATCATTGGTAACAGATTATCCAGAATTAAATATACAAGCATTTTATGGAGGCTAGTTTGACAATGTAAATAATCCCACATTTCACTAATGCCATATGATAGTATAGGGATCAGGTTTTCATCACTACACACATCTACTCATTTGTGATGCACTCTGTCAATCAGGTCATCGTTCAATTACCGAGCAGGTTAAAGGTGGAGTCTTGTGCTTATTGGCTGGCTTTAATTGTGGTAAATAACAGCATGGCATTCAAAATGGCCAGGTTGCATGACAAGAGCCATTCATAAATATCACCTGTGTTACGTCATCAGGGTTATCAGGCCAGTTACAGCGTGGGCGGGTTTTTGGGCGAGGACATTTCTAATTATCTAATAATCACCCAGAGCACTGTCACTGTTCATACTTATACCTGCACAAGCTAATGCACTATAATTCCTATGTAACCCACCCATGAATGTATGAAGGTGCAGAAAACAGAATGTAAATTCAGTTGTCTGCTGGAAACAAATTTCATCACTTTCAATCAGTCATTGACACAAACACAAGATCTCAAGTCAAGGCTTTAGAAACCTTTTCAAGTCATCAAAGTACAAGTCAAAGTCAAGCCCCAAGAAATTAAGTCTAGTCTAGTCTTCTCTTTATGCAACAAGACAACTCATTAAAACTGGGACTCAAGTCTAACTCGGGTTCGTCATGTGACTCGAGTGTCGAGTCCTTACCTCTGCCTCCACCTAGTATTCTGGCCCAGAACGCACACTCACACTCACTGACAAGAGGTCCTCTGGTGGTCACAGGTCATCGGTGCAGTATTAAAGCACCACCTGTATGAAATGCCAGGTGATCCACACACCTTAAAACCATTCAGTGATGGCTGGTCAATATGTGACACAATGCCGTTAATGCCTTTTTAATTACTTTGATCAGAAAATAATTAATTTTTACATTAATCACTTCTATAAGATATCAATTTTATTATTCAAGTAGAAAAAAATAGGACATCAGGATGCAAAACATGGACACATTTTTAAAACGGTAAAGTAAATAAAAATAGTATACAGTGTTAGTACAATATACTAGGTCCACCCTTACACACAGCCACACTCACTTGTCAATCACATCAACATTTACTGATCAGTTAGGCACTTAGGAAAGAGATTTACATTTGCCAGAATATTTTAATTATATTTTAATTCTGGCTTTGATGAATGTAGCTGATAGCCTTAATTCTTTACAATGCATATTTGTGATAATTGTAGCTCTAGTCTATTGTCCTTCATAGACTTAAAGCAGATCAGACCAATGTTTATGTTTTATCAATAGTGCGCTGCTTCTTCTGATCAGGTTCAATGGAAGATTAGAATAAAATGAAATAGCACTGATACATTTGGTTCAATCATGGTGGCAGGAATTTAAGCAGGTGAGATTTAAATATAAAAAGAGAAAATTATTTTCATCCTAAATTATCAGTTTATGACAGAATGACCTAAATAGGGGAGTCGTGTTTCATTTCAGCGTGATTTTAAAGCACAATCCTAATATTCTCTGACATGAACAGCAGTGTTTCTAGTTTTAATTCTACCCTTCTGATGTTTATTAGATACCAGTGTGAAAGAGCAAGTGGTGGGCTGGTACATACTGTAAGAGGGTCCCTTCAGACAGGTGAGGCGGGGCTGGGTGTGTTAGTACGTACTAAGAGGGGTCCCTTCAGACAGGTGAGGGGGGGCTGGTACGTACTGTAAGAGGGTCCCTTCAGACAGGTGAGGGGGGGCTGGTACGTACTGGAGGGGTCCCTTCAGACAGGTGAGGGGAGGCTGGGTGGGCTGGTATGTACTGGAGGGGTCCCTTCAGACAGGTGAGGGGGGGCTGGTACGTACTGTAAGATGGTCCCTTGAGACAGGTGAGGCAGGGCTTGGTGGGGGCTGGTACGTACAGAGGGTCCCTTCAGACAGGTGAGGTGACACTAGGTAAAGTGGGGCCCTTTCATTTCAGGCAGTGCCCCTATAAATAAAAAAGCTATGTAATGGCTGCCATGTTTAGATTTTTTTAGGGTTATTGTTCTTTGCAGAATTCTTTTACATCACAAGATAGAAACCAATGTTAAGAGTCTCTCATGGATAAAGGTGCAGGAGGCCCCCACTACAATAATAAACCAGATCATTGAACACCACCTGCTGGTTGTAGAACAGACTTGCAGACAATATGGAGGGTAGTTATGCCGTGTTATTGCATTTATTTAGCATGTACATTTGTTAGAAATGATTGCTGCTTTGCCAGCTCATGACTTCAAAGTAAAGAAAAAAGTAAATAATCTGATAAAAAGTAGAAAATGTACAGTATATATAACAGTATATAACAGTTTTTTTAACAATACACGACAAAACAAAAAAGCTCAAACACAGGAAAATTAGGAAAAAAACACATGCGTGTATTTTCGACACTCAATATTGCAACATGGGTGCTACCAGCCGCACAAGGGGCTTATGTGCTTTTCTTTTTTTCCTTCTCAGACAAAAAACAAAACACACACACACACACTCCAACACTACAGCTTGGTGAGGGTGCTTGTAAGCAAAAACAAAGAATGGAAGAAAAAAAAAATGTATATGCATGGGACCAGCTGGGAGAATCACCTGTCGCCCCTATTTGTTTATTTTTTTAATTTTTCAGTGTTTTACCAAAACCCAAACCCCTACAGCTACATTGAGCACTTATCAAACAAGCTGTGTCGCACTCTCGGGCCCGGTCGTGCCCCTAACCATTGGTCAGTGAGGGCGAGCCGTGGCTGTGGATGCCCTGCTCAGCTGTCTGATACCGCTTTCAGGCAGACACGGTTCTGGTTCTGGCTCCGTTCTGGAGTCTCAGAACCTTGGTGCTTTCTGGCGAACCAGCCCGTGTTCACACCAGTTTAAGCGGAACCAAAGTGGTAGTTATTCGGTAGGCCTTCAGTTTTTTAAGTTTATTAATTATTTGGTCTGGCGTTCGAGTGAACCCAGCCTTGGCCATCTCTTCCGCAAGTTCGGCATATGACTTTCTCTTTCTTGTACTGCTTTCTAGCTTTTCTTGAGGTAGAGGGTAGATGCCCAAATCGCCACTAAACATTTGGTTTCCTCAGGAGACCACTGCAAATTATTTTTCTCCATGTTGTCACTGCCTTCTTCTCCTTCCTGCTCGTTTTCCCAGCCTAGAATGAGACACGCCCACTGATGATGTCACGGTTCCCAAGGAAAAAACAACTATTTTTTGGTTCCGCTGAGAACCAACTTTTCAGGTTGACCTTTGACCACCAAAATCTAATCAGATCATCCTTGTGACTAAGTCGATGTTTGAGGCAAATTTGATGAAATTCCGTCAAGGCGTTCCTCAGATATCGCGTTAATGAACATCGGACGGACGGACGGACGGACAGACAGACAACCCGGATCCATAATGCCTCCGGCGGAGGCATAAAAACATTGGAAGTAGCCTATTTGGAACATTGAAAGCGCATGTCGCACCACATGTCAGCCTGAACGTCAAAGAGAGGGGGAAATATGATGGTGAGATCTTTCTCCACATGTAGCCTAGATCAAGATATAGCTATGAGTTTATTGCGACCTCTTGCGACGTGCCTGCCATCAGAGACATTAATGGTAAATGGCCTGCATTTATATAGCGCTTTTATCCAAAGCGCTTTACAATCAGTAGGTAGTCTACATTCACCCATTCATACACCGATGGCGGCAGGCTGCCACGCAGGGTGCCTACACACCATCGGGAGCAAGCAGGGTTAAGTGTCTTGCCCAAGGACACAACGACAGCAGCTGGGAGGGAGCGGGGATCGAGCCGCCAACCCTTGCGTCATTGGCCGACCCGCTCTACCTCCTGAGCTAAAGCCGCCCCCAATTAACATTAACCACGGGCCCAAGTTCGGTGCAGTTGGTCACAACCGAACGGGTATACAGTATATCGAATAGGGTCGTAGATCGAATATACCTGTGATTTTGCGTGAGCTAAGCACCAGTGAGCCATGAGTAAAGCCAAGTCAAAATGCATCTAGCGGTTTGCATAGCCCTCCTCAGTCTCTTCCACTGGCAACTACTGTATGTAGAAAAGAAAAGAAATTATATGTATATGACATTGAAGTTATTCACAAAATATTAACTCTACACAGGCAGCATCTCATATGTTACAGTGAAGATAAAGATGAACATTAATATTTATAGGTAAAAGCTTTTCCACAGCATTTAGAGGAAATATATTAGTGAGACATACCTTATCAGGTGTCACTTGTCTGCATGAAGACCTTTCATAACCTGGTGTTATAAACAGTTAGTGAGCTTTATATTACTTTGCTGAGTTCAATGAAGGAAAATAATGTAGGTGAAAAATGGAAGCAGAAATAAGTAACGTTTTATTAAATGTTATGTACAGGTTTCCCACACCTTCTTAAACATCAAATTCAAGGACTTTCCACAAATTCAAGGACCCCACATGGTATAGTTTGGGATCTGGATTAAGGTTATTTGCTGTTACAATACTGAGAATTTTTATAATGAGAATTAGCAGCTTTACAGAAGCTCACAGACTACGATTAAAAAGAGAGAGGCTTGAATGTGAACACTTCTCAACTGCGCTGTGTACGTAAAAATTTTTTTTAATTCAATTTGCATTCTTGCACAAAATATATAAATTCAAGCATAAGAAGATATTAGACAAATTAGTAGTGATGCAGAGCAGGCACTAACCTTTGATAACAAGCCCAAAAATGATGACTAGTGATATGAACACTGACACTGCCGATATTAAACCGGAACGTTTTCTTGATGGAGCAGAATTTCTACAGACAACATCTTTACTTGGGCTTCCCTCAGTCTTTACTTGTGCTTCTGAACACCTGTTGGACAAGCAAAGTGACAAGATTGTTTTAGTACTTTGTTCTGTTTGAAACAGGGACTCTATAGAAAAGTCTTAATAAATTAAAAATGTCATCAGAAATGGGTAATGTCACATTTAAAATATGAGCTTTAAACATTTATTGGCACTCAGATACTCAAAAGGAGACTAGTGTTTCTCCAGAAACAGAAACTGATGCTTCTTAAGCCCGCCTCCAAGTGTTTCTCCAGAAACAGAAACGGATGCTTTTCTCTGAAAATCTTGCCTGAGGGAGCCACACTTCACTGCTGGCTACAACACTAATGCCATCCTCTTCTTCGTAGCTTATACATGTAAGTACATCTGTAAGTTGCATTGCTTATTAACATAAAAGTGACATAGATGCATGATTATTTGTTTGAGAATATATGGTGTTTTGCATGTTTAGTTAATAATGCTTTGTCCAAGTTAGCAATGGTTGTGAATGGGGTTTTAGCTAACTGTGCTTTGTCTACATCAGCAATTGTTGAGTTTATGGTTTGTTTTACAAATCAGATGGTTTGATAAGTGACATTTAAAGAAATGGTCATTAGATTTACAGACTTACACTGTATTCAGCATACCGTAACAAGACTTAGTATGTTTTTTGTAATGTGGTGATGCAAAATGTCATCTAGCACTTGGGGTCAGCTCGCCATTCCGAAGTGTCGGCATTCCGATCATTGACTTCTATGCTTTCGGAGAGGCGGCCCTTTTTATCTCCAAAAAATGTTTCGCCGAGAGGTTAGGTTCTGGGGGAGGTTAGGCTTAGGCGTGGGGGGTGGGAGAGGTTAGGTTTAGGGTTAGGGTCTGGGGGAGGGTTCTTTCGCAATGGCGAGACAGATCTCAAATTTGTCGGAATGCCGGTATTTCGGAGTGCCGACATTTCGGAATGCCGAGGTGTCCCCCTAGCACTTAAGCCAAGCTTTGTGTGATATTGCATACTGATGCAATATTTTCATTTGTATACCCCTGTTCTTTTGTTCACAGTTTTACACTTACTCCTGATTAAACAGCCAAATTCAACACATCGGTCTGTTCCTTGGAGCTTGATTGGGAGAGTGTTTAGCTGTCTGTATAGCCGAGTATACGTTCATGGGGACAACACTTAGCGAGGACAGAACAAAGGTAATTCCTTCATAAATAAATAACGACCTACATTGTCCAGGCAGTGCAGTTCACTCCATACTGTGAATAATAGCCTGGCTGACAGACTTCACACTGTGTATCAGTCGTCTTGGTTCCTAAGAGAAAGAAATGACAGACAAGTGTATCATGCAAGGACCCAAACACCCAGAACTAGGGATGCACCATATTGGATTTCTTTTGGCAGATTGCAATACTGATATATGCACACATTTCCCCCACCTAATTTCAGAGAACATCAAGTCTCTCCTGCAGTGAAATTAACACATTATTATGCCTACTCTGTGATGACCACTGGCAGATGCAGACACAAATACAATGCTTTTCAAAATGGACACATTCACTTGGCAAAATAAGAAAACTACTTCAACTTAGGTTATTTAAAACATGCATTTTCTATTTTATTTTATGGAACATTTTATTGGCCATATCAGCAGAAATGGTTGTTATCGGGTCGATGCCAATAATTCATTTTAAAGTCTTTATCGGCCGATACCATCGTGCACCCTATCCAGAACCATTTCAAGCAGCATTAAAGCATTGATCAGACTGGTAAATCACTGTGTTGATCACAAATGTCTTAACTGTCACAATGGTCTAATGTTGGCTGTTCTTACCAGGTGCTTTGATCCTCTGACTAGGTGCACAGTGTGCGGAATGTTTCTTTGCAAAACTGCACTGTGAATCATCTGAGAAGCTTTCACAGAAATATCCATCTAAAATACCACACACTGTCTGGCGTATGCGTGTGCACTCCTGTTGGGTAAACAGACCTTGCCCTGAAAAACACAAACAATTTAAATGTCAGGACAGAAAGAATGCGTTATACTGTCACATTAACTGAGCTGATCAAAATGCAACTGAACATGGATGTTGTTAAGTAGTGAGACAATTGGAGGATAGCAAGGTTTCACAGGGTTCCCACAACTCCTTAAACATCAAATTCAGGTTTGAGACACGGATCAAGGTGAATTACTGTTACAACACGAGAGAGGCTTGAATGTGTCAACACTTCTCAACTGTGCTGTGTTAGTGATGGCAGACTATGTGCTATTTTTTACAGGAAAACAATATATTATTTAAGTTTAAATATATAAATTCAAACACTTTCAATGACCCATGTCTATTTTCAAAAACTTTCAACGCCTTGATTTTTTCCTCAAATTCACAAACTTTCAAATATTTTCCGGTGGGAACCCTGGTTTCATTGATGTCAAAAACGAGTCTTCTTATTAAGATACCTGAATTGCAGGGAGTACAGGTGAAGCATTTTGTGAGGCCGTTTGGCGTGTCCACGTAGGAGCCTGGCTTACATGGAACACAGCCTGTACTGGAGTCCAGTGTACAGTCTTTTCGCACAACGGTACCTGTTGAAGACAACATCAAATGAGCATCCAGATTATCCACGACTTTACTAATTCAAGGCACTTCATTTAAATCTCAAAACATGTGGACGCTCTTGCCGTTAGCTATGCTGCGTTCCAGACCTCCTCATAAGCTCCTAATTCTGAGTTTAGAATACATGCTTTTGGTTGGATAAGATAACAACCAAGTGGACCCTGCAATGAATGAGTTTTTTGGGGGGGGTCACTGCAGCAGAATAGAAAATGTGCATCAGCTATATTGATGTTTTTTTTTTTTATATATACTGGAAGAAAAAGTGCAGTGATCCCAAAGTCATTGTAAGCTGACCTAATAGCTCATGCTTCAAGATTAATGCCCACTCACAATGCAGTGTTATTATGTTCAAGATGCATCCCCAAGCTCCAAACCTACTCCTCCTTTTCACCACAACCTGGAAATGGATGTGTGCTGTCCTTACTGCTTTACGTTTCCTACATTAGAGATCAGAGAAGCTGCTCCTGAGTCTCCTTCGGTGGTCAGACTATGACATCACTGACAAAACAAGAGATTGTACAAGAGATGTAGGAGGACATACCTATAATGTCCTACATATGGTGACGCAAGGTTAGTGGAGGGTAGTCTCAACGCCAGACCCATGAGTTATTCACGCTGATACACTACGTTATGCTGAGCGCAGCGATTCAATGTAATATTTGAGTCTGGGGAGAGACTAGTGGAGGTAAACCCATACCTCCACTACGCCCCTGGGTGGCAGATGCTGATTAAACTGCATGCTGTGCATGTGCTGGCAATGTGTCCCTTATTTTTGAAAATATCATTACCAAACCGGAGACTGCATTCATGACAACAGACCACAGTAAGTTTCAATACGGAAGCTCCGCTCATATTTGTGTTCATGCTGCACCCACTCTGAATGCTGAATTTCATATTGTTCTAATCAGAGTGAAACATTGATGACAAACACACACACACACACATTACATAATTGAGACACTCTTTTTGCGTTAAAACGTTAACAAACGTCTTTATAATAATTCTGTGATTACCATTAACGATACAAGTCACCATTTTTGATGTGGCTATGACGTCAACTCGGACAAAGCGGAGCTCTCGATTTCCGAGCTGTATTCAGACAGGTGTCACTTTTTACAGGTCGGAATCATTTTTTCCCGGTGGTCCGAGTTGTCTTGAACGGGGTAACCCGAAACGTCACCCCTTCAAATTGGTAGAGGCGAGGCCGCTCTCAACCACAATGGGGAATTGGCGCTCTGTGTGGGTTTTTAGCTCGTTGTGTTGCTACCTTCTTGGCACATCGGGCAGCACTGTCCAGCAGTCGTGGTGTATTCCTCAGGTCGACAGGACAGTGCAAGGACTGCGAAGACTGCGGCAGATCCTAACGTTACCAGAACAAGGAAGGCGTGATGTTATTGTTGACAGTTAGCAGTTAGCTAGTTAGCTTGTAGCCTGCTGCCTGCAACAGCCAGTCGCACAAACTTACCGAAGACGACAAATACGTGATACAGCATACTACATAACTGATTCAAACCATTTTGTGAAACAAATTGTTGACTTTTTTCTTCTTTCTTCTTTTTTTTTTAAACTTTATATGCTAACCTAGCAGCTGCAGCCTATATTTACATATTAAGACCAGATTGCGAAATCGTGATCTTCAGCTTGCGTCATCTTGTAGTTCTCAAATGGACCCCCAGGGATCCGTGGCACTTTGCCAGGGGTTCCGGAAAATAAAATAAAAATCTGTGCAAAAGCTTCATAGTTAAACGGAAATATTTTATGCTTTAAATCTAAAATGGTTAATGGATTACATTCTAATCTAACAACCCTATCAATTTATTTAAAAGTCAAGAATGTTACTGTGGAAACAATTAAACTTAGCCCAAAATCACAAATCAGAATGAGTCCCCGGTATATTTTCTATCTTGTAGGGGTCCTTGGCTGAAAAACATTTGAGAACCTCTGTTCTATTCTGTTGGCATCCAGACCATGGATGTATTAAAAGAATACCAGACCAGCTTATTGTTGCATTACCGCCACCTTCTGTTCCGAAGTGTGGATACCAGTAGCCTATATATATTTTACCCTTGGATCAACCTTGGATACAAGTTTTACCAATTAAATCTTCACGGAAGAACATGGTTCTCTATGTGTATTATTCATTTTTTCTTATACAGATCCTTTCCCAAAAATTAGAACATCATGGAAAAGTTAGTTTTTTTCCATAATTCCTTTCAAAAAGTGAAACTTTCATAGATTATAGATTCATTACACACAAATTGAAATATTTCTAGCCTTTATTTGTTTCATTTTTCATAATTTTGGCAGATCCAGAAAACCCCCCAAAACAGTATTTCAAGAAATTAGAATAGTGTGAAGAAAATCAGCAGTTAGGCTACTTCTGTTTTTTTAAAATATATTTTATCCCATTTTTATCCACCATTAGTGCTAATTTTAATTTATTTATCCTGGTTGCTGCTCCACCCTCTGCCAATCTGGGGAGAGCCGAAACTGGCTCCATGCTTCCTCCGAGACATGGGCAGTAGCCAGCCGCTTCTTTTCACCTGACAGGGGGAAGTTACTTCTCAGTTATGACTGACCTCAGTCCACTCCCTCTGAATCTCCGCCAAATTTTTGCATCGTCTTTGCTTGACAATCTGCTGAAGCCCACGGTTATCCATGTTATTTCCATGATATTCAAATTTTTTGGAAAGGATCTGTATATGGCGTCGGACTAACATCTTATATAGCCTCAGACCGACATAACATTGTCACTGATGACATCACATCATTAGGTAATTAGGACAATCACATAAGAAAATCTGGTTCCATCATCACTGATCATTAGCTAATTAGGGCAATCACCTAATTAAAAAATCCTGCTCCATCAGGTCACCCGCACGGGTGCCCTTTACACACCTTGAAGGGTTCAGCCTGATCACACGTAAAACGGCATAGCTGTGGCCGAACACAGAACTTGAAACAGTGGACAGTCCACATACTCAATTTTATATAAAGATTATTATTGTTTTCTATGGACAGGAAAATAAAAAAAAAGAAGCAGAGCAGGACTCACAATTCTCTGAAAACCATCTATAACAATACAAAAAGTAATACAAAAAGATAAAATAAAAATAGATAAAAACTCAAATACCAAATACTTACCAAAGGTAAACCAAATGAAATAGACTAAGCCTATTAAAGGCTTTGCATTTATCAAGTGTCCTTTTCGCTTTATTTTTTTAGTCTATGACATAGAAAATAGAAAACACTTCACATATATTTCTATTTTGAATTACTTTGTTTGGTTTCTTCTTTATGAACATACAATTGAACAATTATGAACAATTTCATGGCGGTCTGAACATACTTAGTCTCGCTGGCCAACCAGCGAGACTAGATATAGTATTGGATGTTCCAAAATCAAGTATATTCAGACTGCCATGATTGTTTGAGATACATAAGATATTCATTTTTAACTTATGGGGCTGGCTTTCCAAATACAATTGAAAAGTTCAACCTGCTTTATTACTGATTTTGAGTAAATCAAACATGACAGATCCTGACAGGTCAGCAGGGCGTAGCCAATAGTCCAATATAACTGCCTCGGCCTGATGTAGAAAGCCATGAGTTCAGTGTTAGTAGTCTGTTCTTGCTGTTGATAGTCAGCTGATTGCTGGTGCAGGTGCCCAGTGTGAAAATCGCTGGATCCTTATCTGTACTGGTATGGCTCGCCTTTTATTCCTGGACTTTGCACCAAATAACACTAACTGCCAGCAGTCTATTCTCAGAAGTTCATGAAGTTCTCCAGCTTTTTACAATTTGAGAATCCTGGTTTCAAGCAATCAGCAATCTTCTGTAACAGCCGCAAGCAGTCTGTGCATCTTGAAGACATTGGTCGAAGGGGAGCCTCCAAACACCACAGTGCAGTCAACGCTGGAGTTTTGGAATTTTTGTAGATTTTCTTCATAGTTTTATGAAAGAAGTCATATTGGCATGTATCAAATTATTTTTAAGCCATCAAGGTGATCGACCAGTGGCACTTAATGGGTTTTTCCAGATACTGATATATGTCACAATGCACCCTCAACACCATAGATAATTACTTTCACTCCATTTGGCTTTGCACTCCAACTCAAAACTTCTGGAAAAACATAACCACCATCTCTCAAATCCTGGGTCACAGCGTTCCACTCTCTCCTTCCTTCTGCCTCTTAGGAGATGTCACACCTATCAGCCACCTACAAAAACACCACAATGCCATACTTACCACCTTGACCATTGCAAAAAAGACAAATACTGCTCAATTGGAAATACAGACACAAAATAACAGAGCACATATCAATGGAAATCACTGCATCCAACAAAAATCAAACAACTACATTTACCGACAGCTGGGCCCCTTTTGAATCCGCCAATGAATTAAGACCCCTCTTTTTGTACTCATTTATCACTTTCCTTTCTGTTTGTGATTAATTATATGTCAAACAACAGCAGTAGCGCGTACACTCCAAAATAAAGTAAATCAAGGTGCAGGGCCAAGGTAGAAACGTAAAAGGGAGAAACACATACGTGTTTCAGCAGGTAGCCTTCATCAACGCTGATGAAGGCTACCTGCTGAAACACGTACGTTTTTGCTGCTGTACCTATTAAACGCCTAAAGGACATTCTTGAGTGCTGGTCTTTTCTCCATTTTTTGTGATTAATTATATACCTATGAGCGTCTCTCTGTTTGTCTGTCTGGTTGTCTGCTTGCCTACCTGCCTCCCTGTCCATCAGTCTACATGTCCGTCTGACTATCTGTCTATGTTTATTTGTCTCTCCGTCTGCCTGTATGTCATTGTATTCATATACTTACAAACCATAAGCACAAGTTAACCCATTGTCTTCCCATCAGTGATGTTTATGGTTTTCTTTTCAATATTCTTCTCTTCTTTTCCTGTCTGTTGGGTATGAGACGAGTTTGTTCTATGCTTATATTTGACTTATCTGTATTGTCAACTGTTTGCAAAATAAAAAGAGAAAAAAAGGAAAAAAGATGATCTGCCAGTTCAGTGAGATAACTTGACCAAAATATTATCAAATAATCTTGATACACCTGAAAAACAGTTGAAAAACTACTTTCCTGCATCTGACACAGTTCTAAAGACACCAATGAAGCTCAATTAGACAGTTCTCAGTCAGACCACAATTACAGTGCAAAGGAAATGTGCAATGACATCATACCTGTTGCTGTTACGTGTTGCAATCACCAGTTTCTTGTATTCCCACTCCGTTCAGTTGTCTTGCCTTGCAAGTGAAATATGAATCTCAATAAAAAAGTGACATCATTTAACGACTTACATGAACCACCATGAATCACCCAGGTACAGTACTGTAATACCACTTCACACCAACGTCCAGAGTGGGTCCAAGGTTACTTGAACCATGTTCAAGCCTTCTGGCAATGACCCTGGTTGGACCCTTGGTGTGAAAGGGGTATAAGTGATTGACCTGGGTGTCAGTTACACACAAATCATAAACATACCAGTTCAGATCCAGTTTCAGTTTCAGTTGCTGTTCTTTCTATAAAACATCAATGAAAAATATTCAATTGGGATTTGGCAGAAAGCGCTATCATCTGTAAACAAACAACACAATGTTTTTGTTTTTAAGGCCTAAATGCTAATCTTACTTGTTTGTTTTCTTCTCTTTATTACATATATTGATGCAACTAGTATTAAAATCAACAGAAGAAGCCCTGCCAAAATGCCAATTATGAATGTCCCATCTGAACTTTGTTCTCCACATTCAGAATCAGTTGAATGAGTTCCTGGTGTTATCTTCCGAAGACTCATAGAGTCACACCTAGAAAAATGGAGGGAAAACTGTTACTGGCCTGGAACATGTACAGTATCGATGCCATGGATTAACTGCAGTGGTAAGAGACCAATGTGCTTGTGACTTGACTGCTCCTTAAGTTGTACTTACTGTGTGTGTGGTTGGCAGGATGTAAATGTCCCATTTGAATATGTTTCACCAGTGCAGTCAATGCACACTGTGTCTGTGGTTGCTGTTCCTGTACAGATGCAGATATACTGTATTGACACCAGTACACAAGTACATAATGTATAATTGCAACATTCTAGTTCTCAAGTTTCATAATAAGGTTGTTCATATTGTAGAAGCAGACACTTGCAATTCAATGCAGTCAAAAAAAAATCCGTAAAATCCCAATCACCATCTTCCAGAAAGTTTCCTGTTTCAATAATGTTAAACTGATTTGTCTTTCAGCTGCAAAGCCCTGGGCTAACACAGCTATTGCTGACAATTAACATTTAACATTTAACATTTTTCGATAATTAAGCTACTAGAACAGGGTGTAAAGATGTGTCTGTCACTATACTTTGCTCCCATGATACAAGTTTCAGCATACAAAATACTGTGTGATCAAATGTTAGGATGGAGCACAGTCTTTCGGTGGGGCATGGATGATTTTGACATTTATGTTCTCATCACATAATGGCTAAGTTAACCAATGGGACAATCTCCCAACTCTCTTGGTGTATTCTTTTAAAACCCAACCTATTGCGATAGTATTTTCATCAGTGCAAGGAGACCAACCTCTTTGGCTGATATATTGACCAGGTTCACAGCTCCTGTGTGTTTGTGCTGCAACACAGCCGTCCTCTTTAAGGTCAATGCAGTAGTGTCCCTCAAGTGACTCACAAACTCCATCTGATGTTGTTGTACACCGTCTCTTCACCTTCAAACCAGCACCTGTCACCACAAAGAGCTGAGGTTACATGTGGGGTACAAAGCTTCTCTGCTGCTGCCTGAATCTACTATGTAGCAACTAGAGCCCAACCGATATATCGGTCCACCGATATTATCGGCCGATAACCGATATATCGGTATCGGCCAATATTGCAGATATTTTTTTATTTTGCATTTTACATTGACTGCCAGCCGTTTTTTTTTTGCTGTAGGTAGCTTCTGCCAGGCCGTTTTTTGAGGATTCTGGCTCATTTTAAAAGAGCAGAGGATTCTTTTCTGCTTGGAGTTTGTGAACACAAAGTTCACAAAAGTACTAATAGAATGTGTGCTTTCTCTGTCTAAAAGAGTTAGTTTGTAGAGTTAGTAGTTATGTAGATATTAGCCGTTGAGTACAGCATGGTTTCAGCTGTCTGAGAGTGAAAGCTGAGATAATCGCAGTTTTGTGAAATTCAATCAAACAGGCAGAACAGTCACTTTAACCATTTATTTTTGGCATCAGTGAGAGATCAGACATCCAAACAATATAGTTCCGAACGCCCTCTCCTTCAACTCCTCCCTCCGTGGGCGTGTCTAGTGGCTTTCAGCCTGCGTTTGTCACAAGCGAGTGCTCTGCTGCTGCTGCTGCTGCTGCGAGTTCACAGCCTCCCTCCCTGGCAGCGAGTTTGAGCAGCCTCCCTCCCTGGCAGCGAGTTTGAGCAGCCTCCCTCCCTGGCAGCGAGTGTGGATAGGGCTCACTCGTCTCTTGGGTTTGAGAGCCCCGATTATGCAAATTTGCAATCCCCCGTGTGCTGCTGCTGGCGCGGCCCGAGAGCGGCGAGTCTGGTGACTGATGACTGTAAAATCGGCAAGCCATTTCCTTGAGAATGGAGGAAGCAGCCGCGGGAGGCGGCTGCTTTTGGTTGACTTTCTCTCTGTCGGGAGGGCACCGTCGCCACCTAGCTGGTCGGTAAAATAGATTATACACATTCAATACTTCCAATATCTCCATAGGAGACGCGGGGGGCATTGATCCACGTAGCACCGTCAAAAAAAAAATTTTTTTTTTTTTGACGACTCAACTCGTCGTTGGCAGTGAACAGCTGGATTGTGTTTGACGACTCAACTCGTTGTTGGCAGTGAACGTGTTAAGTTATAGACAGCATGTTGTGTATATTTGACCTTTTTTCTTAACTCAAGTTCCATTTTATATTTGTTCTATTTGTGTTTTTGTATTTCTAGTTTCTAGTTTTTAGTATTCTAGTTTACTGTTTCATTGCATTGATGTCATTTTGGACAATAAAGTTTATTGATAAGCTGTAAAATATCCTGCCTACATTACATATCTCAAGTCATGTCAAGTCATATCTTGACTAATTAAAGAGATGCTGATGAACTCCCTTTTTCTCTCTCTCTCACACACACGCATGTACACACACACACACACACACACAGACACACACACACACACACACGGCTGGGAGTCTGACAAAGACGTGCTATGATTGATATTGGAGGATTTTTTTAGACCATTACCTGTGACAGGGCAAAGGCAAAGCCTGACAGTAAATAAAACACTTCACTGAGGTATGTGTCCTCAAAACAAACATTTTGGGAGGATTATTTGGTTGTATTTATTATTTGAACTGTCCATAAATGAATTCCACCGCTTATTTTTGTCTCGACTGTGATCCACTTTTCAACTTTACTGCAACGTGATGATATTGAGAGTGGTGAAAACGTATGAATGAATTTAAAGATATTGGAAAGAATAAGGGCTGTTTCTGTAGCCTAGTCCCACCTCCTTTTGAAGGACTTTTGGATTAGACTAATTGAATCATTGTTCTTTTATTTACTGTACGGCAACCTTGGATTAGGTTTGCTTTTTATTTCTTTCTGTTCTTTTCCTTTGTGTGTATTTTACTTCTTGCGTGTCATGTAATGTGTATTGTTCTTGGAACCCAGGAAGACTAGCGGTCGTCTAGGCGGCAGCTAATGGGGATCCTTTTAATAAAAAATCAAATAAACCTTGGGTGTTCTGAAAGGCACCTCCAAATAAAATGTATTATTATTATTATTATTATTATTATTAAGAAAGACCGATATGTGTGTGTGTGTGTGTGTGTGTGTGTGTGTGTGTGTGTGTGAGAGAGAGCAGAATTATGTTCTCCATGCTATGCCATTTTACGTGTGATCACACTGAATCTGAATCCGCCGGGTTGGGTTGGATTGGGTTCGGCATTAACCCTAGGTGTGGGAATCACAAGTTTGATCACGATGCGATCCGATCTCGATTAATTTGACAACGATGTGATTTTTGCCGATATCACAAAGTCTGCCACGACATGATGCGATTCGATTCAGGGGGCTGCGATCCGATATTAGACGATATGGCCCACAGTATGCCCACAATCAGTTAAACAATCAGTTAAAAAAAGCAACTAAAATATTATTTTACAATGTTATTGTTGAGCTCTTAGACATTTAAATGAAAAATAATCTATTATTTAATAGATGTTGCCATTGCTTGTATGCAGAAATGAAAGAGGGCATGCACTTCGGAAGGAACAGTTGATGACCCGCAGACGTAGTGTGGATTCCAAAATAATCCCCCCCCCTCCCCCTTTTTTTACAACCATCCCGCGACTCCCCCAAATAAGGGGGATCGCGCCCCAGGTTAAGCTTAATTCCATTTTGAAATGTACCTGCATCACAGTTTGAACACGGAAAGCAGTGTGTCTGTCCATTAAGCTGATCCAGGAAGGTTCTCTCAGTGCAGGGCAGGCAGGAGGTACTTCTGAACTCTGTGCAATGTTTATTCACTCTGTTTCCTGTTGAATACAAATCAAAATTTGATACAGTTTATTAGTTTACTTTCTATAACTACTCTCCCAGGGAGCATATCAATGTTCCCAGGGTTCAATGTTCCCAGGAGTCAATGTTCCCCAGTTCAATACACACATAGACATTAGCATCAGCGAAGTGTGGGGGGTTCACAAGGCTCCTTGAACTCATACAGTAGGCTATGACATACAGTCAACAACAATAGCCCCCCTCTACAGGCGCCACCTGGCGGAACTCGATAGGTTCCCATTATACTTGAATTACACCTCTCGGCTAGACCCCGCCCTAGACACCGGAAACGGAACATGTTTTTCTTTTTCAGGAGCGCCCTGTTCACATTCACACACACATTCATACCTGGAAGCTGACCAGTACAACCACAGTCTGATCTGCTGTCCACTGATCAGCTCCACTGGAGCAGTTGAGGTTAAGGGCCTTGCTCAAGGGCACCTCGGTGGTGGTAATGAGGGAGGGGCAAGCGCTGCTTTTCACTTTCCCCGCCCAGATTTATCCTGCCAGTCGCGGGGATCGAAGCGACGACCTTCCGGTCACAAGCTCACTTCTCTATCCTTTAGGCCAGTGGTTCCCAACCTTTTTTGTGTTATGTATCCCTTGAGCTGTTTTACCATGCCAATAGTACCCCTCACTCATGCGTGTCGATAATTCTCCTAAATTTGTTATATTAAACTTATATTAAACTTTTAGATGACCTCTTTAACACATCTCATTATTAAAATAATTTAATTACTCATCTTTAATACAATTCTGACAGTTTTGAATTGGAAAAAGTAATCAGTTTTTATCATTTTGGAAATACATTGTAATCCCATATCTTTCCAAGTACCCCCTGCAAGCTGCTGAAGTACCCCTAGGGATACACGTACCCCTGGTTGGGAATCACTGCTTTAGGCCACCACTCTCCCCACCACTACCCATGGAGTTGGACTTGACTGATGACAATGAATTGAAAACCCCAAGATTCATTGTGAGAATGAAGCATGATGTCTGACTACATTACATTACTGTACTGTAGTCTACAGTCTACATCGCTGTACTGTAGTCTACAGTCTACAGCGCTGTACTGTAGTCTACAGCTTAATGTTCAGTTGGGTCTTACCTGGGGGACACATAGGGCAGCATTCCTGTCCTACTCTGTACTCTGCACGATGACAAGTGACGGCATCTCCAATGAAGACATTCATCATGAATATCTATGAACAGTGAGAAAATTCTAGTCAGAGTAGGTTTTCTCTCAAAAGGTAGCCTATAGAGAGCCAAAGTCCTTCCTGCTTCAGCATGCGCACAAAGAGATTTCATCCGCCATTTATTTTCCCATAGACATTCCGCAAAATGCTTATAAAAATAGTTTTACTTAGTCAAACCAAATGATTCAGTTATATTTAAAAACATGAGAGACCTAGAACATTTCAACGGGAAAAAAAGCTGAGGATTAGAAAAGCTTTTGCTGTTGTTTTTTTGTTGGTCTGAGTGAAATCTATGGTCTCTCCTGATTCTAAATATAGCTGAATCGCTTGGTTTCACCAAGTAAAACTAATTTTATAAGCAACACAAGGGTCGCAGGTTCGCAGTTCGCACCCCATGTTACCTCCGGCTTGGTCGGCATCCATAGGCTGTGTCTGTGGGTGGGAAGCCGGATTAGGGGTATGTGTCCTGGTCGTTGCACTAGCGCCTCCTCTGGTCGGTCGAGGCACCTGTTCGGGCAGAAGGGAACTGGTGGGAAGAATAGGGTGATCCTCCCACGTGCTACCTCCTGCCGGTGACGCTCCCCGCTGTCAGGTGAAAAAGAAGCGGCTGGCAACAGCACATGTTGGAGGAAGCATGGTTCTAGTCTACGGCTCTCTCTCGGCAGAGGGGGTGGAGCAGCGACTGGGGCAGCAAGGGGGAAATTGGCCAAGTACAATTGTGGAGAAAATGGTGGGGAATCAGAAAAAAAGAAAAAAAAGAAAGAAAACTATTTGCATTTTACGAAATGTCTATGGGGAAATAAATGGCGGATGAAATCTCTTGGTGCGTATGCCTAAACTGGAAGTGGGCATAACTTTGGCTCTCTATAGCCTACTAACCAAAATCCTTCAGCTGTACTATGAGCTAGTAAAATAATAATTATAAAAAAGCACGTTTGTAAATCCTCATCCTCAATTTTGTTCTGAATATTCAGCACCAAAATAAAGCAATATTGTTGTAGTGTGAATGCTTGAGTAACAGTGTATCATTATAGTTGATAGTTATCTATATGTGTGAGTGGGCCTTAAGTCTATTCGCAACATTTTAGAGGGAGCAGGTTCATCCCTTGGCCAGCAAATAACCTTCTCACCCTGAAGTCTTGCACTATTCAAAAAAATCGTCTATAACTGTTTTTTTTCAATTAATATTTAAAATGCACTTGTATCAATCGAATATCTCGCAAATGGCACATGATACCCATTTTCAATAGTATGAATCAAATTTCCCTCCATCAACTTTGAGGCGCGGTGCCACCTCTGTGTGTGTGTGTGTGTGTGTGTGTGTGTGTGTCTGTGAGTGAGTGAGTGAGAGACAGGGAGAGAGAGAGAGAGAGAGCAGAGTATATTTGCTGACATCAATGATTATTGTTATTTGAATTTGTTTGATGTTGATTTGCTTTGGCAATGTGTACTTTTGCATTTCATGCCAATAAAGAGCTTGAATTGAAAGAGAAAGAGAGGGAGAGAAGGGAGGGTTAAGAGGAAGGGCGATGTGACTGTATCAATTCCTGTCAAGCTAAGCCTGCTTTGTTTCTTACCAATAGTGCAATCGGTTTTCTTCTCAGATGCATTTCTTAAACAGTTTTCATGAAATCCATCTCAGTGAGATTTGAGATGAGTAGAGGCTTAAAGTCAAATGAAAATGAAAACATCTGGAGAGAAAAAACATGTCCACATGGCAAATCCACTGTGTAGCTTAGATCTGTCATTCACTTTCACATAGCAACTTAATACACCATACAAAGAAAAACTAGAGCAATCAAATAATACATTTAGAAGGATCCAATCAAAATATATCACAGTATGGGCCCTATCGTCGTACTGGTGCTATTGTTTGCGCACCAATTTGTGCACCTCTTATGCCATCTTCCCTGCGTCTTATGCTATCGTCTGCCTCCACCATCCAGTTTTGGGCGTCGCCTATGCCAAACCAGGCGTGTCTGCGCAAAATTCTGGCCGCAAAGTCCTTGCATACAAGCAATTTTAAGACCACCTAATAGCAGCTCTTAGCCCTAAAAATCCCACTGCGCCTGAGCGCACCAGTATTCTCCGCGCAGTACAGGGGAAATCCTGGCTTGGATACATTACGCACGGCATTACTCTCTCTTTCTCTCTCTCACTCACTCTGTCCCTCTGCTTGCCCACTCAGCGAGGAGGAAGCTGCTGTCACAGACGTGATGCTGTGGCTTTTAAGGGGGGTGGACATGATCACACCTGTGAATAATTTTGGGCTTAAACACGCCTATATGGAGGTTTGCACCGAGTTGAGGCAGAGCGCAGCGGGGCAACAATTAGCCCACAATTACTATGCAAGCGCAAAACGGGTGCTAATGCAAAATTAGCGCCTTTGCGACGATAGAGCCCTGTTTCTCATAAATACAGAAACATTTAACCAACAACAGTACAACAAAGTGCTACAACATGTATGACATCAGACCTGAATACATACATTACAGGAAGGGGAAAACAAAAGTGGCTGCAGTGCCTCAAAGTATACTATATGGTTTGCCAGAGGCATATTTTGAGTTCTGGTATTGGGCTGGTTTTTTGGGCTGGTCTCTTGGGCTAGTTTTGATTGGCCATTGGGCTGGTTTTGTCACACAGACTTACAGGCACATGGGGGGATGCTGTCCATGGTTCATATGACTGTAATGGGCTAATCTTTTAAACTTGAGTGAAGAAACTGATATCATATGAAACTATAAGACCTAAGGCATCCATGTAGCAATGGAGCTTTCGCGAAGGAGGCTGAATAACCTTCCCAAATTATGCTTAATTTTGGCGGGGGATGGGCGGGGGGGGGGGGGTTTGCATGGCCATTTATGCTAATCCCATGCAGCTTTTTTCTTTTGCAAAAAACCATGCAGTTTTTTGGCATGCAGTATAAATGTGTCATCTATTCTATTTGAATATTTCCACATACTAGGGCCCCTAAACAATCTTGGAATTGCATAAATTGGGTATGATTGGAAAGCTGAGACTCTTGTGGATTCAATTAGCCCAATTGTGTGACGATGTTAGTCCCCCAAATTAGCTATTTCACATTGTTACTAAAAGGTTCCACGATTCAGGACTGGATGGCCAACCCCCGGGGGGCATGCTCTGGGCCTCTGAGTCTGACATCACAATGGGACCTATGACATCAGACATCACTGGAGTTTCTGACCGATGATGTCATAATCAGCCAGACAATACCAGACAATATGGCAATATGACATCATCGGCTGAGATGATTTTTTTTTAACTTGACTTGAATGAGCTATTGTGACCTCTAGAATAATCGCAGCCTCGTGCAATGTTACAACCACAAACTAGAGAACTAGAACTAGAGATAGGGCATTCAGGGCATGTATGGTATGGGAATGGCCATCATTTTCCATCAATGTTCTAAGCCCTTATAAAACATTCAACATTTGAATAGATGCCTAAAACCAATTAACACAATGTTTATTACAGATTTATGACAAGAAACCCACACAGTTCTGAGCTGCACCTGAAATTAACCTTCAGGTTTCCAGAATACCAAAATTGAAATTTGTAGCCCTAGCCTATTATTCACAAAATGTTGTTTACAAATCTTTCCTGCACACTTAGAAATTATTCCGTTTCGCTTTCGTTTACATGATAGATTTCCCCCCCATTTTCACTTTATAGGTCACAGCAGCCGTTTTGAGGTGGTAAAATACCTGTAACCAATTATGTAAACCACTGTAAACCAATAACATAACATAACGAAGGCCCGGTGGCACCAACACCTATGGAATGGAATCATTAATGCTTACACGCGAATGATCTGTCAATATTCCAACTTTACCGAAGTTTCCACATGCTGCCCGTCCTGAGAGCAGAGCTTCCTCACCAGAGTTTCATGTTTTGCGACAAAGCCAACGGCGTGACAACGCTGGCTTTACCATCGCTGTACATTTCATTCGCGTATACATTCCTACAAAGCAAATACATCCTATTAAAGCAAGCTACTCACCACCGCAGGCAGGCAGGCAGTCGCTCTCATAGCCTTCACTTTGCGTAATGGAGGCAAAGTGACCGCCTACTTCCTGCTTCAGCACTGTACAAGAGACGTCACTTGACACCCAGAAATGCGGAACAATGCGTGCTAAACATAAAAAATAAATAATAATAAATAAAATGTGCTAAACAAACGTTATCTCAAAAACTATACATCACACATCATTTTGACATTCTGAGTGAGAGCAGAAGTAGCCCAAGAGTTTGATGTATAATTATGCATGTCGTGTTAAAGTTGTGTGAACTGTCAGTTTTTAAAATGTAAACAGAGTTAGCTGGCTAGAGTCAGACAATCACGCGCCGTATTAATCTGGAACCCTCAGGATAAAAAAGTCACTAAGATGAGTCATGACGAATATGGTCATGACATGGCCGCTGTTTATTTTTTTTTATTTTTTTTTGCTAGAGTATAATTTTAAGGAATAAGGAAGAACTAGTCCATTCCTCAGGTTAACTAGATCATTCTTCAGGTTAACTAGTCCATTCCTCAGGTTAACTAGATCATTCTTCAGGTTAACTAGTCCATTCCTCAGGTTAACTAGATCATTCTTCAGGTTAACTAGTCCATTCCTCAGGGTAAAACAGCTGATAAAGATGGAAGGAGGCAGAAAATACCCAATGCAGTCACAGTAAGGTCACTATTTAATGTTTTGAATACCATAAATGGAGATTACAAGTAATTTAAAAGTAGCCTAACTAGACACCTTTGCAATGCTTTCATCCCCATGATCTACCTTTCCCCCTTAGGCCTGCATTTCCCACAAGGCTACAGATTTCACATTATTCAAACTACAAGAGCAGACATGTAGGAATTACACTAGTCATGTCAGTACAATTACGGTCAGCTATTTCTTAACTTAAGAGATTGACTCATATTAAGATAAAACATCCCACTGGCTGATACCCGATATGGGCAAACCGATAATAAATCAGTTTACACCTACAGTCTATAGGTCATTTTGTGTCTTAGCTTTTGAGATGGGATGCTCTTCTCTGTTGCAGCCCCACTTAGTGGTTTAGGTTGGCAAGACACAAATAGGCTATTTTAAGACACAAACAGGTAGGCTATTTGTGGCTTGTGGTTTAGGTTGGTAAGACATAAATACATGCCTTACCATCGTGTCTTACCATTGTTATCTTCAGTGTACACTACATTCTTGTTCATAACTGGTTTTAGAGCAGGAAAGTACCCTGAGGTGAAACCTTGGCTCATGACCAGGGACTTTTCCCCATGCTCTTGCTTTCAGTTGCTGCCTCATGTCAACAGAGTGGTTATAGTCATATGGTCAACTTCAAGTCACATGCACCTTGCTCCTGGGTCTGTTTAGCCTGGTAAACAGTGACAACATTATCACATTACCAGAATGTTTTTTTTTTTTTTTTTAACAGTTATCAGTCCTGTGCCACATAATGCGAGTTATCTGACGATCTCTCTCTTTCACTCTCTCTCTCTCTGGCACACACACACACACACACACACACACACAAAGTTGTGTTTTTACAGTCCATTGCAAAAAGTATTTCAGGTCTCAGCAGGTCTTTAAAAAGGAAAGTCAGCGACTCTTCTACTTCTGTTTTCAATTCTTGTTTATGTGGAAATACTGTAGCTGTTGGTCACAGTGGTTCCAGGCACAGACAGTACAGCATGTGACTGCTTTGTGTGAACTAAAGAGCAGATTTTTTTTTAAAGAAAATGCTGATATCAGTTAGTGTATAATCATGTTTATGCTACTGCCAATTTCCCTGTAAAACAAATTATATATGTATACTATACATGTATACATACATATATACACATATACATATATATATATATAATTTGCATGCTGTGTTCTCTATACTCTAATTGATTGCACAGTGAAAGAAAAACCTGCAGTGAAAACAAAATAGGGAAGTGGGTGTTTGAGGTTGAGCTGGTCACTGAATCACCTGATAAGTCGCCATTTCAATAGTCAAATTTGTATCACAGATTCATATCCTATTAATGTATCTTAGGGTTGTTTTTTACATTCTCTGCCACATTAGCAATACAAATGTATATGACTACAACAAAATACCAGCAACTCCGTTTTGGCAGCAATAATACATTAGTTAAGTTTAAAAAAATTAAGTGTGAAATGGAATGGATCTATCTCTTTCTGTAACAATGATTTGAAAAAGAAATTTTACTGGAATTGTAATAGTTTTTCAAATAATCAATCATGCTGCTATTAGCAGTTAGAAACTGATCTCAACCTCAACACTTTGTAAGATCCCATCATCCCAGACATGTCTACATTTAATTAATAGGTATCCACACATTTTCACACCATAGCTTTGATATAGATTTGCAGATAGATTATCACTGTAGGGTTATAGACTGTGATGGGTTTCTGAATGCTGATAGCTGACATTTTCTGTCAAAATTAAACATCTTTAAGTCATGTTTTAAGATGTATTTAAAATACTCTACTTTGAACAATAATTTGTGTCTTATATGGTTTTCCCCCACAAAAAAGTTAAATTATCTTGTTAAAATCCTTAAAATGCCATATACAGTACTCCTTCTCCATCATTAAAAATTCCAGTCTATGAATATAAACACATTTATAAAATATATTTCACCTCAAATGTTTTTCTGCTAGACACAAGATGTCTCCTACTCACTGTAAAGTCCATTCTGCACAGTGAAGCGCAAACATCCAACTGAAGGGACAAGAAAAACATATTTTTGAGTGGAGGGGGGGGGGTCTTTAATCTGGATCATTTTCTTGCCAAAACAACAACAACAACAACAACAACAAAAAACAGTATTGAGTGTTTCCCCAGAATCTCCTTCCTGTCAGGGTGGGAAAGTCTCTGAAACAACATTTAGACTATGGAACACTACTCTCTGTTGATACCCATGATGATAATAATAAAACCATATTCAAGTATACTTCTGTGGAATCTGATCAAATATCACATTAGAATTTCTGCAGGTTGAAGGCATCCCATTACACAGTGTAGTATTGTTCGATTCTACAATAAAGATGTGATGTAATCAATCACAATGTATCATATTAAGAGGTGGACGACAGACTGGACCACATCTGATCTTTAAATGGTCGACATCGGCCCCAAATATCTGTCCAATCCTAAACCTGAATACATCAACTTGTTGTGTTGAACATGAACTTATCTCTCTCTCTCTCTCTCTCTCTGGGTGATCCAGCTCTGGGAGACTGTGTTATATTATTTGCTCTTGATTCATCTGGTGTGCTCGTGGAAGACTTCCTCCTGTCTGCTGAGTTACGAGCTACGTTTTCTGGGCTCTCTCTTCCACATAGAGCTGCATCTGTTCAAGGAAGCAAACCGAGATGTGATCAGCAACACAAAATATGGGAATAGAACAATCATTAATTAATGATCTGTGTGTGTAAATTGGGTCGTTGCAGCAACAAATAGTAATAAGATAATGCTGGAGAGAAATAAAATGGACGATGGGAATGAATAATCGCCCCAGTCCTATTTTATGGTCTCCCTGCCTTTTTTGTGACAAGCATACAGTACATCTGTGATGTGCTATTCTGTGTAATTTTGTATTTAGTGTCTTGTGTGTTTTCTTTTGGATAACTTCTGGGGCGGCTGTAGCTCAGGATGAAAGAGGTCGGGGGTTCGATTACTGGCTCCTCCAGTCTGCATGTCAAAGTGTCCTTGGGCAAGATACTGAACCCCAAATTGCTCCCGATGGTGTGCCAGCACCCTGCGTGGTAGCCTGCCGCCATCAGTGTATGAATGGGTGAATGTACCTACTGATTGTAAAGCGCTTTGGATAAAAGCGCTATATAAATGCAGGCCATTTAACTTTGTATGCTGTTTTTACTCTGTACTGCTTGTTATTGTGCCGTTTCTTTGCTTTGACCTCCCGCGGTGCATCAAATGGTGAGATTTATGTTTTAACTGTACATTGTCGCTTTTAAATAAAATGAATGAATGAATGAATAAATGAACAAATGAATGAACAAATAAACATTAACGTGAGAGGAGACTGTGCAGCTAAAAATAGTAGTACTAACAACATCAGATACTGTATATTGAGTTCATGATATTTCATGGAGCCTGTCTCATCAACATTATATATTATTATATATATTGAGTTCATGATATTTCATGGAGCCTGGTCTCATCAACATCGTGCTCTTCTGCTTACTTTCACTATGTCAGATGTCATGGTCTTCAGCGGGATGAGTCTAGGCTCCGGCATGTGGACCTCTTGCTCGTCAGCCACGATCCACGGGAAGTCCTGCAGAGGGAAACGCACGGATGCAACACTAAAACACATACATCGGTGTTCACATGATCAGAGCTGAGTATAATACAGATTACAATGTTAATCTGTAGTCCTATAGTTTCAAAACTTCACCTTGATGACTTGAACCTTCTCCATGTTGCGTGTAGCAGCCTCTCTAGTATGTACTAATACTGTAAATGAACACCCTATGAGAGGAAAAACAAGTTACTACAGAATCGATGCTTAGTATGTTCTGGACAATACGTTATACATCCCTCAGCTGATGGGGTGACATTACCTGGTGGGTTGCTGCTCAAAACAGCATCACACACACTTATCTTCAGGATGAAAGCCCTCAGCAGCTGCTCTACATGTGACAGTAATGCATCAGAGCTGCAACACAAAAACCCACAACGCATCCTGAAACTGTGTTTCGTAACAAGTGTCACGGATACATCACAGAATATGTGAGTGTGTATAATAATAACTGATAAAGAAGAGGGGGGAAACCTGATGGACAGCAGTGGAGGCTGGGAAATTTCAAAGACAAATCTCTCAACTGGATGATGCTCTTTGTCCATGATGACCACCACCACCTTCTCAGCATCGTTCTGAGGGGGACGGGACACAGATTACTTCAGAAATGTCTAGAAATAGGCGCAAGTAGACAGCCTTTTTTATTATCAACCCATCAGCTCTCACCTTCTCAATGAGCGGCTTTACACAGTGAAGTGTATCTTGGATATACTGATTCAGCTCTGGGTGACATGACATCTAGGAAATAAATACACCAAAGACAATCATTGTTAAGCAAAATAAACCTCGGTGGCTGTAAGATTATAAAGTACAGAAGGGCTGTGCGTCTGTACCTGTACAGGTACGTTGTATTTCTTTCTCTTCTGAAATATTCCAGGAGGATAAACCTCACGGACATACAGGATGAGATGAATTGCAACCTCCAGGAACTCACACAGAATGTCAGCAACCACTGGAAAAGAGTAAACAATGGAACTGTTAACAGGGCCAGGGACTGACAACCACCGCACTTCGTGCCATTCGTTAGTCAACTTACCTTGACCAAAATTAAGGTCTTGCCTCGTTAAAGTCGTCATTTTCTGCTGTTCCAAAGGCTAACATTAACGTTACCAGTTTAAAATGAAAAGCCAGTTGTTTCCAATCTAACGTTATTGAACTAGTCGTTTAGCTATTAGGTCTGCTTTTCAGTTGTTTGAAATCCCTCCACCGTCTCGGTCTCGCTCGACATTGTCGACTCGTTTAGAAAAAGGGAATAAACATTGCACCAGAGCGTTTTTACAATGTACTGCAGATATTGGCAGGATTTTAGCTATATTCACTTGCTAAAGACACTACTTGATAAAAGGCTAAACGTGATGTTTTTTTTTCGTTACAGGGCGCATCGCATTGACGTAACTCCCGTTGTTTACCTTGACGCCGTCGATCAATGATGACGTTGCATTGCCAAAGCTTTGGAATTTTGCCCTGGCTGGCTGGCTTGACCATAGACATATCTATGGGCTTGACACTGCAGGCTCAGAGAAGTGAGGTGGAGGGAAAAGAAGAAAAAGGAACAGTAACAAAGACTTTGCATTGTGCAGAATAATAACAGCTGATATTTCTCACCATCCATGTTCTAGCAATGAGTTGACACTTCAAAGGTAAAAAAAAAAAAAAGGTAGGCCAGTGTTTCTTCTTCTTTTGCATACTATAGCCTAATACACCATTACATACTGACACAACTGCACTCTAAGCAGTTGATAAAGATTTAGAAAATACCAACCTGATCATAATATGGTAGATTTAACTAGAATTCAGACACTTGCAGAGCAATCCTTTACCTCTTTCTTGCAACAGTTTCTACACTTTGTACCCCCAATGCTGCCTCAGTGAAGTGGTCTCTCTCAATCCCATCTAATCTTTGGTTCACAGAGCTTGTCTTGGAGTTGCATGGCTCTAAATGGAGCTCTCCTGAGATGAGAACTTCAGAAGAGAATGAAACGTGCAATGTGTACTATTATGTAGGTTTTGCCAGTAGCCTGTCTTCACAATACTTTTTTTTTTTTTAATGAAATAGGATAAAGCCTTTTTCAGTTAGCATTTTGTCATAAGTGACAAATCTGCCAGGCTTATGCTCTTCCCATGATCTTGTCATGTCATGTCAGTCATTGCCTACTTTAAGTCATATATTAACTACCCTTGGCTGTAGGGAGGTTTATAGCAGTTGTAAACTTCCACAATGTGCTGAGCATATGAACCATAGATATGAACATAATGCTGAGTCTCATTAACTTCTCAAGTAAGTCAAAATACCCTGATCTGTCTTCGCAGGCTGTGAAATATTGCAAGCCATGCCTTTTTTGGAATTCGTAGCTGGAAGCATTTCAGGTACCATTACAATATTGTGTGTTTGTGAATTGTGGTAGAACATAGTGATTGATTAGATATTTGGATATGTCTAGACTAGAGCATTCATATTTCCTTGTTTGTTGCTGTAGGTGCAGTGGGATTGGCTGTTGGACATCCAATAGACACCGTGAAGGTTGCATGACACAATGAAACCCATAATTTATACTAAGGCATAAAATGAGCGTTTTCTTATATCTCATATATATTTCATCTGTAGGTGCGCCTGCAGGCCCAGTCTATATACAAAGGGATATTTCACTGTGTGTCAAAAACATACTCTCACGAAGGGGTAGGTTTCAGTGGATTAATGCCAACCACAGCATGACATCATCATCAGCCCCACTAAGAACACACTACAATTTCTATTAATTTGTCCGTCTGTGATATCTCTGTTGTATCAGGTACATGGATTCTTCAAGGGCATGGCGTTTCCTGTCCTGACGACAGGCATCACCAACTCTGTTGTCTTTGGTTCCTACAGCAATGCTTTAGATTACCTCACTCAGTCTCAGCGAAGTGAACGCAGCCAAGGCAAACCGGCGTCTGCTCTACACGTCTTCACCGCTGGCTGCTTCTCAGGCCTGGTACAGGTAAGAACATCTGTCATATAGTGGTTGGTCTCACCCCAAACATTTTGCATGGGTGACCCCAGTTAACCCTGTGAGAGATCACAGAGGAATAAAATAACCGCCAGCATTGTCAGTAACTTTAAGATCATTAGTGATTTCAAGAAGGGAAGTGCCAATGCTGCAGAGGGCTGTAAAACCGGAATGAGTCCTCCAAAAAATGCTGTTATTATTCATAAAAGCAATCAGCTGAGAGGAACTACTTTCTCTAAAACCGTGGATAAGAAATAGGTCTAGAATTGCTAAGGACAAGAGGATCTAAAGTAGGGTTAATTTTAAAAGAGGCTGGACTGCTGCATGTTGTATAGTAGGGAACAATTTAGAAAATATCTGGTCCAGCTGAAGCAAGGACTTCTTTTAGAAACACATATGAGAAACACTGGTGTTCAGGGAAGACAGAGGACACGAGCAGCTGGGGAAATCTGGAGCCTGATATCCTATATAGACTCTACAGGACTCTGGTATTGGAGTTCTTAAGAATAAGAAAAATAAACCAGTCTTTGATATTTAGCCATAACGTTTGTGTTGGTGCCATGCTGCTTTTATTTTATTTTATTTATTTATTTTTATTTTGTGACATTTTTTATGAATTCCAAAGAAGACTAACCAGACCAGACTAACCAGGTTTTTCCATTCTCGCAATGTTACAGGTTGTTATAATGAACTGTGGATTTTAAAAATGTGATCAACCCTTGTGGTCATTCCGTTTCTGATCTTTTATGAATTTGATCATACACAGGGCGTGTGCAAAGACACACTCGCAAAAGGCTAAATGACATGAATTGGAGTATTGCTCTTTGAAAGGCCATTCACATCAGCCTTTGCTTCCAGGTGTTTGTCACTGCACCCATTGACCTGGTGAAGGTGCGTCTGCAGGGTCAGACCAACACTGCGCGATACCGCGGACCCATCCACTGTGTCTCCATCATCCTCAGGCAGGAGGGCCCCAGGGGGCTGTTTAGAGGAGGGCTGGCCCTCGCCCTGAGAGACGTACCCTGCTATGGACTCTACTTTCTGCCTTATGAGCTCACTTGTAAGGCTCTGACTGAGAGTGGCAAACAGCCAGGTGTGTATAATGAGCACGTCTGTTCATTTAATGTGTTAATACATGTACTATACTGTATTTTCTATTTCACACCGTTTTGCAACACTACTGTACATGGCACTTTTCAATAGGGTTCAAATGATATGGGTTTTTGAAGACTGACACTGCTTGGTGTGAAGCTGCCAACAGCCAATATTTGCGTCAGCATCTAATATGTTTCAATCTGACCAATATCATGCCAAAAAAATTACATAGTAAGGCAACTTCCTAAGACACAACAGTATAGAAATTCACATGAAAATAGTATTTTTAGAAGGTATTTTATTTAAAAGTGTATTGCTCCAATTTCTCACAGTTGTGGTACGGCTGCCGGAACACACTTGCTCCCATGTAATAGATGGGCAACACAAATGGACACATCTGGTCTATTTTTGACAGATCCACTTGTGTGACAAGATTATTATTATTTTTTAACATCCATTGATGTCAGTATTAAAGCACTAAGCAACTTGGTGGCCCAAGATGGCAGCGAGGTAGCCGTCTGTGATGCTTCATACCAAAGGTGCAAGAGAGGCAAAAAAAAATAATAATAATAAATCAAATGTTGGTGAGCCCTGCATTCTCTGGACAGAGCGCTCCTCACTGACACTGACAGTTTATATACCACTCTTAAGGCTTTCATTTGCATCTTCTTGTGTGCAAACAAGTAGCAAGACCCATGTGCGTTCTGGTAGCTCACCTGGTAGCACACGCATACCACGAAGGCTCGGCCCTTCGCGCGGCCGAATCCGACCTGCGGTCCTTTGCCGCATGTCATCCCCTCTCTCTCTCCCCACCTTTCCTGTCTGCCTACTGTCCTATATCAAAATAAATAAAGGCGAAATGCCCCCCCCCCAAAAAAAAAAAAAAAGAGTACAGTAGAGGATGAGTCTTTGGTGTCTCAGTAAGTGGCTGATATGGGTGTATTTTCACACAACAGTCCTGCCTAATGCAGCTTTCACTAAATTATGAAGTCAATGAATTGCAGTCAATTTCCTTAGTCAATATTATTTTCTTTTCCACAGGCACATTTGCTATACTGATGGCAGGCGGCATGGCGGGCGTAGTGACCTGGGCCTTCGCCACGCCCATGGATGTGGTGAAAGCTCGGCTGCAGATGTCGGGGGCCGGGGGCCGGGAGTACAGGGGGCTCCTCCACTGCATGACAGTGAGTGTGAGAGAGGAGGGCCTGAGGTTCTTCTTTAAAGGCCTCCTCCTCAACAGCCTGAGGGCCTTCCCCGTCAACGCCGTCACCTTCCTCAGCTACGAGAGTCTGATGAGGACTTTCTCTCCATCGCCAGCACCATGACATCAAGCTTTCTGTCCATCGCCAGCACCATGACCTCAAGCTTTCTGTCCATCGCCAGCACCATGACTTCAAGCTTTCTGTCCATCGCCAGCACCATGACTTCAAGCTGTGACGTTTTTTTAATCAACTTCCCGGGTTTTTTCTCCCCAATCGTACTTGGCCAATCCCCCCTGCTGTCCCAGTCGTTGCTCCACCCCCTCTGCCGATCTGGGGAGCGCCGTAGACTAGCACATATTTCTTCCGATACATGTGTGGCGAGGAGTTTCACCGGCAGGACGTAGCGTGTGGGAGTATCATGCTATTCACCCCAGTTCCCCTCCCCCCGAACAGGCGCCCCGACCAACCAGAGGAGGCACTAGTGCAGCGACCAGGACACACCCTTAATCCGGCTTTCATTTCGGCGTCCTTGTTAACGGGGCTAGACCAATCACACTGGCCGCAGCGCGCCGCGCCTCGCTGGAGCGACGCTGCACACATGCTGCAGCAAGAGTTTCAACGTCTGGTCTATTTTCCATGCGAGCAGAATGTGAGTCATGGCAGGCATGAAGTCAATACAAGTGCACGGGGCAAAACAGAGTGCTTCTGGTGTGAATAGAGCCTTTTCATGGGGGGCATTTTGTGTCGAAAAGGCAGAATAAACACAGGTGCAAGCAAAACACTAATAAGGGTTTCCAAATTCCAAACATGGAAGTTGGAAACCCTCATTAGTGTTTTGCTTGCACCTGTGTTTACCCTGCCTTTTCGACACAAAATGGCCCCCGTGAGAAGGGTCTATGATGGCAAGGCTCCTGGCCTCCTGCTCTACGCTGCTCGATGCTTCCGTGACACGCCGCTTCTGAGATGCTTTTGGTGTGAATCAAGCATTAGGGTGTTTTCACACTTGGTCCCTTTCAGCCCTCCAAGTGAACTCAGACCTTTTAGTCAGCATTTTTTGTGCATATGTGAACACTCCAAAAGAACTCAGACCCCTCTGAAGTGAACCGAACTCAGACCTCCTTGGGAGGTGGTCTCACTCCGTGGTTCGCTTCACCTGTGCAGTGTGAACACAAAGCGCTCCAGGTTCACTTATCTCATTTTTGTCTCTTCGCTCATAGCTTCAGTGTATCGCCTGAGTTCTACCTCTTATGCATACAGTATGTGCATATTTGCAGTTTACTGATAGTTTAATGTTGAAGTAAGGCAAGTGTGTTGGTCACATACTTACGGTAGTTTACAGTACAATTTATATTACAATGTAGCAATAATAAAGTATATTACAAGTTACAAGGTTTTGAAAGATGTGTTGATTGAAATTCTTTATTGATCATTAAAATACAAGTGGCCTCATAGAAGCCCCAGATACAAAAATCATCAAAAAGATAAAAACACAATGAAGCCCAAAGGCTTATTTCCATTGTGGTCCTTTAGGTGTTTATTTTATCCAATACAATATACAAGACAAGTATAACAGCCATCTAGTTCCAAGTGAAAACTACTCATAATCCAAAGCAGTAAAGGTCTGCTATGCATAGTGTGAACAGAAAGGACTGAGGCCCCATCAGAGCTGAAGTGGACCAGAAAGAGAAGTGAGACCTCTTTCAAATTAACTGACAATTTGAGTGCAAAAAGTCCCTCCCTTTTCTGTTGGTCCACAAACTCAGTCCGGGTTTGGTTAGTTTAAAAAGGACTTTTATGTGAAAACACCCTTAGATCCTGAACAAAACTGCTAAATGTGGTTACTCTTTTAGCCTCAGCAAGTGGGACTCCGGTCAGAGTGAAGAGGACCAAGGGAACATTTCAAGGGTGTTTATTCAAAGATGGTAACAGGTGAAGCAGATCAGATGGTAGAATAGAACAGATGATTTTGTGTCTATAACGCAACAAATAATGACAAAGGGTTTAGTTAAAACAACTAAGGGAAACAGCAGCTTTAACTAAACAAAGGTAGCCTAATAAATCTAAGTCAAATCAGAATATTCTTTGCATCAATGCACAATGGACTGGGAAACGGCAGACACAAAGCAGCCTACTCTGCAGCAGTCCAGGGGACACTGAGTTGAAGCTGATTAGAGCCTCGTTAAGTGCAGGTGTGTGGTAATCAGTCCAGAAGTAAGGGCAGGTGTGCTTGGGTGAGGGAAAATGGCTGGAGGTGAGGAAGTGATGGGTTATGGGAGTTGGAGTCAAAAGAGTCACTTTTGTACAGATCCTATGTCTTATTTTTGTTTCTTTTTCTATTAAGCACATTGCATAATCTTGTTATGATACACACCCTTACAATCTCACTGGGCCTCATTTGGTCTCAGCTTTGTTAGCAAGAACCCCATAGCGAATGGTAAACAGAATGCATTGTCATAATTAAATAAATGTATTCTAGTCTAGTCTTGTTGTTTATTTATCTAGACCTTTATCACAACACAAGCATGTCTCAAAGGGCTATACATTGCATCATCATATAGAGTACATGTCATACGTTTTTATATGTAAAAAGCAAGGTTAATTTGACCAAACAAAACGTTTTTTTTTTTTTACTTTAACCCCATACAATTTAATAAACAAACAATATAAGGCAAATAAACAGCAGCTTACTGACTCACCACTGAAATGATTGACCAACGGGGGGCAGCAGAGACCAAGGGATGTACCTTTAATACATCCATGGACGTTACCACTTGGACCACTCGTATATTAGCTGAGGCTGTAAATCTCATGTAAATTCAACGCAAATTCATATTTAATATCCACAGAACACTCCTCCACTCATGTACATATTGTAGGCCTATTTGATTTGATTGCACTTGCAACGTTGTGATTGTCTAGTTATCTTTCCTACTTCTTTATCTCTGTATATTGACCTGACCGCTACACTGTAAATTCCTCATATTCTGACAGTTCCTAGAAAAATCAAAATACTTTACTCAAAATAAGTAATAGAATTACAATACTATGAAATAATTACAAATGGACTCGAGCTGTTTAATAAGTCGATGTTTTGTGCAAAATGTCATTTTCACATGGTTTTATTACGAAGGTTGTGACCGGAAGTGTAATGCTTTATTTTGGGGAAACTTGACACTGCATGATTCCTCATTGTTTGGATGTAGTGGAGAGGGGGGGGTAGCAACGTTTCAAAGTCAAGTGCACTGTGAGGTGGCGACCTAAATAGTTTGGGTTATGTTAGGCAAATGTTTGTTTTAGTAATAGTAGTTGTGGAATATGGCTAACGTTAGCGTCGCTGGGGCTTTAGCTTCCAGTCAGTCGCTGCTGCAAACAGCTGCTAACGTTAGCTTCATGTGTCACTTCCTCTGCTGCTGATAACGCTACGTACTGTACTGTGTTGACCGGGGACTTCGGTGTGTTTTTATTGTTTTTTTGTTTTTGTTTTACTTTCCAAGCTGCAAAGCAAAGCAACGCAGACAGGTGAGGACTTTTTACCTAGCTACTGTTAAGTTAACGTTACATATTTTAGTCTACTCTGCACGTAATCTCTCGAGACCGACTTTTGACTTTAGTTTTTGTTCCCAGATTGCTCGGCACGTCACGTTAACCCTGATGCTTTCATTTCTTGCTCGAAAATCACACACAGTTTCCGTTTCATGATGGTTTGCTTATCCGGAACACATCAATGAATGCTAAGGAACCGCGCTTGAATTCGGCATAATATACACCAAACACCAACACCCCTTTCAATAAAATGTAAACTTTTAGAATTGGGTCACTCACCTGTTATCCGACCATATGTTATTCTGCCAAATTAACTGACACAGTGGTAGAGCAGTATGAACATAATCGTTGAGATTTCATTGAATTAGAAGTGATGCTTGGTGGATTTAACATACTTGATTGATTTTCAAATCTAGTTTGCTGGGACTCTGGTCTGGTATTGTGTTGTGTGTGTGTAAGGTATCGGTAGGTGGCACTATGCTAGCCTGGGTAAACCCAGCCCCCACGTGACCTGCTCTCAGAGTACCAGAGGTCTGAGAGCAGGTCACGTGGGGGCTGGGTTTACCCAGGCTAGCACTATGCCGTATTGCACGACATTTGGCATTGAATTCTGTCAGGTCCCCCTAAAAGCACTCCCAGAGGTTGCTGTCGATCCGATGAATGGTTTGCGAGATAAACAACATTTTGTGTTGCCAGTAGGTGGCGCTATGCCAAATTGCAGAAATTCGGCACTGCAATCGTCAGGTCCACCAAGCTTTTTGAAGTCGATTGGTCTCGAGATAATCCGCTTTTTGTGTTTGCCAGTAGGTGGTGCTGTGCCGAATAGCACGAAATTCGGCACTGAACTCCGCCAGGTCCCCCTAAGTGCACTACTCGAGTTTGAAGGCAATCCCACAAAGGTTTTTTTTTAGATAAACCACTTTTTGTGTTTGCCAGTAGGTGGCGCCATGCCAAATTGTACAAAATTCGCCACTGCGCTCCAGAAGTTCCCCCTAATCGCATTCACCAAGTTTGAAGTCGATCGGACGAACGGTTCTCGGAATAAACAGCTTTTCATGTTTGCCAGTAGGTGGCACTATGCCAAATAGCACCAAATTCGGCACTGAACTCCGTCAGGTTCCCCGAAGCACACTCCCCAAGATTGAAGTCGATCCGACGAGTGGTTCTCAAGATAAACAGCTTTTTGTGCGGCGCTATGCCAAATTGCACGAAATTCGGCAGTGCACTCCATCAGGTCCCCGTTTTGACACTTTCGTAACAAAACGTGATGCAAAACGTGACTGACAGACAGACACCGCTACCCGCCCACCCATCCACCTAGGTTAATAGGAGGCTGGCCAGCAAGACTAATAGGATGCCGAATTTACCACAAGTTACCGATTCGTCAAAGGTGCTAGGTCATGTTTTACCAGGTGTGCCTCTTTAGCAAGAAACACTCATAGCTTGTACTCTGTCAGGTTGTTGAGTGGAACTCCTTTGTTTTTGCTCCCATTCATGAGTTGAAACAAAAGAGCACGTCTCCTTTGCCAAGATAATCCACCCACCTGACAGGTGTGGCGTATCAAGATGTTCTGCTGTACAGCGGAACATTATGGGGCTAATCAATATGCTGATGAAACAGCAGAATTATTGCACAGGTGTGCCCTGTGCAGGTTTATCACACAACACAATGTCACAAGTTATGTTGGACATTGTGTTGTGTGATAAATCACATTTTAGAGTGGCCTTTTATTGTGACCAGCCCAACGCACACATGTAATCACACACATGCACACAGCTGAGTTGAGTCTTGAGCTGTGTTTCAAAAAAGGAATCTTCCTCAATGCAAATTTTATTTGTCAAGCATGGGAGCAAAGACATAATCTTTTATTTAGAAACGGATGTAATGTTTTATTGTTCTGTCTTGTAAACCCATGGGGGTTGGGCCCCTAGAGTGCATGACACTTAAATCAATCAATCATAACTTTTCATTCTGAAAGGATTGTTTTTGATCCTTTTCACAAAATACTCACCTCACCGTAACAGAAGTTGATTTCTGTGCTCTCCAGCTGCTGCTGCAGAGGACAGGGAGCACCAGTGCTTCAGACAGGCCACTCCCAGCAGTCACCTGGTGCTGGACTGAGAGATTGACTGACTGACCGCAAGATGGACTGATCATCAAACCCCCGTCCGCCCCTCACTTACTGAGTTTGCTCCTGTCGGGCCCCTCGGGAAGCAGACGTGATGGCAGTCCCTGGGGCCACCAGGCACCCACTGTGGGGCCTCTTGTCACCGTTCCATAACCGGCAGGAGCGGGTGGTGCTGGCCCGCAGCGAGAGCCTGCCGGGGGAACACGTGCTGAAGATCACGGTTACTGAGACCACGTCGATCGAGACGGACTCGGGCGTGTGGAACTCCCGCTCCCTGGCCTACCTGGGCCTCTGGTACTTCTTCAGCTTCTGCACCCTGTTCCTCAACAAGTACATCCTGTCACTGCTGGAGGGGGAGCCCAGCATGCTGGGTAAGCAGGAGGAATAACCTCTACTACTACTACTACTACTACTACTACTAGCAGAGACTGCCAATATCAGAGCGAGACACCATCTTCCATTCACTTCCTGTATCTGTGCCACGGAGGTCTCGCCACTCCCACTTAGGAGACTTGTGGCAGGTCCTGAATCTATTGGAGTCAATGGGAGGAGTGAACGTGATCACAGATTATGACAGATTCCTTTGCCCCCATAGTCATCAAAGTCAATATTGGGCCCATTTTCCACAAACTATATTCTGAACATTCTGACACTAAAATGGCATTTTTCACACGGACAGATCAGGAGAAGATTAACTTTGTTCAAGATCTGTCTCTGTCTCCAAAGGGATTCCAAAGGGTTGAATCGAGCGACAGAGAGAAAAATAAATATCTCGGTGTGAACACAGCTTTAGACTCAGGGAGCGATTAGTAACTGTGCTTCTGGCGCGAGTAAAGCCCAATGTCCACCAGATGCGGTGCGGCTCCGGTACAACTGCTGCAACAGTCTCTCGTCCATGTTAATATACTGTAGATGAGCAATAATACATACAGTACTGAAAAAATACTGTTTTTGCCGGATGTCTGAAGATGACATGGGTGTGGGTCTATTCAGGTAGCTGCATGGAGCTGTACCGCAGTACAGTCAGTGTGATGAGTGAAAAAACATTAGTGTGTCTCTCCCTTCCATTCCCAGCAGCCTCAGCTTCTCAGGCAGGTTGTTCCAAAGTCAAAATGTCCTGATTGCAGAGAACCAGTCACCTCTTATCTCTTAATCTAGACTTTGGGCAGCCAATATAATGCTCTCCAGGCCTCGACATTAACGGATGCCTGGTTGCCCCGGCCAGCATTTAAGTTAACGTCGAGCCCTGCTCTCGTTTCTCTATATACACGTTTGAACAGACAATTATTGGAACCCCTTGGTTTTATGCCTCCGCCGGCGATAGCCGGGCCGGGGACATTATGGTTTCGGGTTGTCCTGTCCGTCCGTCCGTACATACATACATCCGTCCGATGTTCGTTAACGCAATATCTGAGGAACGCCTCGACAGAATTTCTTCAAATTTGCCTCAAATGTCCACTCGGACTCCAGGATGAACTGATTAGATTTTGGCGGTCAAAGTTCAACGTCACTGTGTGACCTCATGAAGGTCATTTTCAAGTTAACGCGATATCTGAGGAACGTAGTGATGACATTTCTTCAAATTTGGCTCAAACATCCACTTGGACTCAAGGATGAACTGATTAGATTTCGGTGGTCATAGGCCAAAGTTCAAGGTCACTGTGACCTCACGACCATCTGTTTCATGCTCGTTAACGCGATATCTCAGGAACGCCTTGGCTGAATTTCTTAAAATGGCGTTCAAACGTCCACTTGGACTGGATGAACTGATTGAATTTTGGTGGTCAAAGGTCAAAGTTCAAGGTCACAGTGACTGTATGTCCGACTGTTCCATCAAGCAAAGAGGCCGGGGGAAGGATCACTTTGCCCATTTTCAACCAGCTTTGTATCATTAATGTCGGTAGTATAATGCAAATGAACAACGTTTTCCACCCCCCATTTTGCCTGGACGAGACCTCCCCTTTATTTTGCTGGCAAATGGTTAATTTGCATATAGTTTGGACATGGTAACGATACAAAGCTGACTGAAAATCAGCAACATGATCCTTTAAAATCCTGCTGTACATCAGGATACACTTTATTTTCTTCTGTCTTTGAAAGTAAAAAGAAGCACGTGCATCCAAGCATTGCAAAACTAGGTAGAAGACTAAAGTGTAACTGAAAATAGGAAATGAGAGTCTGCCCACTAGATGCTGCTCCCTCCATTTATTGGCAAGCCTCAGATACGCTTCCGTCTGTACCTGTGTACCACAGGAAGGGTTGGGTCATGCTAATGCTGGCTATTTGCAAAACAGGTATGACTGGTTTTGTTGCCATCTATTCCCCAGGTGCTATCCAAATGCTCTCCACCACCCTCATCGGCTGTGTGAAGATGTTTGTGCCATGCTGCCTGTACCAACACAAGTCCAGGGCAGAGTATCCCCCCAACTTCTTCATGATTATGCTGTTTGTGGGTCTCATGAGGTGAGTCGTCTTCACTGCGACTGGGGAAATAATAATGCAAACGCATGTCCGCAAAGCTGGCCGGCTGAGACAAATCAAAGCAGTGATGGAGCCTGCAATACTGTAATGCTCCAAATAAAAAATTTCCAGCCTAGTTTCCCCACTAGTAAAAGTGTGAGTTTCTGAGCAGTATGTCAGGGTTTTGACCCATATGTGGCCAGTATCAGCTTCATGAACTCTCACAGTGCCACACATGCTAACAATCATCAATCATATTCACAGAGTCAATATTTAATCAACCTATTGTGGTACCGTCAAGTGGTGCTCCCAACTTGGATAGGACCTGAAAAGAAAAGAAAATTAATAGCGCCCAACACGCCCAACAAGGAATTGTTCACCCCCCCCTCAAAAAAGAAAATTCAGTCATATTCTGGTTTAGTTTGTTAGTCAGTAAAACAGTCCAGGAGTTTTCCAGCATGATTTTGTAGCAGCTTTCTCCAAAACAACTGTTGTTAGGGCGCAAAAGAACAGAAAATATCCATAAAATGACTCCATACAGCAAAAAAAAGGCATTATATAGCAGCATGAAATAGGTGCAACATTATAAAAAAAGATTGTGACATGCAATATATACACATGCAACACAGTGTGGTAACAGGAAAAAACAACAGATCCTCCAGGCAGATTGGCAAGGCAGCAGAGTGTTCGAGGCCGACTTGCTGAACTCGTATGAGGGGGTGTGGGCTCAAAAGCAAAAATGCTGTCTAAGGTACACAATGTCACCTTAAAAACCTGTGGTACTCCTCTGAGGTAAGGTTTACTTGTTCAACACAAAGAGGAATCTGGGCCAACAGTCACTGAAAGGGACAGACTGAGGCCTTTGTGAAGCTTGACTAGGGCTGTGTTCTTGAAAGCCCACGCTGACAATACTCTATTGAGTCTGTCGAACGTATATTTTATGCCGAGGTTCAGTATCTTTTAAATTTGGCCATTTTAATTTCAAATGTTCGAAACAAGACTTGAGCGACATTGAACCTTGTGGAATTGGACTCACATCTCCCCATTACGAGTCTGCAATCTAACTCCCTGCAACACTCTTTCGCCCACGTGACCAAAAGTGGTGAACAGAGCGACCAACGTTACTTGCAACCCTTACACTTACAGCTTCTGCTGTGTGAATGACTTCCCAGCCTCTGAAACAGTATTTTTATTTTTAGACCTTAGGGCACCAAACCTCTGTGTTGAAACCCAGTTTGCATCCTTGTGACATCACTGCAGGGAGTTCCATGAAATGGAACAGTGCCCCATGCTGGTTACAAAAACTATTCCAAGTGCAGCTAAATGCAGCTATGTGTGATACAAAAAAATATATATATCCCCCAAATCCCATTGCTATTTACCCCTTCCACATATTAATGCAATGTGGTCTCCAACCTGCACCATGCTCTTTAACAGCATCAGAAAAGTAGTCATTGCAGGTATGTATTTATTAAATTATTTAATAATTTGCAAAGATCACCAGCATTTTTTATGCATTTGGGCCCCTGGGGCATCCTCTGCACATGCCTGCATAGACACTCAACAATTGTGCCAAGATGACCTGATATTCCTGTTTGACATAGTTCATGGCACCCTACACTAAATACATAAAAAAAACACAAGTGCTTTTGAAGGCATTTATTCGTTTCTGACTCTGGGTAAACTACTAAACTACTGCATCTCTGAACTATAGATAACATTCACCAAGTGGCCTTAAAGTGCTAGAGAACAAATTACCATTGGTTGTTTGGTCTTTTTCATATGACCTTGTACTTTTTGACCAATAACCTTATTCTATTCTATCTCTATTAACAAAATCATGAATATTCAACACTATAAAACTCACTCCCATCCTGCAGATTGAGTTTTAGTCCTCACTTCTTAATGTCAAGCCTTTTAACTGGCAGCTTGTTAACACCATGTTGGGGGGTTACAATACGTAATGAATGACTAATGTGTATTAATGTGTATGACTAATGTGCAGCAGCAAACCATAGAACAAATGTATCCCTCCAAAACCAAACTTATCGTCATGTTATAACCATTTCTAAACGTATTAATCAATACTTGAGTTATTCTGACTTACTACATCAGATAAATATAATCAGACTCCATCACATTAGAGGTGGACTACAGCCAATGTTTACTCAAAGTAACGTCAATAAATCAATAAAAGTTCCTCCTGATCTTCAGGTTCACCACGGTGGTTCTGGGCCTGGTAAGCCTGAAGAATGTGGCGGTGTCCTTCGCTGAGACGGTGAAGAGCTCAGCGCCCATCTTCACTGTGATCATGTCCAGGCTGATTCTGGGGGAATACACGGGTAGGGGACACGTCTTACACATAAATGAACAAACCTATGTATCTCTGTATGCACCTGTTTCCACAGGTAGGGGACATGTCTTCCATTGATTGATTGATTGATTGATTTGTTGTTATTCATTGTGTCATGCACTTAACAGTGCCCAGCCCACATGGGCTTACAAGACACACAAGATATACAGTAGAACATACCGGTAAGCTAGTACCATAAAAATACAACTAAATCACAGTACAATAATACTCAGATCTACACTCTACTCTACACAGATCATTACTTTCTGAACAGAACATTCTGCCTTTGCTCCCAGGGCAGGGAAATAACATTTCCTACAAAGAAGGTCCCATTCTTGAAACACAACTCAAGTTTTTCATAACCCATTTTTCTTAAATCAACATAAATGGAGGACATTTTACTGAAAAGTATCTCTATTGTATCATCATAAGCTGTACAATAGAATAGAAAATTAATCTTGTTCTCAATTTCACACAAGTCACAAAGCAAACAGAGTCTGTCTTCTTCAGGGATAGCGTTAAATCTACCAGTCTCCACTGCCAAGGGCAGAGTTCCAGATCATAACTGTGCACACAGGGACCTGTTTCGTCTGTCCAAATCAAACTTTACATAAGGCTCTACACAGGAACTGTCTTTTATGAGACGGTAGGTTCTTAGCTTTGGTTTTATCCCATAAATCAACAGACCATTTATCTTTATTCAAAAGGAACATATTACTCATTAATGTTATTGGTTAAACCTGCTTTACTTCCTGCTTTACCACTTCAAAACGATTGATGTGAAAAGAGCCTATTGTTAGCCAAAATAGTATCAATCCACTGGGAACTCTCACTTGCTGTGCTGTGAAGCTACTAGTAGCGGTTAGCATGCTAATCGGCGACCAACTTATGTCACGTCAGGGTTCATATTGGCGCTGCGAATGCAAACAGGAAAAAATCCCTTGAAGGTTTGTCGTTCTCGGGGAGCTCGCCAGCAGGCACTTCCTCTCAGGGAGTCCCCACAACCATTTAGTCTGAAAACGCCTTATGTTAGCAGTATTGCAGCAGAAAGACATAAGAACTGTATAATGTACTTATTAATATACATTGCATACATATTTGTTTATTTATCGCAAGTCATATCATCATTGCAATATTGAACAATGTTATCGGACATGGCAGATTTTCCTCATATCATGCAGGCCTACGTCCATATGTTTATAGACTGTTTTCATGTTGCTAGGGAACAGTTTGAAGCCTTACTTATTTACCGTCAGCTATTGTACACTGCAACAGGAGTAAGCTAGGGGCAATTTAAAGTTAAAACCATCTATACAGTCTGGTTTTGGGTTTTCTCTGGAGCAGGGCTGTGGGTGAACCTGGCGCTGTTCCCCGTCATGGCAGGCCTGGCCCTCTGCACTGTCACTGAGATCAGCTTCAACATGCTGGGCTTCTCTGCTGCCCTCTCCACCAACATCATGGACTGGTACCGTACCGCAGCGCACACACGCACGCACGCACGCACATGCAGCAACTCAGCCAGGCCACACCTGCGCCATGCTTTACTCACTATGGTCCCATGTATCTCTCTTCTCAGTTTACAGAACGTCTTCTCCAAAAAACTACTCAGTGGCGACACATACAAATTCAGGTAAGAGAGTTTCAGCGAAATTGTGTCTTTCAGTCCAGCTGTTTGAACTAGCCATCATTTACAGTCCAATAACTGTCAACAATAAAATGTATGGCTGGTTATTTTCATTGTCGATTAATCTGTTGATTATTTTCTCAATTGATTAGTTGTTTGGTCTAGAAAATGGCAGAAAATGGTGAAAAATGTCAATCAGTGTTTCCCAAAGCCCAAGATGACATCCTGAAATCTCTTGATTTGTCCACAACCCAAAGATATTCAGTTTATTGTCAGAGAAGAAGCTGCAATCAGATTTTTTCCTTCAAAAAATACCCAAAAGATTAATTGATTATCAAAATAGTTAGAGATTAATTTAATAGTTGACAACTAATTGATTAATCTTTGCAGCTCTAGTAAAATCCACTGATGTTTCTCTCTCATTATCTAACACATTCCATTTAAAATCTGCAAATTGGTGTGTGTTTTTTTAGCCCTCCAGAACTGCAGTTCTACACCAGTGCAGCAGCAGTCATCATGCTTATACCTGCCTGGGTGTTCCTCTTGGTAGGTTGATGTGTATAACATGATTTTCTGACACAGTTGGATAAATGTGATTATGTTATACACCTATTTGTATGTTATATTGCCACACCTGTACTGTCAACCAAAATAGTAATTTATGCAAATGTTTGAATTGTAAAAGGCAAATGTGACACTGTTGTTATCACAAGTTCAGTTGCTATGTGTTTGAGGTACCGTAGTTGTATTTTTTAAAATATATATGTTACAATAGTAATGTCAACGTAATAGGAGAGGAAATGGCTTAAGAAAAAGGTTAGGGTTACCGTAAATTCCGGACTATAAGCCGCGGCTTTTTTCCTGTTTTTTGGGCTTTTTTGCCCCCTGCGGCTTATATAACGGTGCGTCTTATCTATGGATTTTTTCCAAAAAAAAAAAAAAATCTCTCTTTTTTAGCACTCTTTCTAACTATAAATCCACTTCTGTTTTAATTTCCTCTCTTGCCCTCTTTTAACAACATAACATAACATAACACAACACAGGTAAGCAGAAAGAAAAAGACGAAGCAATCACGCCATGAATGAGGAAATGACTCACCTGCTGGAGGCTGGAGATACACGCTTGGGCTAAACTTTTACTCCGTGAAACACTATCGATTAAGTCCGACATCGCTCAGAGGTTTTGAGCAGCTTGAAAACAAGTTTGAAAACGTGCAGAAGTCCATCCACTCACTCACTAAAGAAACTAAGGCAACCGTGAACAGAGTTTATAATGCGGAAAAGCGCATCCGCGCACTGGAGGACAAAAACAACACAGTGAGTCCGAAAATGGATAAAATGCAAAATCGAAACCCTGCACACGCAGGTTGATGACTTAATCAGCAGGAGTAAAAGAAATAACATTCGCCTGATCAATGTAAAAGAGGAGCTGAGATTGGTGACATGGACGCTTTCGTGGCAAAATCCTGTGTTACATCCTGGACCTGAAGGAAGGCGAGAAACCACCAGAGGTGGACAGGGCACACCGGGCGCCTCGGCCACGTCCAGACCCCGGCCTGCCACCGAGGGCCATCTTCATCTGCCTACTCCGCTGGCCCGACCGTCAACTCATCCTCCAGGCTGCGGGGAAGAAGCCCCTCACCTGGGAGGGTACGCGCTTTTTCGTCCGGCAGGACCTCTCCGCGTTGGTGCAACAGAAACGCGCAACATACAACAGCATCATCGAGTCAATGGATATTGCTTTGGCGTACTGTACCCAGCGAGACTCGTCATAACCAGACCGGACTATCTTTAGCACTCTTTCTAACTATAAATCCACTTCTGTTTTAATTTCCTCTCTTGCCCTCTTTTCACCACACCGCGGACACTGTGTGCCCAGCGGCGGAACAAGAGCTCAAAGTGAAACTGCCGAATATCTTTTGAGTTGGACTGGTCAATAGTACTGTGAGTGACTAAAATAAAAAACGGAATTCTCTCTTCTTTAGCACTCTTTCTAACTATAAATCCACTTCTGTTTTAATTTCCTCTCTTGCCCTCTTTTCACCACACCGCGGACACTGTGTGCACTGTAAAAAAAACAAAAAATACCACAATGTGTGATTTTGTCTGGGGATTAGTGACCTGACTTTTGTTTTGTTGAAATGTTAATAAATGGGAGCTTCCCCAAACAGCCATCTCTTTCCCGACAATCCCCTCTGTGCACGAAGCCTTACATATGGTAATTAAACATCAAAACACCCGCGGCTTATAGACCGGTGCGGCTTATAGAAGAAAAAAATAGTCACCTTTGAAGGTGCGGCTTATAGACCGGTGCGTCTTATAGTCCGGAATTTACGGTAGTTAAAAAGTTGCTAGATTGGAGGAAAATTCAATATGTTTCTCTGCAGAAAGTTAATTAATAAAATCCCAAATGTTCAATGTGTTGCCAGTAAAGGCCACGGTCCAGGTCGGAGCAGCGGTTTTGAAGATGTTGTGCGAAGCGTTTATGTTCCTTTGTATTCCCAGGACATTCCTGTGATCGGGAAGAGTGGGCGGAGCTTCATCTTCAGTCAGGACATGGTTCTGTTGCTGCTTTTCGATGGCGGGCTGTTCCACTTGCAGAGTATCACTGCCTACGCTCTCATGGGCCGAATCTCCCCCGTTACCTTCAGGTAGGAGACGGGGACAAAGTGTTTGGCTTTTGTCACGGCAGATAAAATGTATTCGGGATACCCGTTCATTCTAGCTTCCAGGCAGTAGTCTGATCCGTCATGAACATATTAGAGAAACAGAGACTCTGCCAGACCAAGACATCGATTGCTACCAACCATGTCATGCTAGCTTGTCAGGAAGGTACCGAAATAACGCTCCAAATTAGGCTAAACTTTGGCGAGGGGATAAACACATTTTCAAAGGGGTCCTCTTTTTCACAGCCTAATGTGCGTGTGTGTTCATTGTATGTTGTATGACTATGTTGTTATTTATTGATACTATTGCACAATATTATTTTATCATTGAAAAAATTGCTGGTACACGCAGTGGAAGTGGTCCCTGTGAAAGTTGGTACGGTACATAGTGCTACTTGGTCTGAAAAGTTTGGGAACCTCTGGTTTTAAGCTATGGAGTTCACCTGCTGGCTGATGATGGCTTCTGATGCCCGTACAGGGCCGTACAACCGCTCATCTCTGGCCAGTAAGCCAGACGTCCTAACCAGGTTTCTCATAATCAATAGTATGAGCTTAACCAGGTTGTTTTATCCGAGTTATGATGTTTACATGTGTTTACATGTTATATGTGTGTTAACTACGGTACTGGTGTAAGACAGAGAATGTACATGTAAACATAGCCAATGTAGCTGGCTGCTCATATCCACAAAGATCAAGTCAAGCTTCTTTCCAAGTGAGTGAGTGATACAGTATTATGATGTTTTTCATTTTATTGTCCCTCAAATGCACTATGGTAATGTTACATTAGCCTGGGTAAACCCAGCCTCCACGTGACCTGCTCTCAGACCTGCTCTCAGGTCACGTGGAGGCTGGGTTTACCCAGGCTAATGTTACATAGGGCTGTTTTTTTCCCCATGGGAATCAACATGAATTAAATATTAAACACCCCCCCCCCTCCCCCCCCAAACTCTTCCCCAGTGTTGCCAGCACCGTCAAGCACGCCCTGTCGGTGTGGCTGAGCATCATCGTGTTCAGTAACCACGTGTCGGTGCTGAGCGCCGTGGGCACCGCACTCGTGTTCGTGGGCGTCTTCCTCTACAACAAGGCCAGGCAGGCCCAGAGGAAAGCCTTGCAGTCCATGGCTGCAGAGCAGGACCGCAGACCACTGCTTCAGGATCAAGACTTCCAAGCCTCTCCCCAGCCCCAACACTGACCACAGACCACTGACCACTGCTTCAGGACAACAGACCACTGCTTCAGGACAACAGACCACTGATTCAGGACAACAGACCACTGCTTCAGGACAACAGACCACTGCTTCAGGACCAAGACTTCCAGGCCTCTTCCAAGCCCCGCCACTGAAACACTGGCTGAACTGACACAGGATCAAGGTGTAAAGAGAGGGGGGTTGGCGTTAATCTCTGGCTTCTCCACTGACTTACAAACCTTGGTTTCTCCCAGGTTCCATTTGATGTTTCTATAGGCGATGAAACCCAAGCCCAAAACTGGCCTTTGTCGATTGGCTCGGTAAAGGGTCAATCATCTGTCTGTTTGACCAATCCTGTGGATCACTACCTATTGTCGTCCCTTGAGACATTTGATCATTGTTTTTTTTAATTCCATTCCCTTGTTGTCATACATTCATTAAGAGGAAACTCAGGGTTTCATTCAGGTTTTTGAAGAAGTGACTTCACCAAGGTTCTTCTCATATCAGCATTTGAGACTATCATCTGTGGTCACAACAGCAAGCGAATGTATGTGATGTAAAGCATTCAGATGATAGTTTTTTGTGACGGTGTTATTTTACACCTCGTACAATGAGAGTAGATTTATTTTGACTGCGTTTGAATAGTCAATGTATATATGCCTGTTTTGAACCTTGCCCAACCAAAGCTGACTGACATTTTGACACTCACATTTTTAAAGCAATGTGTCAAATATTTGAATGCCACATATTGTTACTGCATTCTGAGAATGCACATGCCCTACCACAAATGTGTCTTTGATGCATTTAGCGGTTAATCCACCTTCAGTTTGTGTATTTTTGTAATCGTTATTTTTGTGCACAGAACGGTTCACAACTTACACTACTGTTTGTAACACCCCCACAATGCCTAAACAGGCACTTCATAACTGATGGCACAATCATTAGTGCAGGTTCAGTCTGTCACTTTATTTGACGTTTTCTTGTATGATTGTTCATTTGCGACAACTGTGCAACAGTAATTTTCATGAGCGATTTAGCGGCAGTTGCTCTTCTGAACAACAAAGAACATGCGTGTGTTCATGTATGTGTTATGAACTGGAGATTTACCAATGTTTTCACTATTTTTTTAAAGCGTATTGCAGATTCTGCAGTGAATGTGAACCATAGGGTTGCAAAATTCCCAGAATGAGTTGGAAACTTTCCCTGGGAAATGAACCATCATAAACTGGAAATGTTGTGGGTAATTTATACTAACAAAATATAAACATATTAGAGCTGTACCGAATGTAATTTTTTCACATTCGAGGCTTCTGTTGATGTTTTTGAATGAAGCTTCAAATGCTGTGCCGTGATAAAAAATAAGTATTGGTTTAATTTATGGTGTAATCATTTATCATGCTGCTGAAATATAGCCATATGTGCAGCTGGACGTCCCCTTTTTAGTCTTTCTCGAGCACCTGGCTACAGTGCAGAATTGAGCTACAAACGGTCTAAATTATGTATTTTCAAGTCAAGTTGGCATCTTAGGGCTTGTGGAGACTTGGATTACACCAGGTGAGCAGTATGGAAGCTATTGCTTTGGAATAATCTGATCCTGTCCGTGGTAAAAAAAAAACAAGCTTGTTTAGTGCAGTACTACTGGCATGTGGGAAAAAACAGCTGCCAACTGAAGCGATCTTTGTCAATACTGCATCAATTGCAAAGATTTCTGTTCACATCACTTAGTTATACATAAAAAAAAACAATATGAAAATAGGGTCCACATTGAAAAATACAGGAATTCTCATTTCATTCCCATGGGAGGTTTCCAACGTTGAATATTGGGAACACGCAAAGAACACGGAAATGTTCCTTCCGCCCCTTTGCAATGTCTTACTGCCATGGCATTCATCAGTGACACAGTGACTGTGGTGCTGCATGATGGTGCCAGAGTCTAATTATGTCTGTTTGCCTTTTGACTCTAATGTTGAATTTGTTTCTTGAGTACATTCCTCCTGTCTTTGCATCCAGTCATGATTCATCTGAGGCTGTTCTGTGCATTTGATAATGCTCTACTCATGGCACTTTACCATTAGGTTTTGTGCCTCCTGAAGCTTTTGTTTAGACTATTATTTTGATGTCATCGGTTTTGAATTTCACCACAAAGGGCACATACAAAGAGCAGAAAAAAAAGCAGTTGCTTCTTCCTATTAGAATTCATCCTGGATGACCATCCCCTCTCATCATTTGAGAATGTATCTGTGGTGCTTCAAGGCTTAATCACTTTTTTTAAGAAAAACAAACCTGTGGGCTTTAACATTGGTGCAGTGTTTATATACCTGTTAATTTGATATAAATTTCCCATCTTAATAAGCAGAATGCTGATTATTGAGGCAGATTAATTACAAAATGTGAAGGGCATTATTCGGGCTATTCGCATCATGCATATG